>NC_084486.1:33694770-34051770 GCF_030035675.1 Rhineura floridana | reverse complement strand
TTTAATCTGTATCACAAGCAGAAACTAAGCTTATGTAAAATTGCACTGATACGTCTTCTTGCCCTGTAACCTCACCTCTGTCTTTTCTCTACCCCCCTATATTCCCTCTGTTGTCTCCCTCTCTGTTTAAATGTAATTGCTAGAGAACTGTTTTTTTCTGCACGTTACTCTGTATAGAGTCAGGTGCACCAATCATATAATATAAATAACAACAACAAATATATTAAAAATTATCTGATAGCAATTCAGTCCTGAAAGGAGCAAACCCTCTTAAGAGCACGGGCATCCTAAGATGAGCTCTATATCTGCCCCATGCCCCGTTTCCCTCATGCCTCTCATCAAGTGTCCAATGCAGCACTGGACAGCTGATGATCAAAAGCAAATCCATGTTGTTATATCTCACCCTTTCCAGGTGATTGCATTTCTTCCCATCAGCCACTGACCAAATCTGACTTCTACGCTGGTTTTGTGGTGGAATTAAATGGAAAGTTATGATGGAGAGAAACAAGGGCGAGTGGTGGAGGCAGTTATCTGTTGAGAGAGAAGTAGGAGACATAGGAATGATGTTGATGATTTTGATCTTGCAAAATTTCTCACATCTGGCTCTTCCAAAACTGTGGAAACAAATGCCTATTTCCCATCTGCTTCCACAGCTCCAAAATGCAAATATGGAGTGTTGATTTGTAAGGAGCATTCTCTAAGCTTTTAGCATAAATTAACATGTTTGAAGGGAGAGAAGGGACAGTGGAAGTGGTGTCCTCTTCAGCAGCTTGGGTGTAAGATCAGCGACCGTTTGATTCTTCTCCTCCTTGAACTGTTTCCATTTAGCTGGTTATTATAAGAACAGCCGTAACCCCATTCATGTGTTCTAATCTCTAATGAGATGAGGGAGAGCAGGGAACAGGGAGGGGCATAAGATCCCTCTGCCCAATTTTGGGTGATTCTTCCTCCCATGTATAATACAGCCCCTCTCTTCAGCCCCGCAACCCTCTTGAGAAGTTTTTGGAGGTACAGGGCGCTGTAAGGGGAGCGGTGGTAGAGAAAGATCAGCTGGATGAACTGCTTTCCAGTCAGACAACCTTTGCATACACACTGACACCAACACCACTAGCATAACTACAACTACAACAACATTTTCAGGAATTTATCTGCAGCTTGGAGAGCTTGAAAACTGTTGATTATATATGAGCCAGCTCTTACTTTGTAGTGCAGATTCAATGACTGACGATATTGATAATGAATACTAAACTATTACTATTACCCAGCAGGATTTGAAGAAGTTGCCTCTAGCAGACTTGCAACAGCAAATTATAATGTTTTTTGACTGATGATGTAAAGAAATTTCAGATATATAAAACTAAGTATTTCTGGACTTCCCAGGAGGATCCCTACGCCTGTGCAGCCTCTGAGATGAGCTACGTCTTGGATGAAACTTATCCAGATTAAATTCAGTCAGAAGGCTCTTTTCTGACTGGGAATAATTTCTTCCGGTTAAAGAAGAAACGTGAGATTTCCCACATAGCTTTGTTTTGATTGTTGGAGTCTGGAATTCGTCAGAATTGTCTGTCTTCCAGCGGCTCAGACAGAGCGAGGATTTTTATGCTAGCTCAGCTGGATAAGTGACCCGTTTTTTTATACGGACTAACAGGCAAACATCTTCCTGTCTATATTCATCATTTTCTTACCTATACAGCTAAAGAGATTTGTCAAAGTAACAGCAATTGAGATAACCTAGGTGAGGTAAGACTTTCCTTTTTTTATTCACGGAACTAAGGGGGAAGAAAATATAAATAGCTTATCTTTTTTTTTATTGCAAAAAGCTGACATGGAAAATAGCATTTTAAAGGTTACAACGGACGGGAGATTTCTGATTGGAAGAGATAAGAAATCTTTTTGATGTATGGCTGGGACTATTTTTGCTGATCTACTTTTTTTTTTGACGAATCTGCTCATTCTGTCTGCTACTAGCTATTTCGACGCTGTGAACTAAAGCCGTTCTTACACTTCCGGGCAGATAAGAGATAAGGGCTGTCTAGCGTGTGACGTTAGTTTGTTGGAAAGATTAACTCCTTTGTAACTGGTTAAAGAAATAAGCTGCTCTTTGTTTGGGACATTGAAAATTGAAGGAGTTTTGTTCCTTTGGCTTTAAGAATGACAATTAAGAAGATCATGGATGTACAAGAAGGGACTTTATCTTTAGACATGTTTCAGAAAATAATGAATGGGATTAACTCAATAAAACAAGAACTGAGAAATAATAGACAAGCGTGGAGAATTGAATTTCATGAAATGAGACAGGAGCTGAAAGAAACTCAGGATTCTATGAGAAAGGAGAATAAAGATAGATCTGGAAAACAAAAAAAGGATGAAAGAGAAATTAAAGGCAAGGTTCAAACTATGGAGATTGGATTAATTATGGACATGAAAAAAGATTTGGATTTTCTGGCTGTGATGGATCCTGGAGACAAATATTACAGTTTGGAAGTCAGCGCTGTCCCTGAAGGAATTGAAGAGATTGGAGATAAAGATATTATTGGTTCCAAAAAATTCTTGGACTGGAAGGATTTGATGGAACTTGAAATGGAGAAAGTTAACAGAATTAATCCCTGTTTTGTGTCAATGGAAAAACCTTCAAGAGATGTACTAGTGTATCATGTGGAAAAGAGGAACAGAGATGCGGCTTTGCAACAATACTTCAGTGATACGTTTGGATTTGATGGCAAGAAAATATCTGTGATGGAGGAAATTCCTATCAGACTTTTATTATATGACTATGACAGCAAGATTTTTGGGTGCGTAAAGATGGAAGATGGACCCAACATGGATAATGACAGAAGAGCGATTTAAAATTACTGGACTTAGTAGATTTGATGAGTTGGATTAATTGACATGTTTATTTAGAAAAAAAAAATTTGATTGACATATATCTCAAGGATTGGAAACTTCTCTTTGACTTTTTGTGGAAGATTAAAATGATATGATGTTAATGAGATTTGAAACCAACTAAGATAACCGTTGGAGGAAGGTGATTTTATAATCTATTAAGAGATAGGTTTGTTATATATTATAGATTTATAGCTGAACTATGACAAATCGGAAGTCAATATTCTTTCTTTTATATATATATATATATATATATATATATATCTTTTTGTATTGTACTAGTTATTGATTTGTGTTGTTTTCTTTTTGTATTGTTTTGGTTTTGAAAATTGGAATAAAAATTAATTGGAAAAAAAAAACTAAGTATTTCTTAATATTCATTTTTTTTAACATTGACTGTCACTTGCTCCATGGGGCGTGATGATAATTATGCTGTTGGTTTTGTAGCAAAAGATTAAGTCTAGTTCCCTCTGCCTGCAAGCAAAATCACTGCTACTTGGAAGGATTAATATAATAACAACACAGATAAATTTATTGAGCCCTTTTGATTCAGATGTACAGCCGCTGACTGTATTTCATATGAGCAGAATTTAAAAACCAATCCCTCCACGTTCACTTAAAAGGGAGGGAATAGGTAGGAGGGAATAGGAAGGATTTATTTATTTTTATTTATTTAATTAAATTTTTATACTGCCCCATAGCCGAAGCTCTCTGGGCGGTGTACATCAAGATCAAGAAGTGGCATCCTAGCTTTAGAATTACAAGTTTAATTTGATAGAGAAAAAATAGAAGAACTACGTCAACATGCGCTAGGAAAAGAGTTTACTGTGGGGGTGGCCACTTGTTCATTGGGACAACAACAAAAAGGAAACGCATCGCTAAAAAAGAACAAAACATTACGCAGATTTGCATACCAATTGCATATGGTCATTTATATGTATAGATGTAAATTTATAAATAATTACTATAATTTAAATAGAAATACAATAAAATCACAACATACCAGGGAAGGCTGTGACCAGGAGATCTGTGTGTCTGCTCAGTCTGCTGTCCATATACTAACTGTTGATGGGCCACTTCAAGGCCTCTGCTTTCCCTTCTTACGGGTTTTTATCTTTCAGACAGACTAGGGCCTGACAGCTCTTCCAATAGAGGATTCTTTTAAAAAGAGGACTGTCTCTGACAGTGCTTAAACCTTGGACTATACATCCCCCCACCCCAGATGTTTGATTAGCTTCCACTCTTCAGGATTCTCCTCACAATTTTTTTCCTTCCTAGAAGTTAGTGAATAGATTAGATTTCCTAAATGAATATTTGAGCATCCTTTAGCGATAACATATCGACTATTTTGTTGTTCTAAACAGTTATAATCCAAGCTGTGAATACCAGTAACCATTTCCTACACTCCTCAGGTGACAGCTGATTTTGCCAGTTCTGACAAGCAGATCACCTCATTAAATGGCAAAGGAACAGATTATACTTTTACAGACACACCCTTGCCTCTCTCCACCCACAGGAGATATGCACCATCAAACCTTGCTGAACCAGCATCTTTTCAGCTACAGAGATCTTTGCTATAGTCACATATGTGCAGGAAGGAACCCTGCATTGGGACTATTCCATTTTCATGAAAACAGAGGAATACACATTATTCATCTTATTTTATTAATTTAATTTGAGTTGGCTAATAGAAATATTCCATAGAGATGAGATCCAGTTTAGTGCAAGCGGGTGTGAAGGGGCTTCTTCTTCTCCTCTGCCATACAGCTTCCACTCCCCTCAATAATATACTCCAAAGGGTTGGGGAACCCTCTGAAGCAGATTTTGGGTGTGCATGGGGGCTGGAGGGAGGGAGAAGAGACCAGACATCCTGCTGCACAAATGGATTTCCATTGACAAGTGAGCAGACATCATCGAATGTCATCCTAGGAATTTGAAAATGTTTAGTGGTGAAAGCCACTGGGAGGAATCTGAAGTGAGGAAATGTCAGGCAGGGTGAACATTAACCCTACAATCAGCAGGTGAGACCTTGGTGGTGGTGTTGCCACTGGGAGCTGCCTGGTTGGTGTTGACATACAGCCTTTTCAGTGGCAGTTCCCCATTTGTGGAATCCCCCGTCCCCCGCCCCGTGAGGTGTATTTGTCTCCTTCATTATTCACTTTCAGGAGGATTTTTAAAAAGTCCCTGTTTACCCAGGCATTTGATGGCTGAAATATACTTTTCTTGGCAACTCTCAGTTCACTGGTTTTTAGAATTTCCTCTTTCAACATGCATTTTAAGTTGAGACCTATCCCAGTCTGCATCTGTCAGAATTGTTTAATATGTTTTTTTAATAATGTTTTTAACCCTTTTTTAAAGTTGTTTTTTTAAAAATGTTTTTAATGCTGTTTTGTTTTAATGTATTTTAAGATCTGTTTTTATGATGTTTTAAAGTGTTTTAGTGCTTTGTTTGCCGCTCTGAGCTCCCGCTGGGAGGAAGGGCGGGATACAAATTAAATAAATAAATGAAAAATTAATTAATTAATTTCATTTAAATATACATATTGATGTGTTTGCTGCCTTGGGCTCCTTCAGGAGGAATGCTGGGATATATACTGAATAGCAACAACAACAATTCCCTCTCGGTTGCTACCTCCTAAAAATGCTTTTCTTTTAAAAAAAATGATGTCAGGATTCTAATATGTAGTTAGCCTCTGAATTTATTGGAGTACAGACAGCCAGTTCTTTCCTGTTGTAATTGAAAAGATTTCTACAAATTTCTTCCCATTTAAAAAGACATTGATCCTCAAAATCCTAAATATATCTAATAACTCCAGCATGCTATTATGCTGTTCTTGCACTTTACTAATTTTTGGTGTACTTATCTCTTTAAATGTTTATCTCTGACTTTCAGAGTTCTGAAAATTTATACATGTGTAATCTACATGTCTGCATTCTGGTTTTTACATGAATTCAGTACATTAAGACACAGGGACATATCTAATATGCATTGCATACATATGAGTATTTGAATAGGCATCATTGGATTTATAGCCCGAATCTAAATCCCACTTTCCTAAATAGTGAGCAGAGGACAGCGCTATGTGGTTTTGGTTTCCTTTGGAGGAGAGAGCACTGGAAACTGAGGGCAATTTTGTACTATGCGTTAAGATATTACAATTTGCAAAGATATAGGTAGAGCATAAGTGAGGAAAGCAACACATCCTCTTACCAGACAACAGATCTGTTAGCTCACATAATATTCTGAGAGAGAGCTTGCACCCCAACATGCGTTCTCTGCTCTCTCCAAAGCTTCTGTTGTTCCTTCACACATTCTTCATACACTACTAAAAGAAGGTTGCCTATTATATGGAGGTTAATGGCACTGTGTTCAATGGTAGTTACAAGAGGAAAACAGATAACAATGGTTTCTTTTGCTGGACCAACTTTTCTTTGGAGCTGGATTTTAAATTAGCCAGATCTCCTTATCAGGCACAGCCGAAAGCTGAAGAGAAAAATTGCTTACTAAAGAGTTGTGTGTCACCTAAAAGCTTACTACTACTATGCCAACAGAAACAGGTCTATGACAAGTCGTACGCTGCAGTCTTGACACATTATTGTTTACTGATAGTTTAATCATTTAGCCAATCGATCAGTTAGATCAATCAGTTCAAACCCTTTGGACTGGCTGGTTGATTAAAATGTGTCTCCAATTAAACAATCAGTGAATTTTAATAAACCCTATTTTTCGTACAAGTATTTATAAAAATCACAGATGACAGGCAGCGAACCTTCCCTCTTCGAGGAAAATCCTCTCCTACGTTGGCGTCTGTTTTGATATGTGCGTGTTATCACACGAACAGAGTAAGACAAAAGAAATAAATGGGCGTTTTCTTCAGAACTATTATTTTTAGTCATAAGCAAATCTGTGTGGAATCAATGCATTAAATTGTTTTAAGATGTCTGCAATCCGAAAACAGTCCAGCACCATCAGTGAGCAGACTAGGTACTTTATAGATTAACACAGCATAGGCAGAAAAAAACGGTCCCTGCGATGTTCTGAGGACCTCACAAATAGTGCAGACTGATCCTAACCGCGTTTACTCAAAAGGAAGTCTGAGATTTACGTGGGATTCGTAACCTACTGAGGTAGGTTTGACGTATAAGTAGCCATTCTTAATGTGGGAGGGGGAAGAGCCGGGAAGGAATTATAGCCGTTTTTCTCGGGTTCTGGAGAGATCTTCAGCGAGCTGGCTAAGCAAGGCAGCGAAGAATAAATAAATACTCTTCTCCCCCAGTAAAACGATAGGGGAGAAAGCCCGTCGACCTTTCTTGTCAGTGGGGTGGAGATGGCATGACTCAGACAGCGCTTGCCACCCGCTTCTGCTCCCCTACGCAAGCGGGTTCGGCGCTTGCGCATTGCGAGAGCCGAGGCGGCGCTGCTGGGCCTGTCTTCTGTGCCCGCCCGCTCGCTCGCTCGCCTACTTTGGGCTGTCGCACTCTAGGGCCCAGTTGGGAGTGGCGGAGTCAGCCTGGGAGCTTTCTCTTTCGGGCGGGGAGGGGAGCCAGGGGCGGACACTGTCGCACAGGAACTGCAGTGAGTCCTTTACTTGTTGTTCCCCGAGGGGGCACGCTGTGTGTGTGGTGAGTGATGGAAAGATAGAGGAAGGAAAGCGGGCCGGCGGGGGAATGTGGACTTAGGGTGGAGTCGGGGCCTGACAGGAGAAAGCAGCGGGCTAGTGGAGTCCGGCTGTGACAGAAGGACGGAGCTGGGGTTCGAGGTGGTCGGGTTCGCCTAGGCTAGGGCTTCCCTCCATCCTCCTTGTGCTCAGAGTCGCAGCACAGGGCAAGAAGAGCTCGCTGCTCGCTAAATTCCATGTAGCGGGCGGAGGGGAAGCGTTGCAAGAATCCTTTAGGTCTGGTGGGCATGGTAGGGTTCAAGCCGAGGCTGTTGACAGCTCCTAGGAGCCCCTATTCTTTTTTTGAGGAGGACGGGTGTTGGAGAGAAAGTGGGGCGCCCTTCGTCAAGGGTTGTTGAATCCTTTGGGGAAGAGAAGCCGCTTAAATAGAAAGTCCCAGTCACAGGCCTGCAGACAACAAATGTTGTGATGAGGAAATGGCAGGACGGTGGTATGTGTATGAGAGATAAAATATTCATGTAGATTAGCCAGAGCCTAAATATTGGTAGCTGGATATATTTAAAGTGGATGCTTGATTTAGTTTAATATTTTTAAATTCTTAAGCTTATTAATAAGTGTCTAGTGCTTGTTGAGTTATCTCACAGTCGTTGCGCTCTTTGGCCAGGACAGGTGAGGGCTGGAACAGGTTTACTTCTTAGTTAGCGATAGGGTAGAGTGCTGCCAATATGTTTTTTCTTACACGTCCACAAGTAAAAGTTATTCTGTGGTTTATATATGCACCACTTTTGGCCCCAAGGCATGAACCTGCGTGTTAACGCAAAGGAAATATACAATAAATCAAAATAATATAAAATTGCAAATTGATTGTACCCATCATGAATAACACTAGATGTGTGCTGGGAATGCTGCTTAATCCAGTGGCAAAACTGCTGTAGACTTGCTTTCTTTTAAAAATTAAAACTGAAAATTGTGGGAAGGAGCTGATGTGGGCAGCTCCACTTCTGTTTGGGGCCCTATTCAGTCAAGGCCTAATGGACTGACCTTCTAGAAGTCATGCATGCCAACTTCTTACTCAAAAGTAGACCCAGTTGGGCTTAAGGAGGGTTACTTCCAAACAACTGTGTGAATGACTCCATGCTGCTCCTCCATTTGGATGTTTATTAATTGTGCACTCCACCAGCCTCATAAAAAATGTGTGTGTGGAGGTGGGCCTTTCCTGCTCTGTTTCAAAAGGTGCTCACTCTTTAATACTGCCTCTCCCGGTACATGGCTTTCAGCCAAGGCTATCTTATATAAACCATATAGTTGAACTGGTTATTCAGTAGGTCTCATCATATTCACTGTGGATTACTTCCAAGTAAGTGAGCATAAGAATATAGCCTCAATGCTTCCTAATCCAATGCCTCTCTTAGCATAACAGTTCGCATTAATCCAAAACCCAGAGATAGTGGATCAAAGCATTTCTCCTTTCACTCCTCTTCTGCCCCGTGAGAGGTGTTTAAGGTATATTAACTTCGGGTGCATGTTTTGCAGTTTACCTTGTAGGAGTCAGATTGGTTTCATAACTGCAGCTGCCAGTTACTCCAAACTAATCCTTCAAAAGTGTGTATGTTTGTATTGAGCTCTGTAGTGTTCTCATAAGGGAGATCCAGTGTTCTAGGGGGAATACTAGCTGTCCTTGTAGTTAACATCAGTTTAATTCCAAAAAGGTGTGATTGCTGTAACTAATGTAGAAGTGGCATGGTTCTTGCTTATAGGTCTTACAGCAAGGGGGGGGCTGTGGTCCTCTAGATGTTGTTGGACTATATTTCCCCAGCATGGCCAATGGGCGAGGATGATGGGAGGTGTAGTCCAGGAATATCTGGACAGCAAAAGGATCCCCATCCCTGGCATACAACATAAATTGTGTGCTTATGTATGCCTTTAACCATACCAAATTATTTTCATGTTAGAAATAATGTGAATTTTTAAACAAGTGTATGGTGGTGCACTGACTACACAGAGTTCATATACACGTTAGTTCTCAGATCTATGCACATGGCAGCTGTGTGCATGTATTCCAAAATGAATTCTTTTTGTGTGTAAACACAATGATTATGTGATGTGGCTGTTTATTTACACATATAAGAAAAAGGTAGAGTGACACATTTGCGTAGTAATGAGAATCTGGTAAGAAAGGGTTTATAGTTAAGCTTGCAGAACATGTGAAGCTATAGTGGTTTGGAAATGTTTAACTGAAGTTGTGGGCTTAATGGAGATGGGCATAAAGGAGGTACGTTCTGGAAGAATACTTGTAAATTACAAGTCATGGTCCCCTTTTAAAAAAGCTATTGTGGACTCTCTACTACTTTTGTCCAGAGTTGACAGACATTGATTTGCTCTTATGTGTATGGTTACTCTTGAGATCAGTTTTACTCATAATGATAATTATAATTTTTTTTTGTATTAAAGAAAGTGTGTGGGTGTGTGCAGTAAATAGTAAATAACGTTTAATACCTGTTTGAAAATCGTGGAATAGACGCATCTTTGGGTCTTAGTTTTTAGAGATTCAGAAGTTGTTAGTGTTCGTCCTGAGTAAAGCACATTACTGTGCTACGTATAAGTGATGTAGCAACAATGATTCATGCTGTATGTGCTTCTGGAAAGCTCTAGGTTTGTACAGTAGATCTTTTCAGAGTTCTTGGGTGTGTGACTAAAAGAATGCCATTATTCACCTGAATAGAAATAGAGCTGTTGTCAGACTCCCCCCCCCGCGTTTAACTTAGGAACTAAATATTAAAAGTTTTAACAAAGCCAGATAAATGTTTTAAATGGCAGGACAGCAGTACAAAGACAACATGGACAAGTGAGAGAGGAAACTGGGTCAATATTATCATATTGTTGATATAAAGCTGATAAAGACCATTGTTCTCATATCTGTCTGTGGTTAAAAATCCTGATATAGTTAAGTTTCATCATTATTGTTTTATGCCACATCCTTATTTACCAAAAATGGCAGGTTACAGCAATAGCATTTACTGTTATAAAAACAAATAAAACCATCATAATTATACGACATTTAACACTGTTCCAAATGAAACTGAACAGTATAAATTCAGCCCTACAAACAGAATACCTGAACTGTCAAAAGCCAATATAAAGGGGTGTGTCTTCAGCATACAGTGAAACCTGTACAATTCATTTAGTACTAAAAATACTTTAAAACATCTTAAAAACAGAAGACTTTAAAACATATCAGAGCAAACCATCTTTAAAAACATTAAAACAAAACATCTTAAAAACATCTTTTAATAACAAGTTTAAAAACATCTTAAAAAGCAATTCCATCACAGGCGCAGACTGGGATAAGGTCTCTATTTAAAAGGTTGTTGAAAGAGGAAGGTCTTCAGTAAGCGCCAAAAAGATAACAGAGATGGTGCCTGTCTAATATTTAAGGGGAGGGAGTTCCAAAGTGTCAGACCCACAGCACTGAAGGTCTGCTTCCTATGTAGTGTGGAATGAACCTCCTGATAAGATGGTATCTGCAGGAGGCCCTCACCTGCAGAGTGCAGTGATCAACTGGTATAGAAAGGGTAAGATGATATTTCAGGTATCTTGGTTCCAAGCTGCATTGGGCTTTGTTCACCAAAACCAGAATCTTGAACTTGGCCCAGTAGCTAATGGACAGCCAGCGCGATTTTTTGAACTGTGGTGTAACATGTTGCGAAACACTGCCCCAGTGATTATTCATGCCACTGCATTTTGCATTAGCTGCAGCTTCTGGACCAACTTCAAGGGCAGCCCCCATAGAGCACATTACAGTAGTCTACTCTGGAGGTTATCAGTGCATGGACAACAGTGGTCAGGCTATCCCAGTCCAGAAGCTAGTAAAAGGCACTCCTAGCCACTAAGGTCACCTGGGCCTCTAGTGACAAAGATGCATCCAGGAACATCCACAGACTATGACCCTGCTCTTTCAGAGGGAGTACGACCCCATCCAAAGCAGGCAGTTGACCCAGTTACCTGAACTCAGGAACCACCAACCCACAGTGCCTCTGTCTTGCTAGGATTCAGACTCAGTTTGTTGGCCCTCATCCAGACCACCACCAAGTCCAGGCACTGGTCCAGGGCTTTCACTGATTCTCCCAATTCAGATGTTACAAGAAATAGAGCTGGGTATCATCAGAGTACTGCTGACACCTCACTCCCAATCTCCTGATGATCGCTCCCAAGGGCTTCATATAGATGTTAAAGCATTGGAGATGAGATGGTACTCTGTGCTGGAATTGCTTTTTAAGATGTTTTTAAAGTTGTTTTTGAAAGATTTTTAAAGATGTACTTTTAAAACATGAAAACAAAACAACTGCCTGGGGGCCAAAAGACAATTACCCAATGCTGGTCTTGGAAAATGACCCTGGAGATAGGATTGGAACAACTACAAAACCCTGCCTCCATTGCCCATCTCACCAAGTCTGCTGAGAAGGGTACCACGGTCAATGTTATCAAAAGCCGCTGAGAGATCAAGTAAGAATAACAGGGTCGTATTCCCCCCTGTCCTTCATTGTGTGGAAACTTGGAAATATGTGTGAGCTGCTAAGAGCTATATAGAACGGGTCAGCTTTGCCTAATGATTATCTTCTCTGGATCTGTCTGAAGTAACCTTGTGTAGCATAGTGATATTGTGGAAAGGGAGAGGCTGTTCCTGTTCCATTGCAATGCAACTTAGATGAGCCCTTAGTAACTTTAATTAAGGTGTCTTGTTTTGAAGAGCAGCAATACATCTTTTGTAGCATGTTTCTAAGTAATTATTATTTTTATTATTCTTTACTAATTTTCTGTCCTGCTCTTCCTCCCGGAGAAGCTCAAGGTGACAAACAACCAAGCAGTAAAACAAATAAAACAAAAACAAGTTTTAAAACATTTAAAAACATGTACAAACAGTAAGAACATTATTTAAAAATAATTTTAAAAACAGTTACATACCCTCACTTACCACTGAGAAGGTCTGGAGATACCACCACCGACAGGGCCTCCTATGCTGATTGTAGGGGCCGAAATGGTTCATATTGGGGAAGGTGCCTTTTTAAAAATTGAATATATGCTGTGCTTTTTCAGCTAGGGTTTTTTAAAAATTCTGTTTTGGATGCTGTTCTAATAGAAAAGTTAATTTATAGATTGGGTTTGGAGAAATGTGGATTCCTCTAACTTTTACCTAATTATGTTCTGGTAACATAGGTTGAAACTGAACTTTCAATGATTGGCGTAGATTATGAGGGCTACACGACAAGTATGTTCCAGTTTGTGGCAGCAGCATCTTGAGTGTCTCATAAATGTGGTAGGATTTTGTTAACTATATTGTATTTTTTGGTCTAAACCTGCAATCCTGTGCATATTTAGCTAAATCTGGTTGAACTCAGCATACTTCAGAGTGGGCTGAAAATAATCTTTGGGGTTGGCTCAAATGTAAACATTTGGAAGAAAACCTGTAAAAAATTGTGTGGGTGGAGGAGGGGCAAAGAGAGAATTAATGTTTTCCAAGTCTCCAAAAATGTTTGGAAAATTCAGTCTCTGTATTGGCAGTACTTCCTGTTACAGGGCAATGGAATTAGCAGTACTGCTTAGAACAATGTCTCCAAACCTGGTTTTATTATGTGATTTGCTATGGCAGTTTCAATACCTTTCTGCTAATTCTCTCTCCCTTCCCCCCCACTTGATGCATTTGGTGGCTGCAGCTCAATGTTCTGTATATGGCAGTTAGTAAAGTATGTCCTGTGTATCAACCCTGTGGAAATATAATGTATGTGCAAGTGTAATGTAATTCAAGAAGTGGAACTTGTTGAAGTGTATTTGCTGACTTGCTTTAAGAAAATGGGCATACATACTGTCTAACTTAATCTGCTTGTGTTATTTTGATAGAAAGTAAGCGGGAATTCCTCTGTATGAGAAGCAATGATGAGAAATCTTTAGCGACACATACAACATAACCTTGTATATGTTGTATGTCAGCTTAAATGATACAGAGGAGGGAAATAAGATTTTCAGAACTTGGATGAGTACTTTTTTCAAGTAACTTGAAAATCTTTGAAATATCCTTTAGACACTGTGTCTGCCTTTTAACCTGTGAAAGCTCTCTAATATGCTATGTGAGCATGTTTTATGTCATTAGAGTCTATTTGGGTTTAGTAGAATTTCCGATTGTGCAATTAGAAGTCATAGAATCTGACTCTACAAAGCATTTTCAGAGTAGATTTAAACCAGCCTTTCTTAACTTGGTTCTTTCCAAACATTTTGGACTACAACTCCCCTCATCCCTAACCACTGACTATGCTGGCTTGGGCTGATGGAAGTTGGAGTGCAAAACATCTAGAGGACACCAGGTTGGGAAAATCTGATTTATGGCAATTTAGTCCTATTGTTCAGTATTTAAACAATAGTGTTTCATTTGTGTCTTCCATTCTTTAAAACGTAATTAGAATTCAATACTAGTTTATAAAACAATTGCTCCTAGTTTGAAAGAAATTCAATTGAAAGAAAGGGGGGCCTTCAGAGAAGGAAGATTCCTGCCTGATATCTCCAACAGAAAATATTTTAATCGCATTTATATAGAAGGATGGCCTATTAATGAAATTTGCCTTCAAATAAGAGCTGCTTCACATTGAACTAGCCTGTCATAAGGAAGTCACTTTGTGTAGGGAATTTCATGAATTCATTATATGATGAGTGTGTATGGATATATTTTACTACGTGTGGCAGCTTCCTGCCATGTATACATGCAATAGAATAGGGATATATTTGTGTGTGTTCATTGCCTATGATAAGGTCCATGTGGGATTTATGCCTTTTCCTATGTGGAAGCAACATTCTACAATCAAACCATGTTGAGTTCTGGTTAATGCTTTGAGCCAGTCAGTTGCCAGCCAAGCTGATTTGATCAAAACACTGGAAATGGGGAGAGACCTATGTAAGAATATGTGCTGGCTGGATAGAACATCAGTTATTGTAGTTTTGCCAACCAAAGGCATATTTACAAATTATATAAGATGGCTCTAATGTGATTCTGTTTTAGAACAGCTGTATGATAAGGTAGTATGTATTTGTCTTGCACAGAATTCCACCCTCTACCCCCCAGATTTGGAATTCTAAAGCTTTCTAACATACCATCATGATTGGTTTCATAAATAGTTCAGATAATATCCATTTGCATAGTACTTGCTTCTAGGAGTAACATGCAACACATTTAGTTACCAAGAAACATTGGTAGTTCTAATATTAGGAGATCCAAAAAATACCAGTTCTAGCAAAAGAGTTAGTTATTTACAACAGTCACATTTAATTTTTCCTTCCATAGAGTTCTTATAACGAGACCTGAAATTCTTGCAGTGTTTCTATTTGGGCTAGTCACAATATTTGTGGGATGAAAGTTGTGCATCCCATTATAAATACCAAGTCATCTGTATTCTAGTACTGACTTCATCTTCCTTCCATAACAGTGATACTGAACACTGAAGCTGGCAGACCATTGAGAAGACTTGCAACATGTTATGTTGGGGAAATGCCTCTTTTGGACAGCTTGGATTGGGGGGCATTGATGAAGAAGTTGTTCTAGAACCCAGAAGATGCAACTTTTTCCTAAACAAAAAGATTCAAGATGTAGGCTGTGGACTAAGACACACTGTGTTTGTCTTGGATGATGGGACTGTGTACACATGTGGATGTAATGATTTAGGACAATTAGGCCATGAAAAATCCAGGAAAAGACCAGGTAAGTTAAAACTGTGCCTGATAGACAATTGTATTGCTTTAGGTTCTGCACATGGGTGCCAGGTATATGAATGCTTTAATAAATATGCAGTAGCAGTTGCTTAAATTACAAGATGTTTCTAGAATTAGTGGATCATCAAGAAGATAAACCTTTTCATAATCTGAGAGGTTATGTTCTAACTTAAGATGTTCATTACGTACTCTATGTTTTAAATTCTTACTCAAGCAATAGTAGCTTAATTTTAATGGTTCATTGACATCCATTTTTTGTTGATGCCAACCAATTGTATTGGAGTGAACATGAAAGAAATGTAGATAATACAAAGTTGGGTCTTCAGAAATTGTCTTATTCTTAGTGCTTTAGAACTATATGTATAACAGTCCAACCCTCCTGTGGCTCTGTCCCCCTCATGTGCTGCTGCTGATTGATAGCACTTTAGTCCTCAACTCTATGCATAACAGTAATTCACTTAAAGGTGCAACGAGATGTGATTCAGGAGATCTGTGGTTACTATCACCAATATTTGCTTTTTAATGAATAGCAGCTGCAGAGCTTCCTGAATCAGACTGGGTTGTGGCACTGAGGGGAGAGTTTAAGCCATGTCGTATTTATTCACTGTTAAGCCATGCCACTTTTCTGATTAAAATTATTTTTCTCACCAAAGGTGCTGTTTCACCCTAAGATGAAAATATATAGGTATCATAAGTTTGGTTCTTACTGAGGAAGAAAAGCAACAACCCTGTTAGGCACAGATAGATGGTGATGTGGTTTTCTGGATTGTGGCTTGCATTTTTGAACTTAGATAAAAGGAGATCTGATATGTTTTTTAAGAGCCCTTTTTTGCTAGTTCATTTACAGAGAAATGGAAATCATTGGGTAAGAGCTGTATAACATTATGATTTTCCCTTTAATGATTTCAGAGCAGGTGGGTGCCCTGGATGCTCAAAATATTGTAGCTGTTTCATGTGGAGAAGCCCACACGTTAGCATTAAATGACAATGGTCAAGTCTATGCTTGGGGTTTTGCTGTAGATGGACAACTTGGCTTGCCTGGAACCGAAGAATATATCAGAGTGCCCAGGTAAAACTAAATAATACCATGAGCTTTTAAAAACGTTCCCCTCTTATAAAAATGATTTCTTTTGTTTTTGTGTTAAGATTTTATTGCTCTATGTTTGGAATTTTTCCAAGTTTAATTTTGTACAAAATAATCAACACCTATGCATTTTTGAAAGCTGTTGTAATGTAGTGGCTAAGGGTTGAGCCGAGGAGTCCCTCATTCAAGTCTCACTCTAACCATGCATTCACTTGGGTGGCTTTAGATGAGCCCCTATATCTCGGTTTCAGCCCCTAATCTGTAATATGGGGTAATACCTGTAGGGATATTGTTAAGAGTATTAGTTAATGTATGTTAAGTGCCTTGGGCACTTTAACAGTTTTATGTAAGTGCTAAGTATTACTACAGTCATATTTTTGTAAGAACTTGCTTTTCTCCTGATAACTGGCTACATTTTTAAAAAATACTTTGTGAGGCAGCCTCTTGAATTCATGTCAACTTTAACTGTTTCAAGAGAGAAAGGGGCTATGTTTGCAATTTAATCTATTCTGTAGCTGTGAAGAAATACAGCACCTTTTAGTCGTGTCAGCAACATGCAGTTTTTGTTGAATTAAATTCAACATTTTAATTATAACACTATAGTCCTTGAAGCATTGATTTAGAACATAGGGTTGGATCCAGACATAGTCATGCTCAGTCGTAATTGCCTTAAATCCTGTTGATTTCATTGTGTCTATTCTAAGCATGGGTTGGAGTGCAGTCTTAACCCTCTGATCAATGCTGCTGGAGAAGTTAGGATTATCTTGCTGCTTCTGCAGTGACCCCCAGTATGCCTGCTGAAAGTGTGAATGGTCAGGAAACTACCACTGATAATATTCCCGCCACCAGAGGACTCTGAAAGTTTTGAGGGGAGAGTGGGAGGCAGAGCCTGGCGTGACTATGGAACTGGTCAGTTTCCCACAGCTGTCACAGCAAAAAAGGAACTCTCTCCACTCGTCAGTACACACATTCCTTCTAGCTAGCTTCATGTGCTTAGTATGGGTTGTCAATGTCTAAACCATAATTTAGTGCAATGTTTGATGCAGACAATGGCAAACCATGCTTTCCTGCTATATAAACAAGCCATGGTGAGCCTTGGACTGGTGAGTTCAACTCTTGTCCTTTTTCTTGTGCCAAGAGAAATTGGAAACTTTCATGTCCAATTTAAATAAATCACAGTTCCATATTTTATTTATTATTTTATTTATACCCCGCCCTTCCTTGCAGCAGGAGCCCAGGGTGGCAAACAGAAACACTAAAAACACTTTAAAACATCATAAAAAGACCTTAAAATACATTAAAACAAAACAACATTAAAAACATTAAAAAAAAACTTTTAAAACATCTTTTTTAAAAAAGGGTTAAAGATATTAAAAGACATTAAAAGCAATTCTAACACAGATGCAGACTGGGATAGGTCTCAACTTAAAAGGCTTGTTGGAAGAGGAAAGTCTTCAAAAGGCGCTGAAAAGATAGCAGAGATGGCGCCTGCCTAATATTTAAGGGGAGGGAATTCCGCAGGGTAGGTGCCGCCACACTAAAGGTCCGTTTCCTATATTGTACAGAACGAACGGCGTCCTTATGATGTCTGAATGTGCTGAATTATGGTTGGTTGGTTGTAAAAACAAACTAGGATCAAACTATGGCTTCAGATTCTGGATTGTTCACTAGCTGGAATGTAAACAAACCACAGTTCTCCATATTTGGAGATTATAGGGAATTCTTGTTAGTTTAAAATGGGAAGTAGGAGCTTCTGAACTCCCCTTCCTGGCACAAGAAAATGAAAGAGAGGGGAGCACATGAGTTCAAAGCTCATCACAGCTCGTTTACATAGCAGAAAAATATGATTCTCCATTGACTCTATTTGAATATCATAGTAAGCCATGGTTTAGTGTAATGGGAACAAGTCACAGCAAGCCTTTGGCATGTGCATGCCCTCTCCGTCTTCCACATAGCTGAGAACACGTGTTTGGAAGCTTTTCCTTAACCACAGCTTGCTATGTTGTCAGAATCAACAAACTGGTTAACATTAACTATGGCTAGTTTAAATAAGCCAACAATAAACAAATTGTGGTTTATGAATCTGGCTTGTTTAAACTAACTATTGTTAATGTTCTGTGTTTAGATCACATGATAAGCTGTGGTTAACTAAAAGTGCCCCCTCTAGGATGCACACCTGAATGTGGTGAGGGGGTTTGAGAGTGTTGAAGCTGAGAGCAATGCCATCAGGAGTCTAGACCAAGAGGCTAGACTTCTAGCAGGGGCACCCAAGGCGGAATGGTCAAAGCTGAGACACCAGACTAAGATGCATCCAGATTCAGAGGAAGGCAATGGTAAACCACCTCTGAATAACAATTACCACAAAACCCCTATGAACAGAGTATCCAAAATGCAACGTGAGATAGTGCTGGAAGATGAGACCTCCAGGTCAGAAGGCACTCACCGAGCTACTGGGGAAGAGCAAAGGACAAGTACTAGTAGCGCTGTGGCTAATGACGCAGCTGGGTCAAAGCCGAAAGGAAGACTAGAAGCTGATGCTCACAGATGTGAAAGGAGAGTCCGGAGTTGTATGACATACACAATAGGAACATTGAATGTGAGAAGCACGAACCAGGGAAAGTTAGAAATTGTCAAGCAAGAAATGGAATGTATCAACATTAGAATACTTCACATGAGTGAATTAAAATGGACAGAAATGGGACATTTTCCATAGGAGGTATGTCATCAAGTGGGTATTAGCTCCACCTATCGTCCGAAGGCAAGAATGTTTCTGAAGTCAAGACTAGGGGCGTCAGGCCCCTCCCACTCTCCAGTTCATTCTTGCCTTCGTACCGAACAAGTTTGAGATTATTGCTTAGCTTATAGATAAGTCTTTCGTGTTTTTGTGACAGGGTGGGAGATTTCTGTATACTTCTGTACGTTTTGTCCTTCCCTGTCTTGTCTTCGTTTTTTATTTGTTTGTTCCCACTTTGTTTAAACTTCGATTGTTTCCCCTGGGGATTTTCTTGCAGGGTTTTTATTTTCCCCTTGATTCTTCCCCAGTGAGTGCCTAACGGCGCTTCAGAGAGACTGCGGCTGCGGTCCTCTCTTCTTATAGGCGGTGGACACTGACTTTTACAGGAGCTTGCGGCTGCAGCTCCTTGCCTTTCTGAATGGCCATTTCGGGAGACCGCGGCTGCGGTTTTCCCCTCCTCAGCAGACGGCCGCTAACTTAATCCGGCAGCCTGCCGTTACAGCTCTCGCGCCGCCGTCCTCCTCCTCTTTAACCCTCACTACCTTTTGCGCCAGTTTCAAAGCCTGCGCCTGCAGTTTTCCCTATTCAGTGTCCACTCTAGTTGAACTTCCTGCCTCCCCCCAGCTCGGTCTACGGCATTTTAAAGCTCGCCGCGACCGCCTTCGGAGCCTGCAGCTGCGGCTCCGTCTTTCTCCTTGCCAGCTGAGACTGTCCCGTGGCAATAGAGAGCTACCGTGCTCTCTAGCTGCGATCGTGCTTATAAGCCCCGCGCCACTAGATCGGCTCCTTGAAGGCGTTTTTTGAGCTCGTCGGTGCTTCCCTAACCGCCATTGCTCCTTCTCCAGTTCTAGCCTTTTTTGATTGGCCTATTTTCCCGCTTCTTTTCGCGGGCGCCATTTTGATTGCCCGTTTTCTCCCGCTCTTTCTGCTAGCCCACTAGTATTGCAAGGGGGGGTCTCCCTTTCACGGGCTGTGGATAGCAGAGTCCAGCATTCCTGTCAGCTTCCCCTGTGTGACCTGCGCCTGTTTGTGTGTTACAGATAGGATTCTATCACTTTATATAGGTTCCTTTATTAACTCTGCTTCTGCTACTGGCCCTACAACTATTTGATTACTGCTGCTATCTGAACCAGTACAAAGACTGTTATTGCTACAACGCCTGTGCATCTGTGCCTGTTTCATCAAAACTATTAATACTGCACTGTTGTGCACCAGACTAACTGATACCTAGTGCGCAAGGTGCTGATACCATATAATCCCTGTCTGGACTGTACATTCTGCCCCACCCGTGGCCGTGTACAAAGGCTGTTGATACCATACAAAGCTGTTTGGACTGTACATTCTCCCCATCCGTGGACGAGTACTACAGCTGTTGATACTGTTTTAAGCTGTGCAAATATTACTTCTGCTCTATATTGTACCACACCTGTTGATACTGTGCCACGCTATCTGGACGTGCATTCTGCCCCATCTGTGGCCATGTACTAAGTCTGTTCCTAGTGTACATTCTGCCCCATCGTGGCAGTGTACTTAGCCATCAGCCAGTGCATTCTGCCCCAGTCGTGTGCCATGTACTGAGCCTGTTTGGGTCTGTGCTTTCTGCCCCATCCGTGGCCGTGTACTGCTACCCTTAAAATATATGATGGCAGAACAGCCAGAGACAACCCAGGCAACCAAGCCGAAACAACAGCCAGGGACAAACCAGACGACCAAGCCTAATCCACCTAAGGCGGTCAAACATAAGCATGCTAAAGCGGCTGCCAAAACCAAACATCTTTCCAGCCACAGCACAACCAAGCGGTCCCGCTATGTCTCTGTTCCAGTTCCAGAGGGGTCAACCCATGCCCACTTAAATACCCTCTTTCATTCTCCTGCTGCGTCCTCTGATGAGGAGGACTTCCCTGGTTTTTCTGAGCAGCCAACGGTCACCCAACCCGGGGCTTACCCTTCTTCATTACCTGTAGGGCCGTCCGCACTTCCGCCTATCCAAGAGCAACTGGCTACATCTCCGGGACTGCAGCTGTCCCATAAGTTTATTACACAACTTCAGGGCATGCTGTCGTTTTTCGCTCAGACAGTCACCATCACAAGTTCCCGCTATACCTCCACACAGTGGGGACCAATTTGCTCACAGTGAGACGAACCCTTCATGTTCTCCAAATCCGTTTGACATTGCCAGGGGCAGGTTTGTTGATGACGTCTCTTGTGCGGAGGAATCCGCATTTGCGCTGCAAGACGAAGGAGACGACTGGAGTGACCATTCGGAACATGAGCAGGATACATCCTATCGCCTCTTCGATGCCTCAGACTACCAGCCTCTGGCGCGCAGAGTGTTGAACACCCTCGGCCTTCAATCCACCCCAACTGCAGCTGCTACTCCCGCTTTAAAAGGGGCCAGGGTCTTGAAATCCCCCGCTCCAGCAGAACACTATCTTCCTGTGCCAGACCCCATCGCTAAACTGGCCAAGGATGAATGGTCTCACCCTCTACAAGCACGCCGATTTAATAACATTGCAGACAGACTTTATCCTTTGGCCCCAGACTTTACTACCAAGCTGGCCGTCCCTGGCATAGACGAGCCAATTTCCAGTTTAGTTTCCAGATCCCTCTTGCCAAGGGAAGGAGAATCCCATTTAAAGGATGCCACTGAGCGGAGACTGGACTTCGCCTTACGCAAGTCTCATGAGGCCACCGCCTTTTCTATGCGTGCATCTACATTAGCTTCTATTTTTGCCAGGGCAGCGATGATGTGGTTGGACGACCTCATCGAGGATCCCAATCCAGATCCTGTTTCTCTGCGAAGATCGCTAATAAAATTACGCAAAACAGCTGCTTTCGTGGCTGACGCCACCTTGGATGCGAATCAGCTAGGGGCACGCGCCATGGCGGCTCAGGTTGTGGCCCGACAGACCCTCTGGCTTCGTCACTGGCAGGCTGACTCTACTGCCAGAGTTAATCTATCACGGGCACCTTATGCTGGATCTTTACTGTTAGCGAGGAGGCAGTAAAGGCAGTGCTTGTTGACCCTAAGGACACTCGAAAGCCTGTCTTGGCCACCGTCAGAAACATCGAGCGCAGACCTTTTAGACGTTTCGCTTCGTACCGTACGTCTCAGCCCTTTCGAGGAATGCGGCCCGGGGGACGAGGCTGCAAGTTCCCAACATACGATTCCCGTTCATCCAGAAGAGGCTGGAATAGATGTTTCCTGGGCAGAGGTCAGTACCAGGGCCGCAGAGGCTTCTCAACGTCCTCTTACAGGGGAGGGTCTCGCCAACGCAGACAATACTAATGCAATGCCAGTTGGGGGCAGACTGCTTCTGTTTGGCGAACATTGGGTACACCTGACTCAGGTCTCCTGGATCAGAGATCTTTTTTGTTATGGATATGCTATTGAGTTTTGGGTTATACCTCCAGACAGGTTTCATCCCTCCCCTTGTCCTAGGGCAACAGCTAGACACTACATCATGCAGACTGCGATACGTCACCTCTTGGACATAGCGGCGATAGAGCCAGTCCCTATGGCTGAGAGGTCGAAAGGGGTGTACTCCCTCCTATTTGCTGTGCCCATACGAGATCTGTCATGGAGGGCGGTATTGGACCTCAAGTTCATTAACCGTTTCGTAAAGTATCGCAGGTTCAAAATGGAATCCCTCCACTCCATTACAGACAGCCTGCACGAAGGAGACTTCCTGGCTTCTATTGACCTAAAGGAAGCGTACCTCCATGTACCTATTTGCATTGCCCACAGAAAATTTCTTCGTTTTGCCTTTGGCTCCCAGCACTTCCAATATCGAGCCATGCCATTCGGACTCTCGTCTGCCCCGAGAGTATTTATTAAGGTGCTACTTATTCTAGTGGCTCACCTCAGACTTCAAGGGGTCCATATCTACCCCTATCTGGACGATCTTCTAATACGGGCGAGTTCTAGGGAGTTGGCTCATCGACATCTAACACTCACGCTCCATGTCTTACAGGCCCATGGCTGGCTAGTCAATTTCGACAAAAGCCATCTACAACCAACCCAATGTCTACAACATCTAGGGGCGATGTTGTACACCCTGCAAGCAACAGTGTTCCTGTCCCCGGATCGCATAACTGCTATCACAGACATCGCAAGATCCCTGATGCACAAAACATCCGCAGACGTCATGCTTCTAGCCAGGGCTCTAGGAATGTTGGTGTCCACCATTCACATTGTTCCATGGGCTCGAGCTCATACTCGTCAGCTACAGTGGGCCTTGCTGCCGTTCCAACACGACATTGCCAGCTCAAACCATCGAGTAATTCCCTTGAGCCACACACTGCGTTTGTCATTCCGCTGGTGGACAAGGGTAAAACATCTCACCCAGGGCACTCCGTTCAGAGAACCCCACAGGACTGTCATCACCACAGATGCCAGTCTCCTCGGCTGGGGAGCCCACTGCAACTCTCAGTTTGTTCAAGGGATTTGGACCGCAGCAGAACTGGCTCAGAGCATCAATTGGCTGGAGCTAAAGGCTGTCCACTTTGCTCTGCTCCATTTTCAATCTCTGTTCCCCTTGGACCATGTTCTTATTTGAACCGACAACACGTGTGCAAAATCACATTTAAACAGACAAGGGGGAACGAGGTCGCGTTCTTTACAGGATCTAGCTTACCTCATCTTCGACTGGGCAGAACAAAATCTACAGTCCTTGAAAGCAGAGCATCTCAGAGGTATTTGGAATGTGACAGCGGACTGGCTCAGCAGACAACAAGTCTTTCCAGGAGAATGGAAACTTCATCCGACCGTTTTCCATCTTCTCCAGCATCGATTCGGCCCTTTCTCAGTCGACCTGTTTGCTTCCAGTCGCAATTGCCAGCTTCCCAGGTACTTCACACGATACCTGGACACGACAGCGGAAGCGGTGGATGCTCTGTCAATACCGTGGCCGGATGGCCTATTGTACGCCTTCCCTCCAATAGCACTGTTAGCCAGAACCTTGAGGAAGGCACGGCGCGAGAGGGCATGGCTAGTGCTGATAGCACCATATTGGCCCCGTCGACCGTGGTTCTCGGATCTACTTGCAATGTCGGTGACGGATCCTTGGCCACTACCAGTCAGACCAGACCTCCTATCCCAGGGCCCAGTATGTCATCAGGACCCCAAGTGGCTCAACCTAACAGCATGTCTTTTGAATGGCGACATTTGAGGTCGGCTGGACTGTCGGACGCTGTCATTGACATTATTCTAGCCTCGAGACGACCATCCACCACCCGTATATATCAACATACTTGGGTGGCTTTGTCCAGGTGGTGTCAGACTCAGCACCTCGATCCTTCACAGGCTACAGTACAACAAGTGCTGCAATATCTTCATAGGGGCCTCATGATGGGACTTAGACCCAACACATTGCGTCGACATGCGTCCACTCTGTCGTCCATTCTTTCAATGTCCTCCACTGGTGCCCCTATTGCCTCACATCCGTTCATCAAACGCTTCCTCAGAGGCACTGCTCTACGCTCACCGGCTGTAGTCCACCGTTTTCCCTCATGGAGTCTGTCAAAGGTTCTGCAGGCCTTACAACGCCCTCCTTTTGAGCCCCTCAGGACTGTGCCTTTACGTCTGCTGTCCTCCAAGGTCCTGTTCCTGATTGCGATCATTTCTGCGAGACGAGTGTCGGAACTGGGTGCATTGTCTTCTGCTCGCCATCTCTGTGTCTTTCACAAGGATTCTGTTGTGCTGAAAACTGATCCTTCCTTCCGCCCCAAGGTCAATTCAGTTTTCCATTGCAACCAGGACATTGTTCTTCCTTCATTTTGTCCGAATCCTACCCATCCTCTAGAGAAGGCTTGGCATTCGTTGGATGTTCAGAGGGCTCTCAAGACCTACCTCTCCAGGACCCAGGATATACGACAGACTGAGTCTTTGTTTGTATCCTTTAATCCACGTTCTATGGGGCATAAAGTTGCTAATTCTACCTTATCCCGTTGGTTGAGAGCATGTATTACCTTAGCTTATGAGTCCCTTAAGCTTCCTGTTCCACCTAGTATAACAGCTCATTCTACTAGGTCAGCTGCCACTACGGCTGCTTTTGCTGCTAATGCTCCTGTTGCTGATATTTGCAGAGCAGCCGTTTGGTCTACCCCACACTCGTTTATAAGGCATTATAAAATAGACCGTTATGCCTCTGCCGATGCCTCTTTTGGCAGACGAGTGTTGCAACAGGTTCTTAATGATGATTAGGATGTGGGTGGTCCCTCCCTGTTATGGGCTGCTTTGGTACATCCCGCTTGATGGCATACCTCCTATGGAAAATGTACCATTGGTCTCACCTGAAAGGTGATTTTCATAGGAGGTATGCCATCACGACCCTCCCAGTTGGAGGATACCTAGATATTTTGTTGGGAATGTTATATATGCTTGTTACGCTATTTTATTACATTTATCAGTGAAGTCAAGACTGCTATTGCTGTTATCTCGCTATTTTAGAGTCATATTATTATGAATGTTGCTAGTATGTTATGTTCTTGCTGGTAGGCCCGTTGGTCTTTTTTCCTGCATTTTTAGATATTTCTCTTGGACTCGCTGCGAATGAACTGGAGAGTGGGAGGGGCCTGACGCCCCTAGTCTTGACTTCAGAAACATTCTTGCCTTCGGACGATAGGTGGAGCTAATACCCGCTTGATGGCATGCCTCCTATGAAAATCACCTTTCAGGTGAGACCAATGGTACATTTTCAATCAGGCAACCACAAAATATTTTATGCAGGATATGAGAAATTAAGAAGAAACGGAGTTGCTCTAATAGTGAGAAGTGATGTAGCAAAAGGAATTAGGAGTTATAACGCAAGGTCTGAGCAAGTGAAAGCAATAAGATTTAACGGGAAACCTGTTAACCATCATCCAAATCTATGCTCCAACGCAAATGCAGAAGAGGAGGAATTGAAAAGATTTTACGCAGAAGTACAGGAAGAAATTGATCACACACCAAAACAAGATGTGCTGATGATCATGGGGGACTAGAATGCAAAAGTAGGGAACGGAGAAGAACTAGGATTGTGGGAAAATGGGCTTAGGAGATAGAAATGAAGCAGGAGAGACACTTATTGAATTCTGTGGAGCCAATAATTTGTTTCTTGCAAACACATTCTTTGAGCAACCAAAATGATGACTGTACACATGGACATCACCACGTGGTCAATATAGGAATCAAATTGATTATATAATTGGGAACAGAAGATGGAGAAGTTCCATACTTTCTACAAAAACAAGACCAGGAGCAGGTTGCAGTACAGATCATGAACCGGTAATATGGAAAATCAGAATAAAGCTAGAGAAGAACAACACAGCAATCATAATGCCAAAATACAATTTAAATAACATCCCAGAAGAATATAAAGATCAAATTAGGAATAGATTTGAGGCTTTAAACTTAGTTGACAGAGAACCAGAAGAACTATGGAGTGAAGTCAGAGACATTATCAGGGAAGAATGCAAAAAGACAATACCTCTAGTTAAAAAGAGAGAAAGACCTCAGTGGATGACTGAAGAAACACTTAAAATGGTTAAAGAGAGAAGGAAAGCAAAAGCAAAAGGAGACAGAAACACGGTTAGAACCCTAAATGCAACAATACAGCGACTAGTACGTAGGGACAAAGAAAACTATTACAATAGTTATTGTATAGAAATAGAAGAGGACAACAAAACGGTATAAGACCTCTATTCCAAAATATTAGAGAAATTAAGGGGAAAATTTAAACCAAGGGTAGGGATATTGAATAATCAACAGGGGAACACACTGACTGACCTAGATGAAATAATATGAAGATGGAAACAATACACAGAAGAATTCTATAAAAGAGATGCAGTGAAAGCTGCTCTTAAAATATTTGGAAGAAACAAATCACCAGGAACAGATGGCATACCAATAGAGTTGCTACAAGTTACTGAGACTGAATCTGTCTAAATTTTGACAAAAATTTGTCAACAAATTTGGAAAAGAAAACAATGGCTCACAGACTGGAAGGGTTCAATATACATCCCAATTCCAAATAAAGGGGATCCCAGGGAATGCAGTAATTATCGTACTATTGCCTTATCCCATGCAAGTAAAGTAATGCTCAAGATTCTACAACAAAGGCTCTTATCATATATGGAGTGAGAAATGCCAGATGTCCAAGCTGGATTTAGAAAGGGAAGAGGTACCAGAGATCATATCACAAACATACGTTGGATAATGGAATGGACCAAGTAATTTCAGAAGGAAATCACCCTGTGCTTTATAGATTGCAGCAAAGCCTTTGACTGTGAAGATCATGAAAAACTATGGAATGCTTTAAAATAAATGCGGGTGCCACAGCATCTGATTGTCCTGAAGCGCAACCTGTTTTCTGAAAGAGGAAGGCCAAACAAGGGATGGGTTGATTCCATAAAGGAAGCCACAGACCTGATCTTTCAAGATCTGTACAGGGTGGTTAATGATAGATGCTCTTGGAGGTCACTGATTCATAGGGTTGCCATAAGTCGAAATCGACTTGAAGGCATATAACAACAAACAAAACTAAAATTGAGAGTGAAAGCTTCTGAACCATTCCTTAGCTGTAAAGTAGGAGGAGCAGTAGTATGTGAGTTGAAGGCTTGCTGCAGCTCATTTATATAGCACTGAACCATAGTTTAGGGTGATGTGTGAATGTAGCCACAATGCCTGAACAGGGCCATTATCTCTTAAGTGCTTAAGATGCATTTCTGTATTTTTCCTTAAGGAAAGAATGTTTTGTGATTTTATGATATTTTTTCTTGTTGTTCCTTCAGAAACATAAAAAGCTTGTCAGACATCCAAATAGTGCAGGTTGCTTGTGGCTACTACCATTCACTTGCACTTTCTAAAGGTAACCAATTTCTGGACTGTCTCCATATTTTTTGTATAAATTTAAAATATATTTCACTGTCAATAAAAAACATACTAAAATGTTCCATGTAGCAAAATATCACGTCTGTGATAGCTTTGAGAGTGCAGAAAGAGTAAACAAGTTTTCAGCTTAGCTTGTGCTAAGGAAATGAAAAATGTTGTTATGAACATCATTGTTTTTTCTTTCTCCCCTTTGTTGCATTATGTGTCCATTTAACTGTATTCAAACTTTTTTTACCCTTGTGTTTTGATTGTGTTCTCTTTGTACCTTTTCTGTTTGTTATAGCACCTCTTATTTTGCTTTAGCCCCTTTGCCATTGATCTCCAAATTTAAAATACAAGAAAAGATTCTATGAAACTCTTTGAACTATTAATGTGGTATATTGTGGAATAGGCTTTATGTGGAAATGTGTGTGTGGTAATTAATGAACTACCCTGTTTATCGCAAAAGCACTTATTTGGTGTTTAATTTTGAATGTCTCTCTCTGTCTCTTCCCCTCTCCCTCCCTCTCCCGAATCCTTATTGCCACTGTTGGAATACTGTGATGTGCAATACTGAAGTAATTTGATTCTTAGAATGACATAAATTCTTACAATGATTCTTCATTTTAAATGTGCGTATTTGTTTTTCTTCAATAGGTAGTGAAATTTTTTCCTGGGGACAGAACAAGCATGGTCAACTCGGACTAGGTTATGAGTTTAAAAAGCAAACTTCCCCACAACTGATAAAATCTTTAATAGGGATACCTTTTGCACAAATTGAAGCAGGCGGTGCACATAGCTTTGTTCTTACTCTTTCTGGAGCAGTCTTTGGGTGGGGGCGTAACAAATTTGGTCAGCTTGGTCTTAATGATGAAAATGGTAAGTACACTAATTTCAACTATTGACTATTTTCTTTTTCATTTTAGTTTCTATGATAATTTGTGCTTATTTTTGTAAAAGTATGCTTTTTGCTCAGTTGGTGCTCAGAGCATTTGGGTGGGTGAGAAATCAGATAGTTGCTGACAAAACTCTGGATCTCATTACATTGCAGTACTTTGAGGACTTTGAAATGCTTTGTGTTTTAAGTGTAAGAAATAATGATGCTTTCAAAATAGTGAATGAGATGTATTATATATTATATTCTTAGCACATCACTATTTGTTGCACTTCAGTGCTGTTCTGTGCATTATGTACTGTGGAATTATAAGCTTCAAAATGCAACAAAGTTTTTATATAAAATAGTAACATTTTAAAAACTAAATTGGTAGTTTATATTTCTTTAAAAAAACTTGTCACATAATTTGTTACAAGATGTATATTACATTTGCTGATTCATTACAATTTTCAGATAGATATGTTCCCAATCTTCTAAAGTCTTTAAGATCCCAGAAAATTGTTTATATCTCCTGTGGAGAAGATCACACAGCGGCTCTTACAAAGGTACTATACTAGAAATACTGCATTTCACACTCTTAATTAATTTAGTAGATTTCGTGTACAAATAGGCTGTGTTCTTCCTGTCTTTTGTTTTAGGCTTTGGATTGGGATGGGTGGTAAGGGACATGGTGACTCTTGATAGGTTTTCATATGTAGCCTGACTGCTTGAGTAGTGCATGATCCAGCAGTCTGTAATATTAGAACTGCTGCCAAAATAAATTAAAATAAACCAAGCTGCCTCTTGTGCCATAATGCTGCAAAACTACCTATTTGTTGGTCTGGCTAGTTCTTCCGGGGTGAGAAAACACGTCCATGTCACCAGTGTTTTTCATTTGGTCTGCCTTTTGTAAACCTTCACTCAGTGAAGAGAGAGTGGTTGCCAAGCATTGGGTTTTGAGCTCCTTCTCTCCCCTCACCTTCATCTGAGGGCAGATTAACATATTACGGTTGTGGTGAACTATCAGTTTGGACAACATTCATAAACTTCCCAAGTTGGTGGCTGACATGTTGCTTTGGACTTCTCACATTAACATTTATATGAACTAGAGGTGAGGAAGAATGACATGTGTAAATTAGTACTGTCTTGTAGAGGTTGTTGCTTTTATGTGCCTTCAAGTCAATTACGACTTACGGTGGCCCTATGAATCAGTGACCTCCAAGAGCATCTGTCATGAACCACCCTGTTCAGATCTTGTAAGTTCAGGTCTGTGGCTTCCTTTATGGAATCAACCGATCCCTTGCTTGGTCTTCCTCTTTTTCTACTCCCTTCTGTTTTCCCCAGCATTATTCCCTTTTCTAGTGAATCATGTCTTCTCATTAAGTGTCCAAAGTATGATAACCTCACTTTCATCATATTAGCTTCTAGTGACAGTTCTGGTTTAATTTTTCCAACACCCAGTTATTTGTCTTTTTCGCAGTCCATGGTATGCGCAAAGCTCTCCTCCAACACCACATTTCAAATGAGTTGATTTTCCTTAGGTAGTCCGACATCACGTGGGATATAGCGCCATCTAGCGTCCGAAGGCAAGAATGGATTGAAGTCAAGACCTGGGGCATCGAGCCCCTCCCACTCCAGTTCATTCTTGCCTTCCTTCGTTCGAGGTGTTTGGATCTTCTACTGTAGCTAAGTTTGAGCGTGTGGGACTGTCAAAATTCTTCTTGTTTCTTCTCTCCCTCACCCTCTTTTTATATTGTCTGGGACCTTATTTTTTGGGGGGGATTTTTATTTTTACCTCACTTTGTTTCCCCCTTTTGGTCCATTTGCTGAGGAATCCGGTGGCTGCTGTTTTCGCTTTTGGCTCCCGTCTCCCAGAGACGAGCCTGCCTTGAGAGCCGCGCCTGCAGCTCTCTTTTCAGCCAGTGTTTTAGTATTTTTTCCTTTTCGACGTCTCCCCACCGTAGGTGACGTCTGATTTTATTGGGTTCCCCTCTCTTTTGGGACGAGCCCTGAGAGCTGCGGCTGCGGCTCTCTCGTCAGCCCTTGCCCTGCCTTGCTGCCACCTCCTCCAGGCGGCGGCCGTTTTTTCTCGCTTTTTACCTCGCCAGGAGCCGCGGCTGCGGCTCCTTTCATAACTGCTTTTTCGGCGGCGGCTGCTTGGGGCTGCGGCGAAAGGCTGCTGCCTTTTTTGCCTGATTTTTGCCTAGAGCTTTCACTTGTTTCGTTGGGAGCCGCAGCTGCGGTTCCTTTAACTTCTGCTTTTTTGGCGGGGGCTGCTATTGGGCTGAAGTGATAGGTGGCGTCCTCCCTTGGCAAGGGGCGGTTGGAGCTCGCCTTTGCGGCTCCTCTGCTAGCCTCTTTCTGCCTTGAGGCTCTTCAGGTGGCCGTGGGAGGAATCCCCCCCCAGCTTTTTTCACATTTAAAGAGCGTCATCGTTTATACACTGCGCTTGGAGCTCACCCTTGCTCCTCCTCCCCTATCTGTCTGCCTGACTACTGCCGCGGCCGTTACAGGCCTTCTAAAGCACCAGGAACCTTTGCCTGCCCGCCATTGTGCCTTCTTCCTGGCTGCCATTTTGATTGAAATTCCCGCCCTTTTTCACGGGCGCCATTTTGATCTGCCCATTTTTGCTGCCCTTTCTGTTCTCCTTCACTTGTTTGTACAGTTATTTAGTCAAGCTATCCAAGTGCCTGTAGGACTTATTTTTACAACAAGTGCCTCTGCACAGCAACTGCATATTCGGACTGCACCTTGAAATTATCTGCGCCGCAGCTGCATATTGGAACTGTACGCCACACCGCACCCCCCACCTCTGTGTGTGTGTTGGTGATAGTACTCCGCCACACCGCACCCACCATCTCTGTGCGTGTGTTGGTGTTATATATACCGCGTGTTAGTGAAAGTCCCTTGCCACACCGCACCCCCCACCTCTGTGTGTGTGTTGGTATAGCATTGCTGGGCGCTCAGAATGGCGGATCAACACTCAGATACACATTCAGCAGCGTCTAAGAGACCCTGCAAGTCCTCACATCATAAGTCTGCAAATCAAAAACTGCCCAGGCTGCACTCCAAGGCCGTGGCTAAAACTAAACACCTGTCTCGCCACAGTGCCACCAAAAACACACATTACATTTCTGTGCCACATTCTCAAGCTGCTAACCAAGAGCACTTGACAGCACTCTTTCACTCTCCAGCTGGGTCATCTGAGGATGACTTCGAGGGTTTTCCTGACCAGCCTGGGGTCTGCCACTCACAATCTAGCCTGCCACTCCAGCCCAGTGAGCCTGCTGTTGCTGTTTCTCCACAAGCACAACCGCCTGCTGGTCCGCTATCAGGGCAACTACCTGCCTCTGTACCAGGACTGCAGTTGTCTCCTGAATTCCTGATGCAGTTGAAAGATATACTAAGCCTCTTCTCAGATCAGTCGAGAGTCCAGACAGCTCCATTGACTCAGCACAGCGAACAGCACCCTTCCTGTGCCCCAGCCCCATGTGGCTGTTCTGATGTGGTACCGCTCCCCTCGCCCAACCCATTTGACGTTGCTAGAGGCAGGATTGGAGATGACATCCCTGGGTTGGAGGACCCAGATTATTCTCTTCAAGTCGAAGGGGATGAGTGGAGTGAAGAGGCAGACTTCGAGGAGGACACCTCATATCGCCTATTTGATGAGGCCGACTTTCTTCCACTATCTCGCAGAGCTTTGGGCACATTGGGCCTTCAAACTACACAGCCCGAATCTACCACTCTCCCCATGAAAGGGGCTAAAGTCCTTAAGTCTCCAAAATCTTTGGATCATTACCTTCCTGTGCTGGACCCCATTGGCAAGCTGGCCAAGGAAGAGCTGGATCATCCTCTGCAGGCACGCCACTTTTCCATTATGGCCAAAAGGCTCTATGCACTGGACCCAGACTTTATGAATCGCTTGCTTGTTCCAGGCATCGACGAGCCAGTCTCCAGTTTAGTTTCACGCTCGCTCCTTCCAAAGCAAGGGGAATCACAACTAAAGGACCCCTTTGAACGCCGCATGGACTACGCGTTACGTAAAAACCACGAGGCTACTGCCTTTACTATTCAGGCATCTGCTTCAGCTTCCATATTTTCAAGAGCGGCTATGATGTGGCTAGACGAACTCTTGGATGATCCCGAACCAGACCCTGTCAAGCTCTGCAAGGGCCTGGTAAAATTACACAAGACAGCAGCCTTCGTAGCCGACGCCACACTGGATGCCACCCAGCTGGGCGCGTGAGCTCTAGCCTCACAGGTGGTAGCTCGGCGTACCCTTTGGCTCAGGCACTGGGACGCTGATTCTATGGCCAAGGGCAACTTGTCTAGAGCACCCTTTTCTGGGTCTTTACTCTTCAGAGACGAAGCCCTCAAGGCGGTCTTGGTAGACCCTAAAGACAGCCGAAGGCCAGTATTGGCCACTTCTAAGAGAGAGGATTGTAGGGCTTTCAGACATTTCACCCCATATCGCTCCTTTCAGCCCTTTCGAGGAGCGCGGCCTGCAGGGCGAGGCCGTGACTTTCGATCTTCTGGTTTCCGCTCCTTCAGGGGATCCTGGAACAGGCAACGTTTCCAAGCCAGAGCACAGAACAGGGGAAGTCAAGGGGCCTCAACTTCAACTTATGGCAGGGGAGCTCGTCAGCGAAGACAATACTGACGCTTTTCCTGTGGGGGGCAGATTGCTAATGTTTGCAAGTCACTGGTTATGTCTGACACGGGTCGCTTGGGTCAGAGATCTATTCCTCCATGGTTACGAACTGGAATTTTGGCTGACTCCTCCAGACAGGTTCATTCCATCCACTCTACCCAGAGTTCGAGACAGGTGCCGGATCATGCGGGAAGCCATAACCCATCTTCTCGACATAGCTGCAATAGAACCTGTACCAGCGGAGGAGAGAGCACAAGGGGTTTACTCCCTCCTATTTGCAGTTCCCAAGCGAGATCAGTCATGGAGGGCGGTACTAGATCTCAAATTTGTCAACTGTTCCGTGAAATACCGACGGTTCAAGATGGAGTCCCTGGCGTCAATTGTAGAGGCACTACACGAAGGGGATTTTCTGGCTTCCATAGATCTCAAAGAAGCTTACGTTCATGTGCCCATCTGTCCAACCCACAGACATTTCCTGCGATTTGCCTTCGGCCCCCATCACTTCCAATATCGAGCAATGCCTTTCGGTCTCTCGTCTGCCCTGCGAGTATTCACCAAAGTGCTGCTAACCCTGGTGGCTTATTGTGATGTTCCTGTATTAATGTATATATGGTAAGTGCTGTTTGTATAGAAGATATGTGGTAAGTGGAATGAAAGAGGAGGGGGGGTAAATGAGCAGTAGAATGCTGGATGATTGGCTGAGTGTTTGGATGGCTGAGAGTATAAATGGAAGGATGACAGTTGAATCTGGGTGGACATGAGTGGGTTGTTTTGGTGGAGTTTGGAGGTGGGTGTGAGTTGGTGTATGTCAGGAGAGTGTGGAGAAAGAGGGAGGTGGAGTTTGGATTAGTAATAAGTCAAATATCACAGTCATAGATGAAGCCATAAGCTTGTAGATCATTATCAAAGTTATCTTGTTATTAATTTTATTTAATAAATACTATTTTGGTTTACCGAAGGCCTGATCCTTGGCTGGGGTTTCACAGACCAGAAGGGAGGGTAAGGTAATGACCAAGGCTGAAGGGAAACAGTAACAAATGGTGGCAGCGGTGAAGAGGAGAAGATAACATTAGTATCCAGAGCAACCCCAAGTTATGAGTTATCAGCATTGATACAAGGGGGTTGGGAACAGCATAGGCACGCAGTCACGAATGTAACCGGATAGAGAGACTCAGGCAAGGTCTCTGGGAACATTGGTTGTAGAACGTGACTGGTGGTGCTGCCTAGCAGGCGGATCTGGTGAGGTCTGTGCTAGAGCGGAGAGAGAAACCATAAAAAAAGGACAGTCCGGACTGGTGGAGTCCCTGGTGGTGCCCAGTGAAAGACAGTAGCCACGAGCAGGTAGGAACCTGACAGGGAGAGCCAGGGAAGGGCACCACAGCTACCCAATAAGCAAATCTTAGAGGCTTCTGTGGATGGCCCCCATAGTGGCAGTGGACTTCTTTGTATCTGACTGTACTGTTCTTGTTGGAGAAAGTCAATAAAGTTCTTGTTCAGCTTCCAGACAGGGAGAGCCAGGGAAGGGCGTCACACTTATCTCCGCCTCCAGGGAGTCCACATTTATCCTTACTTGGACGATCTATTAATTTGAGTGAGTTCCAGAGATTTGGCCCTCTTTCATGTCCACTCTGCTCTTACGGCTCTACGCACCCATGGTTGGCTGGTCAACTATGACAAAAGTCAACTACTACCAACTCAGAGATTACAACATTTGGGTGTAATTCTAGACACCACGCAGGCCATGGTCTTTTTGTCACCAGATCGAATTACGGCCATCACACAGATGGCTCTACACCTCGCATGTCATTCGAGGGTGGACTTAATGCTTCTGGCAAGGGCTCTGGGAATGTTTGTCTCGACCATTCACATCGTGCCATAGGCTCGGCATCACACTCGACCCTTACAGTGGGCCTTACTCCCTTTCCAACAGGACATTGCCACGTCCAACCACCGTACGGTCCACCTGCACCCATCTCTGCGGACCTCTTTCAATTGGTGGGCTACGTCCAAAAATCTCAGACTGGGAACCCCGTTCCGAGAACCAGACAGGAACATACTCACCACAGATGCCAGTCTATCCGGATGGGGGGCCCATTGCAATTCCCAGTATGTTCAGGTAGTGTGGTCCAACATGGAAGCAAGTCACAATATCAACTGGCTGGAACTAAGAGCGGTCCATCTGGCTCTTCGGCATTTTCAACCCTTGTTCCTTCTGGACCACGTATTGATTCGCACGGACAATACTTGTGTGAAATCACATCTGAACAGACAAGGGGGCACCAGGTCACGGTGCCTCCAGGCGGAAGCGTCTCAACTCTTCCAATGGGCTGAAATACATCTACTTTCACTGAGAGCAGAACATCTCCGAGGTGTTTTAAACGTTGTGGCCGACTGGCTCAGCAGACAACAAGTGATCCCGGGAGAATGGAAGCTACACCCCATGGTGTTCAGCCTTCTCCAACAACGGTTCGGCATCCTCTCGGTGGATCTGTTTGCATCCAGTCACAATTACCAGCTCCCTCTCTACTTCTCCAGGTATCTGGACAACGATGTGGAATTGACGGATGCACTGTTGACTCAGTGGCCAGCAGGCCTCCTATATGCTTTTCCCCTGATACCACTATTGGGCAGGACCATCAGGAAGCTGCGACGCGAAAGGGCCCATCTGATCCTGAGAGCACCGTACTGGCGTTGTTGGCCGTGGTTCTCCGACCTGCTCTCCCTTTCAGTGACGGAGTCTTGGAGGTTGCCTCTCAGACCAGATCTTCTATCTCAGGGCCCGATTTGGCATCCGGATCCCGAATGGCTCAATCTGACAGCGTGGCATTTGAACGCGGACATTTGATTCATTCGGGACTGTCTAAGGAAGTTGTGGACACAATTCTTGCGTCTCGAAAGCAGTCGACCTCTCGGGTCTACCAGAGCACCTGGTCTACCTTCGCTAGTTGGTGTGACTCAAAACGTTCTACCATCTCAGGCCAAGGTTCAACATCTACTGCAATTTTTACAGAGAGGCCTGAAGATGGGACTGAAACCTAACACTTTACGCCGCCACAATTTCATCTATTCTCTCCGTCACGTCTCCTACTATTCCTATGGGTTCATACCCACTGGTCAAACATTTTTTGAAGGGGGCCGTCCTGCTGTCGCCAGCAGTTTGTCATCGCTTTCCTTCGTGGAGTTTATCGAAGGTCCTGCAAGCCCTGCAGCGCCCTCCTTTTGAGCCCCTTCGATCTGTGCCTTTACGTCTTTTGGCCTTCAAAGTCTTGTTTCTCATGGCGATCACCTCGGCGAGAAGAATCTCAGAGTTGGGGGCACTGTCCTTGGCCCGCCATCTCTGTATTTTCCATAAAGACTCAGTGGTACTACGTCTAGATCCTTCCTTCCGTCCCAAGGTCATTTCGGCATTCCACTGTAACGAAGACATTGTTTTGCCTTCATTCTGTCCGGATCCTGTTCATCCGCTCGAGAAGGCCTGGCACTCGCTAGATGTCCGGAGGGCCCTCAAGTCATACCTGTCTCGCACCCAGGACATACGGTCAATGGATTCCTTATTTGTATCCTTTCACCTGCGTACTCTGGGGCAAAAGGTGTCTAGCTCTACATTACCTTGTTGGTTGCGTGCCTGTATTGCATTGGCATATGAGTCCCTTCAGCTGCCAGTGCCTCGTAACATAACGGCACATTCCACTAGGTCAGCTGCCACTACGGCTGCCTTCGCAACCAATGCTCCTCTAGCAGAGATTTGCAGAGCGGCTGTATGGTCTACCCCAAATTCTTTCATAAGACATTATAAGATAGACCGTTACGCTTCTGCTGATGCCTCATTCGGGAGGCGTGTTTTATAACAGGTTATTTCTGCTAAGTAGCCAAGAGGCAGTCCCTCCCTATTAGGGGCTGCTTTGGTACATCCCACATGATGTCGGACTACCTAAGGAAAATGTACCATTGGTATCACCTGAAGGGTGATTTTCTTAGGTAGTCCAACATCACGGCCCTCCCTTTTTGGAGGATTTGGGGTTTTTTGCTACCTTACCACTTATTACTCTTCAGTGTTACAATATTTAAACTTTTTTACCAAGTCAAGACCAATTTGGACCTGTTTAATATGCTTGCGATCTTTGGGTCATGTTTTGAGACACTGTTTCCTTGCTGTTAGGCCCGTTGGCCTTTTATGTCTTTTCAGATATGTCTCTCACTTCGGTCTCGTCACGAATGAACTGGAGTGGGAGGGGCTCGATGCCCCAGGTCTTGACTTCAATCCATTCTTGCCTTCGGACGCTAGATGGCGCTATATCCCACGTGATGTCGGACTACCTAAGGAAATCACCCTTCAGGTGATACCAGTGGTACATTTTTCTCTTACCCGCTTTTTTCAGTGTCCCAACTTTCACATCCATACATAGAGATGGGGAATACCATGGTCTGAATGATCCTGGCTTTAGTGTTCAGTGATACATTTTTGCATTTGAGGACCTTTTCTAGTTCTCCCATAGCTGCCCTTCCCAGTCCTAGCCTTCTTCTGATTTCTTTATTGTCTCCATTTTGGTTAATGACTGTTCCAAGGTATTGATAATCCTTGACAAATTCAATGTCCTCATTGTCAGCTTTAAAGTTACATAAATCTTCTGTTGTCATTACTTTAGTCTTCTTGACGTTCAGCTGTAGTCCTGCTTTTGTGCTTTCATCTGCATTAGTTTCAAATCATTACTGGCTTCTGCTAATAGTATGGTATCATCTTAAATTATTGATATTTCTCCCTTCAGTTTTCACACCTCCTTCATCTTGGTCCAATCCAGCTTTCCGTATGGCATGTTCTGCATATAGATTAAACAAATAGAGTGATAAAATACACCCCTGTCTCATACCCTTACCGATGGGGAACCTCTCAGTTTCTCCATATTCTGTCTTTACGGTAGCCTCTTGTCCAGAAAACAGGTTGCGCATCAGGACAATCAGATGCTGTGGCACCCGCATTTATTTTAAAGCATTCCATAGTTTTTCATGATCTAGACAGTCAAAGGCTTTGCTGCAATCTATAAAGCACAGGGTGATTTCCTTCTGAAATTACTCGGTCCGTTCCATTATCCAACGTATGTTTGTGATATGATCTCTGGTACCTCTTCCTTTTCTAAATCCAGCTTGGACATCTGGCACTTCTCACTCCGTATATGGTAAGAGCCTTTGTTGTAGAATCTTGAGCATTAATTTACTTGCATGGGATAAGGCAATAATTTGATAATTACTGCATTCCCTGGGATGTCCTTTCTTTAGAATTGGGATGTATATTGAACCCTTCCAGTCTGTGGGCCGTTGTTTTCTTTTCCATATTTGTTGACAAATTTTTGTCAACATTTAGACAGATTCAGTCTCAGTAACTTGTAGCAACTCTATTGGTATGCCATCTGTTCCTGGTGATTTTTTTTTTGCAAATATTTTAAGAGCAGCTTTCACCTCACATTCTAAAATGTCTGGTTCTTCACCATATGGTTCCTCCATGAATGAATCTGTCATCCTTGCATCTCTTTTATAGAGTTCTTCAGTGTATTGTTTCCATCTTCCTTCTATTTCATCTTGTAGGAGAGGACAGAGAAAAGGGCAACTTGTGCTTGTGTTGCTTCAGAGCTTTATAAACTTATGTTGGAAATATTACATTGCATTCAGAATTGTTCTGATAACCACATGGATAACTGCTACAGTGACGGATGCTGTCCCTCTTGCTAATGCTAAAGATGAGGTTATATTCTCATGTGTGTTAAATCACAGTGCATTGCATGACATTTAAGCAGCTGTAATTGTCACATTTTAATGTTGAATTTATTTGTAAACATATGAGTATTTTTTGTTAACAAATACCATTCACTTTCTCAGTACGTACAATAAAGCTTTTATTTTAAAACCTGTGGGATTTTAAGATCAAAGCTGGACTCTTATTTTAGATAATAAAGTGCAGAAATGTACTTTGTACCCTTTTGAGCAACTGTTCCTCTGCAATTTGTGAAGTCGTTCTTCAAACAAAAATGAAAGTGAAAACAGTAGTCTTACTGTATAGGCCAAGGCGCAATGTCCCCTAATAACACTTTACAGTATATTTTTCAGTCTGATATTGCCAGCAACTTAATGGCATTTCCCCCTAATTAACTATATGATTTTAAGTAGGAATTCACTAATTTAATGACTATATGAGTTATTTATTTTTGGTTTACAGAACTGTAGACATATTCTATTCTGTATATTACACAATGAGGATGGTACGCAGAGTCTAAACTATATACAGTATCTATGAAGATAAGCATCCTTATTTTTGTTTTGTTTTTTATGCATGTAGGTCAGGTATCTAGTGCTTCTCACAGTTGTAACTAACATTTTGTCTACATGTAAAGTATTAGAGTCATCTACAATTTGCATTCTAACTTCAAATATTTTTTAGGAAGGTGGAGTGTTCACTTTTGGAGCTGGAGGCTATGGGCAATTAGGTCATAACTCTACTGGCCATGAGATAAATCCAAGAAAAGTTTTTGAACTTATGGGGAACATTGTCACGCAGATTGCCTGTGGAAGGTAAGATTAATGTTAGAATTGAACTGCAGACTGAAATAATGTTATTGAGTGTTCAGCAAATTGAAGACTGTAAGATCTATATTTACCTCTAACTGTCATGGAATAGTTTTTCTGGAGAACATAACTTGTTGCTCAATCCACTGTAGTCTTACTGTACATGAAAGTTGACTACTTTGTGCAGTTCTCCTGCTAGACTGGGAAATTTGATATGCAAAAGAATTTTATGTGGTTTGTTTCTGAAGCTGGATGCTGACCTTAGGGCTAAAAATGGGATACTGGTTTCTGTGTATTTGGAATGTATAAAGTGGAATGCCAGGATTTAAGCCTCCTCTACAAGCAGATGATGGGTGCTTTCAAAAGTGACAGGTAGAAAGGTGGACAATAAATAAAATATTATGGCTTGAAAAGTTGTCAGACTTCTCTAAAGTGAAATAGCATTGTCCCAACTTCAGGGACTTACTGTCTCTGGGCCTTTTTAAAGCATGAATAATGTATTGTATTTGAAAAGCACTAACGAGATAAGAGTTGGGTTATGAAATCTTGTTCTAGGACAGAGGCAAAACAAAAACAACTAAGTTATACGTTGTGGCCTTAATAAATCACTGAACGTACTCTTGACCTGGTCTTTGCCACGGAGTGGATTGGGGGGGGGGCTTGTTTTGAGCCTGTTGTCATGGATGGATCATTCCTTGATAAAATTTGGGTGGAATGTGGATTCTTCACACTGCAGGTCTGGGAGATTATTGAGATGGTCCGCCCTAGAAGATTTATGGAATCTGATGGATTCCTGAATGCTCTGGGGGATTTTCCGGCTGACATAGCTGATGCTCCTGTCGAGGCTCTTGTCATACTATGGAATAGCGAGATGTGCAGAGCTAACAACATGATCACTCCAGAGTGCCCTTACCAGCACTGTGGAGCATGTAGGTTGCCTTGATATTCTAATGACCTGCATGTGATGACACAGGAGGCTGTGGTTTGACACCATGGGAGCTTTTCTGTGGGGTCCTGCAGGGTTCCATCTTATCCCCCATGCTGTTTAACATCTGTATGAAGCTGCTGAGAGCTGTCATCAGGAGTTTTGCAGTGAAGTGTTACCAGTATGCGGATGACACACAGCTCTATCTCTCTGTTCCATCTAAATCAGGAGAGATGGTTGAGATGTTAGACAGATGTTTGGAGGCAGTGATGGGCTGGATGTGGGCCACAAAACTGAAATGGAATCCTGAAAAGCCAGAGATGATATGTTTCCAGAGTTCTTATGTTTGGGAGGTGGAGAGACAGCCTGTTCTGCATGGGGTTGCTCTTCCCTGGAAGGAGCAGGTCCGCAGCTTGGGGGTACTCCTGAATCCAGCATTGACACTAGAGGTTCCGGTGGCCTTGGTGGCCAAGAGTGCCTTTTTCCAGTTCTGGCTGGTTCACTTGCTTCGGACCGTTTTGGACAGAAATGACTTGGCCACAGTACTCCATGCTCTTATAACTTCCATATTGGATTATTGCAATATGCTGTATGTGGGGCTGCCCTTGAAGTTGAGTCAGAAACTTCAAGGTTTCCAAAATGGTCCAAAATGCAGCGACTGGATTTGTGGCTGAGGTTCCCTTTAGAACTCATATAACCCCTTTTTAAAAACAGCTACATTAGTTGCCAGTTTGTTTCTGGGCCCAATTTAAGGTGCTCACATTAGTGTTTAAACCCCTAAATGATTTAGGTCTCAAATATCTGAAAGACCACCACCTTCCCTACAGACCGTCTTGAGTATTAAGATCAGCAGATGGGGCCTTTTGGTAGTTCCGCCACCCTCACAAGCTCGGGTTCTGATGCTCGGGGTGTGATGGTGTGAGGGCATTCTCTGTGGCAGCCCCAAAGTTGTGGAATTCCCTCCTCACAGAGTTTTGTCTGGCATCTTCACTGTACTGTTTTCAGTGAATGCTGAAGGTACACCTCTTTAGCCTGCCCTTTGACACTTGAAGTGTATGTTTTCAGGACTCGCCCTATTCTTGTGATTGTTACTTGTTTTAATTGTTTTTAACATTAAATGTTAAACTGTTGTAACCCACCCTGGGACCTGCTGGTGGTGGAGGATGATGATGATGATGATGATATTTGATATAGTCATTTTCAATGTTGTCTCAATGTTTATTTTCAAATGTCTGTTTTAATTAGTTTTTCATTGTTTTCCAAATGATTTTACTGTGACTGTAGTTACAATTACAGTCATTTGGCTATTGCAACAGTTTTTCATTGTTAAAAAAGACAACAAAATGAATTTGGCTAAAGGGTCTACTGCTATATCAAACAAGAATGCTTTGCATAGAGCAGACTTCTCTGTAGTATATCATTTTGCTTTATTTCTTTATATTTGGATGTTGAATTAATGGATGTCATATAATGAGCACCATAAAGTTACAAATAAAGATACATGCTTGATATACAGGCTACAAGAAAAGGCCTGAGAATGGCAGTATGATGGCTTATCCAAGTTAAAGCCTGAAGGATTTTTTCTTCATGAGGTTGAGTTGCTATTTGGTATGTGGCCTCTAAAAGGCCAAAATTTGCCTCAAGAAGCATTCCTCTGGCAGACATATTCTAATAGCAGCAGCAGACCCTCATTCTCAAAATCTTGTTTGGGGGGGGCAGTTTTGTGCCATTATAAAGAAAAGACTGCTTTAATTTAGCTAAACTAGTTCATAGTGCCCAAGGAATTATATAAATGGATTGGCACTAAGGCAGTTCTATAGCCACAGTACCCTTCTGTTCCAATGGATTACAAGTTCCATGCTTTTCAGAGGCCATATAATTCCATGTTAATATTTTGTTGTAATGGAACATTGCAACTGTCTTGAGTCTTTCTCTTAAGTTGTTTCTTTCCATGCTCTGAACCTAGGAAAAAGAGGAAAGCAATGACACAATCTTGTCATAAGTCTCCTCCTTCTACAGATTGATTAACATTGTACACCTCCAGCTGACTAGCTGGTAGAAGCACTTTTCCCTGCTACTTTGTTTTTCAGTAATGGAAACTCTTGACCCACATACATTAGTGACAAATGAACTGTACCATAAATATTCTTATTATGAATAGCTCTGTGTAGTATACTATATTTTCTTGCTAACTTAACTTTTTGTATTTCTGCTGTCTCTCTGCACTAGGCAGCACACATCTGCATTTGTTCCTGCAACTGGCAGAATTTATTCTTTTGGTCTTGGAGGCAATGGACAGTTGGGGATGGGATCAACCAGTAACAGGAAAAGCCCCTTCCCGGTGAAAGGAAACTGGCTTCCTTATAGTGGAGAGATACCACTAACTTCAGGTAACAATGTTTTCTTCAGTTGTGTATTTGTTTGGAGTGTTATGGGGATGCTCTTAAAGAATTAGGCATGTTGTGATAATAGGTAAGGAACTGGGTTCATTAGTACATAAGAATACAAGAAGAACCTGCCGGATCAGGCCAGTGGCCCCTCTAGTCTAGCACCCTGTTCACACAGTGGGCAACCAGATGCCTGTGGAAGCCCACAAACAGGACCTGAATGCAAGAGCACTTTTCCCTCCTGAAGTTTCCTGCAGCTGATATTCAGAAGCATGCTGCCTTCAACTATGGAGGCAGAGCATAACCTCCTCAGATTTTTGTGATTACCATAGCAGCAGTAAATGCTGCAACATCTTTAAGACATTTTCTCTACAAGGGGAGTCTAGCTTTTTGCTGAAGGCGTTTGGTGATCAGTGAGAGTGCAAAGCAATAATTGTGAATGTAATTCCAAAATGAAGGCTGCTGCTTGTAGTGTGAAACAGTAACAGACATGTTCTTGGCAGAGTTACCTGATGTTGTTCGTGCAAAAGTGACATTTCTCAAATTAATTTCATTCATACCTAAATACGATTTCAATGTAATACTCCATTCGTTACTCTCTTGATGTTAACATCATATTATTTTAATTATAGATGGTGAAGACTATTATTGTGTAAAGAGGATTTTCTCCGGTGGAGACCAAAGCTTTTCACATTACATTACTCCACGGGTACTTCAGCTCATTTTTAAAACTCTTAAGCTGGTTTCTGTGTTCACTCAATATGGTGCTTGGAGCTAAATTTTATAGCTAGAACATTGTGATCGTGTTGCTTTCTGTTTGCTTCACTGCTGTTTTTAAAAATTGCTTCTTTTATAATACAGCACAACTGGTGTAGCATCAGTTGCATATTACTTTACCTTAAGATAACTGCTATTATTTTTCCACATCTTAAATTGTCAATATGCTTTAGAATTTGTTAAAACATTTTCAGTTTGTTATTAACAAATTATTTAAGGACTATAAATCTTAATTTTGTTGTTAGTTGATAAAGCAAAACCAACAGTTGGCATATGGAACATTTAATGTTTTCAGTTTGAACTGCACATTTCTGTTATGCTAGAAAGTAAAACATAACACCTTTACCTGAAGTGTCCAGGACTTCCAGAAGCTAGGGCTAGTTATAAACAAATTAGTCTTCCTCTTTGAGGATTGGTGTGCATACATAATATTTATAGTTTTATGATCTGAGGCAATCCTTACTTTAGGTTGGGAAAAGCTATAAATGGGAAGTATGGATCCATACAAATAAAATGTTTTATTGAAACTATCTGCATAGTTAAATATAATTTTAGTATGCATTTTATAACTTACCTTAATTAATGTATTTTTATCTGCTCCTATTTTAGTGCATTACAGGCATACCCCGCTTTAACATACACAATGGGACCGGAGCATGTATGTAAAGTGAAAATGTACTTAAAGTGAAGCAATTATCTATGCATGTACTGCACTGCAATCGCCACTAGATGGCAGCGGCGTCATGCCATTAAGTGTCCGTTATTGCGAAGCGCGTATGTTAAAGTGGGGTATGGTGGAGTATGGAGCATGTACTTTATAGCGAGGCGACTTTAAGTGAAACGACTTTAAGCGGGGTATGCCTGTATTTTATGTTTTGTAACTCACCCAGGGATTGGCAACAATGAAGTGCAGAATAGATTTTTTTTCAGACAAATAAATAGACCACACATATCTAAATGTCCATGATGATGTTGCCAACTTGTTACATATTTCCTGGCTCCCCACAGGATTATGACCTATTGTTATACTATAGAGATGGAAAACCTGTGGTCCTTCATATGTTGTTGGACTCTTTGATTTCCATGACAATTGGCCTTTCTGGCTAGTGTTGATGGGACCTGGAGTTCAGCAACATCTGAAGGGCCACAGGTTTCCCTTCTCTGTTTTCCTATATTAATAAAAACAGTTCATTCAGCATTTCATTCCAGAATATAATATATTTTGTTGTGAAATGCCATAATTCTGCAAGAGAAATCCTTGCACCACTGGTGTGAATGTGCATCTAGGTCCAACTGAACTTAATAGATGAATCTGCAGCTGCTAGTTGCATGACAGAAAGCATGACTACACCTGGATTTGGGGTCATTATGTATTCTGAGCTCCAGTTAAGCTTGCTCCTAAAAAAAGAGGTGATTACATATTTTAAAAGAGTTTTTCAAAATATATTTTATCTAAATATTATCAAATAATATAGAAACTGACCAAGTTGTATTGATAGTGCTTATATTTAACAAGTTCATAAGCAAAAGGTGTAGATAGGTCAAGAATAAAAACTGAACAAAATTGTGTGGTATAACAATTCTGAATATAGGAATTTGTGGAAACTAGCCTTAGTTAATGGAAAAAATATTTCTAATTTGCCATTCAAAATGTAGGATTTGGAACCACCAGATGACTTCCGATACCCTAGTGCTTCAAAACAAATCTGGACTATGAATGAAGGCTTCATTCAGAGATTGCTGAACTGCTCGTCTTCAGGAGCAGGGAGGCTCCCTGTGGAGATAGCAAAGTAAGAATTGTTCCTGTTTTTACTTTTGGGCAAATCTTGTAGACAATGTAGTAGTGTGTTTAACTTTACTCTGTTGAATTATCTACAGAATGAGTTACTCTTTATCTCATGGACACTCACCTTAGTTAACATAGGAATAGGTCTACTAGGTCAGACCAAAGACCCAATTAGTCTAGCATTCTGGGTCAGTGGAGGAGTGGAGCAGACAGGAATGGGTTAACTCCTTCTGGAGGCAGAGTCAACACTAGAAAAAAAGCTTAGTTGGTGGCCAGCCGAAGGGGAAGGGAACCTTCTCCCGGTCTCCAGTTCTTGACTGTACCTTCAGCGAATAGCAGAGTCAACCGATTCCTCCTGGGTCCTCAGAAGGGATTTGGGAGCAGTTTAGATGTTTTTGTTCTGCTCTTCTCAGAAAGTTTTTCTTTATTAGCTGCTGTTACAGCACACAGACTTCTGCCTCCCTCTCCTTTCACTCCTCGCCCTCAGTGAATTAGGCAGATTTGAGGAAGAGAGGGATCGTTTTGGGATGTGGCGGAGGCCCAGATTTGTCTCATGCTTCCCCCTGCTGTCTTTTCGACGGTATTTTCTTCCGCAGTCCTAAGGAGAGGGAAACCCTTTGGGAGCATTGCCGCTGCAGAACCTGGGAGGAGCAGGGATTGCTCCCTCACTATCCTGGGCTTTTATTGAGCTAAAGATCCCCCTCAGCAATGGGCCTCCGAGATGCAGGGTTTGCTGCCTTGCTACCCTTTTTCAGGTAAAACTTTTCTTATTGGGGGGGGGTATTGCCAGCTGCAGCTCCAGTTTCTCCCCCTTTTCATCTGGAGTTTTAAGCCATGCCCAGGGGAAGAGACAGCTATCTTTCGCCTCAGCTGAGGAAGACGGGTCCCTGAGTAGGAGGCAATCTACTCCTCAGTTAAGTAATCCCCTAGCCACCCTTGCTTCAGTGGTGGGAGCCATGCAAGATTCCCGCCTAAAATAGTTTTGTTTTCTCAGCTCCCTTCCATTCATCTGGGTGGAAGGGAGGAAACTCACGTGTCTCCTTCAAATCTCACCATTTAGAAAAGCCCTCTACCTTGTCAACTATGTTGGCCTGGCTTAACAAGGCCATGATGAGGGAGGCAGGGGCTTCCTTAGCCAAGCGTTGGGCTCACATGCACAGACAAAAAGGCTCCAAGCACTCCAGGGCTGCTGCCATAATTACTTCTCCTCATTTTCCTCCTCTCCCTCCTGCTCCTCCGCCTCTACTCGGATGCCAGTCCAGATAGAAGGGGGAAGAGCAAAAGAAGGGACTCATTCCAGAAGCATAAACCCAACAAGAATAAATGTGAAAGGCATTCCATTTCCAGGCTCCAGCCTGACTGCCTTTCCCTTAGCCCAAACTCCTTGGGGGGAGGGTGCCCCCCAATCATCCACTGCATTAGACTCAGAGAAGGAAGAGGGGGAACTCTCAGGGGAGGATCCCCCGTGCATTCCCTGGTGCATCGGAGACTGTATTCTCCTGACTCGTATTCTGATTTCTAAGGCTATGGCCTGCCTTCAGCTAGAACCTCCTAAGGAAACTTGCCAAGAGGGGGAAGTAGAGGAAGGAGAACAGGCATCCTTAGATGTCTTCCCCAGATCAGGGGATCAGAAGGTGGTCATTCCCTTCCCAAAGTTCTTCAAGGACATTGTTAAGGAAGAATGGGATTATCCAGCTAAATCCAAAGCTCCTCATGCCCTGTCCAAAAAGCTCTCTGGCCTTTCTGCCACAACCATGGCAATTTCTCCCGTCCCAGCTATCTATGAGCCTGTATCTGCCCTTGGGGCCAAGACAGCTATCCCCAAGGAAGGAGCAGATACTCTATCAGACCAAAGTGACAGGCATAGTGAGTCTATCTTAAAATGCGCACACGAAGCATCCGTATTGGCCATAAGAGCTTCGGCAGCCAACTTTTCTGGCACTGGTCAGGTGGGCTAAAGCGCTACTGATAGAAGTGCCTCCAGATGCTAGGCACATCAGGGAGGGTGAATTCATAGCAGACTTTTCCTTGGACAGCCTGCAATACTCAACATGTACACTTGGATATGGAGTGGTAGTAAGATGCAACAAGCTGATTGGCTGAGCTGGGAACAAGTCCACCAGGGAGAGTGGGGCCTTCACTGGGATGGGTTCCTAGAGATCACTCAGAAGTGGGGGCTTCCATGCATGGACCTTTTTGCCTCACTGGTGAATGCACAACTGAACCAGTTCATGGCACAAGGCTAGGATCCATGCTCCAAGGACATAGACGCCCTTTCAGCCCCCTGGCCTTGGGTACTTCTCTGCACCTTCCCGCTTCTACCTCTACTGACCAGACTGCTCCGCAGAATCCGTGTTCTCCAGGCCCAGATAATAGTGGTGGCTCCAGGCTAGCCACGGAGGACATGGTTCTCCAATCTAGTGGACCTCAGCTCCAGGCCCCCATGGCACCTTCCCACCAGATCGGATCTCCTCTCGCAAGACCTCATTCTTCCCCCAGACCCAGAATGGCTCCAGCTTCATGCCTGGAAGCTGAACGGCAGTGGCTAAGCGAAGAGGGGCGGTCTGAGAAGGTTGTCTCCACCATTCTGGCATCTTGCAAGCCATCCACTCAGAGAATTTATGATCTCACCTGGAAGGCATTCAACAGGTTGTGTAGACGCAAGCAGTTACCTGTCGCAGAATGTCACGTCCACACCATTCTCAACTTCCTGCAGGACGATCTTGACCAGGAGCTGGCCCCCAACACGCTCAAGAGATAAGCGGCGGCAGCAGTGTGTTCTCAATGGTGAGAGGCCATTCAGTTTCTTCTCACCCTAGAATCAAGCATTTTCTTTCATGGATGCCAGTGAGGTCTCCATGTGGGTTACAGTCCCCAATCAGCTCGGGTTACAGTCCCCAATCAGCTCGAGACAGGAACCTGTCATAATTTTTTCCTGGCTCCTCGCCTTCTTACTGAGGTGATGCCAGTTCTGTTCCTGTCTCAGCTCGGGCAACAACCTTTGGCTGTTTTCTCTAACTCCTATGACTATCAGCCTTCGGCTCCTCTTTTTCCTTCGTTCTTTCTATACTTGATTTCATACACTCTGTATTAATTAGTTTAAAAAAAGGGGGGGGAATTACTATCTCTATTCTTCCTTTCTTATCCCTATTTTCTCTCCCGTCTGAGATATGGAAACAGCACCATCTTCTCAGACCGCCAGGACAAAAACCCTTAGAGGAACAGGGCAGCACACAGTGGCTACTGTGGTCGGTTCCCCGCAAGGCCATAAGGGGTCAGGGCAGCACTCAGCTCCTGCTGCAGTCAGTTCCCAGCCGCCGTCTGTCCCACCATCCGAGAAAAAGAAGGGACACAAAAAATCAGGGCCGCACCCAGCTCCTGCTGCGGTCAGTTCCCTGCAGACATTGGATATGGCGGAGCATAGGCAAGAAGCCTCGCGTCAGAGCGTGAATTTCGCTACTACATCGCGGCATAGCTCTCATCGCCCTTCCGATTCGAACACTCGAGGCGGAGGCCTGCTGCGAGAGGTGAGGTTTTCGGCAGTGCCTACTGCCTCCTCCAGCTCCCCAATAAGGTTTCCCGCTGAAAATGCGGCGGCAGCCATTTTGAGTGGCACACAAGAGGCATGCTCGATAGAGCCCGCAGTCCAGCGCCATCTACTGGAGCAGCTGGAGGACAGCAGGTCGGAGGACGACGAAGTGATGGAAGCCCATGCACAGTATGCCCCCCCCACTTCTCCACCCCAGCTCTCTCCTCAGCCTATGCCAGCTTCCTTAATAACCTCTTCGATGATGCTGGCACAATTATTTTCGCCTGATGTAATCCGACAACTTAAGCAGGCGCTATTAGAGGAGGTCCCACCACTTAAAATGATGCCCCACAATGCCCCACAACGCCCACAGTCTCCGCCAGTAGCAGCCCCCCCCATGTAAGAGGCCACGCCACGTTGTCAGACAGCCTTCCCCTAACCCGACTTTGGTGGCCGTGGGTAGGGGGTATTGTGAGCAGGATCACCAGGATCCCTTATCAGAAACCGATTCTATGGGGTCCAGGGATGACGGAGAATGGACCGATGCCTCAGATACAGAGGCTCAAACTTCGGTCAGACTATTTTTGGAAGTTCATTTTGAACCATTGTTAAAAAAGGTGATCGCTTCCCTGGAGCTGACTGCTCCTTCTGAGGAACAACCTACATCCTCCAGACAGGCTATGGTGCTGCCTACCGTAAAGATTGGGCCTAAGGGCATTCCGTGCCCACCTATGCTGTTGACTAATATTCAACAGGAGTGGGAACTACCGCTGTACCCCAAAAGGGGGACTAACTGGGCTAATAGACTGTATACCTTAGAACCCAGTGTCATGGAGCAGTTGCGAGCCCCAGACATAGATGGGCCTATTACTGCTCTCCTATCACATGCCATCTTGCCACGGGATGGGGATGCTCATCTCAAAGATCCGATACAGCGTAAGTCAGATCTGGCACTTAAGCGAGTGCATGAGGCGACGGAGATGTCCATAAGAGCCTCGGTGGCAGCCTCAGTATTCTCTAGGGCATCACCGCTGTGGATTGAGGACTTAGCCCAAAATCAAGACCTAGAGGTTTCCAAGTTACGAAAGTCCATTTTAAAACTCTCACGCTGCATCGCTTTCGTAGCAGACGCTACCATGGACTCCTCACAATTTGCAGCCAGGGCTATGGCCATGGCAGTGGTAGCCAGACACCTAGTATGGCTTTCGCACTGGGATGCGGACAATGCATCCAGATTTAATCTAGCCACGGCTAAATTTACAGGTGGAAAATTGTTTGGGGAAGACAATCTGGCAGAAGTTTTGGTGGACAATAAAGATAAAAAGAAAGTGATGCCCTCACAGGGTAAAGACAAAAAAAGGCCATTTCGACGCTATACCCCCACTTTTCAGATGCGCTCCTTTTGTGGCTCAAGGCCCTTCTTTAGTAACAGAGGGATTTCAGAGGCTCCCGTTTTCCTTGGCAAAACCAGAAGCCTCCCCAGAGATTCCACCAGAATAGACAACAATCCTACCAGACTAGGCAGCAGCGTCAACCACAACAACGCTTCTGACTCTATACCTGTAGGCGGTCGACTCAATTACTTCCTGAACCAATGGCAGACAACAACAAAAGACAAATGGGTCCTGAGCATTATCAAAGATGGATACAGACTAGAGTTACACCAGTATCCACCCCCACGTTTCGTCTTCTCTCACAGACCGACATCACCACAAAAACACGGGACATTCCTAGAAGAAATAGAGCACCTTCTACAAATCTCAGCCATAGAACCCGTCCCAATAAAGGAACGGTTTTCTGGAGTATACTCCCTCTTCTTTTTGGTGGCAAAAAAGGACAATTCGTTCAGGGGGGTGCTCGACCTCAGGTTTGTCAACCAGTTCCTGAAGCGCAAGACTTTCCGGATGGAAACAATCGCTTCAATCAGGGAGGCATTCCAACCCCACGACTATTTGGTATCCATAGACCTCAAGGAGGCCTACCTGCACATTCCAATTCACCCCAGACACAGAAGGTTGCTCCGGTTTACATACAACAACGAACGCTTTCAGTACAAAGCTCTCCCATTCGGGCTGGCCACGGCACCCAGAATTTTCACCAAAGTGCTGGCAGCAGCACTTTCAGGTCTACGCCTGGCAGGGGTGCATATTTCCCCTTATTTGGACGACCTACTACTCAGGTCCCGGTCGTTTACCCAGGCAAACAAAGACTTAAAGCTTACATTCAGTTTCCTACAGAGCCACGGGTTTTTAGTGAATGTTCTAAAGAGCCACCTCTACCCCACACAATCACTAATACACCTAGGCACGGTGATAGACACCACGGCACAAACTATAACGCTGGCACCACAGAGGATCCGGGCCATCACCGATCTAGCACGCTCCATATGCAGACAACCGAAATCAGACTTGATGCGCCTGGCAAAACTGCTCGGAATGATGGCATCATTTATAGCAGTTACACCATGGGCCAGGCTTCACTCATGTCCTCTGCAACATCTTCTGATCAAATTCCAGAGAGACATTGCCTCCAGACGACACCGCAAGGTTGCCTTGCCACACGACGTGCATGAGTCACTCACCTGGTGGCATCAGGACTCAAATTTGTCCAGGGGGATCCCGATACAGGAGCCGCCCCGGGCAATAATCACTTCAGATGCAAGCCTCGGGGGCTGGGGTGCCCATTATATGGATCTTTTCGTACAGGGACGTTGGAGTCCACCAGAGGCAGCCAAGTCCATCAATTGGCTGGAACTGAGGGCGGCTCATCTGGCGCTGAAGCATTTCTTTCCCAGTCTTCACTGCCCCAATGTATTGATCAAAACAGACAACACATCGACCAGATCATACATAATGAGGCAAGGAGGGACCCGATCCAAACTCCTCAGCAGAGAAGCAACGTCCATGCTCTCCTGGGCAGAGCATCGCCTTACATCTGTGACAGCGGAATACCTGCAGGGGGCAATGAACGACCGGGCGGATTGGCTCAGCAGACGTCAGATATTCCCAGGGGAATGGGCACTCAACAGAAGTGTCTTCCTGATGGTTCAACAGCAATTTGGAAAACTAGAAGTGGACCTTTTTGCCTCGGACGCAAACTATCAAATCCCTCGATTCTTTACAAGATTCCAGATGCGTGCGGCAGAACAGACAGACGCACTGACAGCGAGCTGGCCACAGCTTCTATTGTATGCGTTTCCACCGACTCCTCTCATAGCCAGAGTCCTCAACAAGATCAGGAGGGAAGAGGCACAGGTGGTCCTAATAGCCCCATACTGGCCGAGAAGATGGTGGTTTGCAGACCTCGTCCAGATGTCTGTCAAAGCCCCGCTCACACTTCCAGATCGCCACGACCTGTTACATCAGGGACCGGTCCTCCACCCAGACCCAGCCTGGCTTCAACTAGTCGCCTGGAGGTTGAACGGAGCAGGCTGTTAGCATTACAGATCTCACCTGACGCAACAGCAACTATCCTGGCATCACGTAGACCGTCTACGCTCAGGATATACCAATCCACTTGGGCAGCTTTCCTACGTTGGTGTACAGCTCACGACACCGATCCTATGACGGCATCTGCACCACATATTCTGCAGTACCTCCAGGAGGGCCTTAACCAGGGTCTACGTCCTAACACCCTCAAGCATCAACTGTTGGCACTTGCATCCATTCTATCTTTAGCCGAAGGGGTTTCTCTAGCGTCACATCCGTTGCTCAAGAGATTTCTAAGAGCCCTCCGGTAGTGCACAGATTTCCTTCATGTCACCTGCATACAGTACTGACCGCACTACAAAAACCTCCATTCGAACCTCTGCAGACGGTTCCTTTGCGAATACTCACCTTCAAAGTCACGTTCCTCATAGCAATCACGTCAGCACGTAGGGTATCAGAGATTCAGGCTCATCAGTGCTAAAACACCTCTGCACCTTCCATAAGAATAGAGTTGTACTCCGGATCGCTCCTGGCTTCATTCCAAAGGTCAGATCTCAGTTTCACCTACGACAGGAGATCATGCCCATGTTTTGCCCAAACCCTAAACACTCCACGGAAAGGGCATGGCACTCCCTTGATGTGAGGAGGGCGTTGAAGGTATACATCAATAGGACAGCACAGTTCCGTAGATCGGAATCTCTGCTGATATCTTTCCACCCTCCGACTCTGGGCCACAAGGTGTCAAACTCAACGGCGCATTCTACTAGGGCGGCAGCCACAACAGTGGCTTTTTCGGCTAATGCCCCATTGGAGGAGATCTGCAGGGCAGCAACTTGGGCCTCGCCTTCGTCGTTTACCCGGCACTACAAAATGGACTTGTACGCATCTGCGGAGGCTGCATTTGGTCGTAAAGTTCTACAGCAGGTCCTTAATCAATAGACCCACCCTATGGCCGAGCTTTAGTACGTCCCACGTGGAGACCTCACTGGTATCCATGAAAGAAGGTACGGTTGGACTTACCGTGAACGGTGTTTCTTCATGGATGCCATGAGGTCTCCACGACCCTCCCTATGAGGGGCTGGGAATTCCATCTGCACTATGCGCTATCCGATCTTATTCTGTTTGTCTCTGCCTTCGCATTTCTTTCTTTCTATGTTACACTGAGGTGAAGTTCCGAGCTAGCCAAGAAAGAGAACTGGCATCACCTCAATAAGAAGGGGAGGAGCCAGGAAAAAATTATGACAGGTTCCTGTCTCGAGCTGATTGGGGACTGTAACCCACGTGGAGACCTCATGGCATCCATGAAGAAACACCGTTCACGGTAAGTCCAACCGTACCTTCTCCGAGAGGCTAACCAGCTGTCACCTCCAGTGCAACACAGGTTTCCGTCCTGGGATCTCTTGTTAGTCCTTAGCTCGCTCTCAACATCCTTTTGAACCAGAACATTCCATACCTACCAAGGACCTCACCCTCAAGACAGTTTTCTTGTGGCAATCACCTCAGCTAGGAGGGTGGGGGACTGGGGCCCTTTCCATCCGGGAAGAGCTGTGCATTTTCCACCCAACAAGGTGGTTCTTCACCCTGACCCCAGTTTTCCTCCCAAGGCTAATTCCCCTTTCCGTAGGGGACAGGACATCTCTCTACCTAACTTCTATCCCAACCCAGTCCATCACAGGGAGAAGAAGTGACACAAACTAGATGTCAGGTGGGCACTTCAGATCTACCAGGACTGTACAGAGCCATGCAAGAGATTCAATGCCCTATTCGTGCCATCTAAAGTTGTCCAGGTCCACCATCAGCCACTGGATGAATGATTGCGTGGTCAAGGCCTATCAGGTCAAAGGGAGAGTACCCCCCACCAGGGATCACTGCACACTCAGTTAGGGGGGCTGCCACCATGGCGGCACTCCACAAGGATGCCCTGCTGAAGGAAACCTGCAAAGCCGCCACCTGGGCTCACGTATCCACCTTCATCAAGCACTACAAGGTGGACAAGTTCCCTTTTGCTGAAGCCCCCTTCCGCAGGTTTCTTCAGAGGGTGGTGGCCTAGGTTTGCTCCCACCTGAGGATGAGGGGGGGTCATTGCTCAGGTACATCCCATTCCTGTCTGCTCCACTTTTATTCTATCCACTTTTCAAGTTTCAGTGTTCAAGTTCATGTAGGTGGAATAGCCGGCTGCTCAGTACTTGGCTTTTTACAGCTGTGTCACAAACTGGAGACCGGGAGATGATTCCCTCCCTCTTCCAGGAGGCCACCGACTAACCTTTTTTTGTAGTGTTGACTTTGCCTCCAGGAGGAGTTAACCCATTCCTGTCTGCTCCACTCTCCGCTGACCAGAAGGAGACTTTACTGTAAGTCCAACTTTCCGTTCTGTTCCTTCAGTGGCTAAACAGATGCCTAAGAGAAGCCCTGGAGTCAGAGAACCTGCTCACACATTCTAAAGCTAGGAGCTGTGCAGACCCAATTCTCAGTGCTGAAAAACTGTCAAAGTATCCAAGAGTACTCAGTCAATAGACCACTGAGGAACTTACAGTGTTTATGCTCATTTACAGATTGAGATGCATATCAGACCCATGGTCTAGGTCAGCCTTTCCCAAGCTGGTGCCCTCCAGATGTTTTGGACTATGTTACCCACCAACCCCAGCTAGCATGGCATGGTCAGGGAAGATGGGAGTTGTAATCCGAAATATTTGGAGAGCACAGGCTAACTCAATTAAATCCTCCTTGTGTGAGATAAATATATTTTTATATACTTGTGGTAACTACTACTATAGACTGTGGATATCTGTGGTCTTTATGCAGAACATGTGTTTTGTGCACAGAACATGTTTCTTTCCCTTCTTGTACAGCATTACAATTTTGAGGCCTAGGCTAAGTTTCGGGTATATGGCTACTGTCTTGTGTGCAGGTCTTATAAGGCAGGTTTCCAAAACTGATTCAGGCAACCAACTATGGCTGGAATGATGCATGATATTCTGATACTTGCACTAGTGATGCGGCATGTTTTTAGACCAGGTCATATCTTTCATGCTCTTTATGCCGCCAGTTTGATGTAGCAGTCATAGGGGTTAAACATATAAAGTTCTGGCAAGGAACCTTGGTGCGAGAATGTTGTAGTAACAAGAAGGGCATGACTGTGTGACTATTCAGTATTGACAGGAGGATGGGGTTCAGTAGAAAGTTAAAAGAAAGTAAACATGAAACATTTGTAAATTTGGAGAGCTTCAGCATAATTCTTTCAATATAATACAGTGTACTTTTCAAAATATGTAGCCAATCCTTTTATGAAAGGTGCTGAAATGGATGGTACAGGTTTTTTTTTTAAAAGAAAATCATTTAGTTGAATACATGTACCAGCTCTTTCATGAGATGGTTTGTAATATAAGACTTCCTGGCTAAACAAGGGTCACATAGTTTGTATGAGGCAGTATCTTTCTGAATATAGACTGTTTTGTGGTCACCATACCAGTTGCCTGGCTGGAAATTTGTGTAGTGCTTGTAGGAGCTAATGGTATTGATCCAATTTCTTTTAATTCTACTGGCTCCGGTTAAAAGAAAGTATTTGATGGGAGTGGGAAGGTAAAAGACAATTTACTCTTTATTTGCACGGTGATCAAAATCCACAAATGTAATCACTAGATTGCCAGTGGCAACTAGAAATGTAATTTTATAGACAGCAGGGGTGGCCTCCTCCACAGGAGTAACACATTTTTAAAAAAGTGCTGGTGCCAACACAGGGAAGTGAATTGCCTCTTTCAGAGTGTAACCGGACTGGTTCTTGTGCCGGGCTGCAGGAGAAAAAGATTACTACAAATGCATCGTCCATTGCTCTTCCCTTGTAAAAACTCATCAGGCAGCAGCTGTTAGAGGGATGCATGGTTTTTGCTTCCATAGAGCAGGAAGTGAAAGAGCCTCATTTTGTAGATAACTAGAAACAGTGATTAGCTACTAATATCTGACTGTAGGTTCTAGGATTTATAATATTTGTTGCATTCCTCATTTGGCTAATTTCAGGTGTTGTCTCAGTGTATCTTTCTTAAAAAGGCCTGTTAAATGAGAAATAGTTCTGTTTTGAGGGAGGCCATACAGCCCCAAGTGAGTCCCATCCTATCCAACCTGGTTGTGTTTTGTGTTGTCTTTGTGGAAATTGTATAGAATGTCTTGTTTGTATAAGATGCTTCTTGCTGTACACTACATATACCTAATCACTGTTCCTAGAATGCACATTACAGAATCAGTTAAATTTACTAAGATATATGATTGGACTTTGTAGAAAACTCTTTTGTCTGTCTTTTCAAGTGTAGTAAGTTGTATATTTTAAGCTGTATTTTCTTGTGACTTAGCAATACTCAAAGGAACTATCCTATTGTCAGTATGTTCTCAATTGTGCTACTTTTATGAATTGACTTGCCCTTTGTAGGACTGAAATGAAATTGGAAAAGATTATAAGAAGGGAAAAGTTGCCTCCCCTAAATGTTAACTCACTTAGCATCTTCTGGTGGTCTTGGTTCCAGTGTCTCTCAAGCTTATCATAGTTCTGTGATGAACCTGATAGGTGTCTGTCTAATAATAAACTGTGAATTGATGCTTTTCTGTAGATGTTGACTTATGTGCCCCATTATTAGCACAGCTGTTCCTAGCCATTTAATAGAATGTCACCAGTGATTACTGCAAACTCTTAAACCATTGTATTAAATTTAACTTTGTATATTTTTTCATGTGTTTGCTTTTAATAGTGAAATAGATGGAACATTTTCTTCAGCTGGCTGTCTAAATGGAAGCTTTTTAGCTATCAGGTGAGTGAGTAATCCATTATATTTTAAATGCCCCAGCTCAATAATAGAAAGTTTGGAAATAATTAAGAATTACATATTCTGTTAAAAATATAGAGAACAAGTAGTGGAAAACAGAATTTTTCTTTGTTTCCATAGCAATGATGATCACTACAGAACTAGTGCCAGATTCTCAGGGATTGATATGAATACAGCTCGACTTCTGTTTCACAAACTTATACAGCCAGAGTATCCTCATATATCTCAACAGGTTTGTCCTGAAAACCTTCTTGAACCTAATCTTAAATCCATAGATGCTACATTATGTTAAACAATCGGCACTTCTTTTTACAGTGAATTGGTAAATTTAGGTTTGTAGTGCAATCAGAGTTGTCAGCATTTCTGAAAGTTTTGAAAAATGTACTTTGATTATTATATAGTGTTTCAGTGGCTGGATTTGGACATAACGCTGAACCCTGGATTGTTCAGCTGAACTCATTTAGCTTATTTATGCATCTGCATGTGCCCTGACAAACTAGCTATGGTTTGTTTGTGTCCAACAAATCATTATTCAAACTTCATGGTTTGAAGTTGTCTTGTGAATCTCTGCTTTACAGTTACATCTGAATGTAGATTCCTGGCTTAATCCACATATGTCACATAATTCTGCTCACCTTGCCTGGCTGCAAAGATGTGAGGGAAAAGCAGCTGAAAATGAAACTGTTCATACAGCTAAGAGGTTCTCATTAGTACTTTTAACAGATCTCTCCATACCTCCTCACTCTGACCAGAAATAGGCTCCTTTCTCTGCCAACCTCATTGATGATGAATTCCCCTCCTCCAACACAGCTGCCCAACTCTGCAACAGCCTAATGGGGAGAAAAAATAGTAAACCACAGAGATTTTTTTCTGTAATAAAAAAGATCCTCCGTGGCGCAGAGTGGTAAGCGGCGGTAATGCAGTCGAAACTCTGCTCACGGCCGGAGTTCGATTCCAACGGAAGGAGGAAGTCGAATCTCCGGTAAAAGGGGTCGAGGTCCACTCAGCCTTCCATCCATCCGTGGTGGGTAAAAGGAGTACCCGGCATATGCTGGGGGGTAAAGAAAGGCCGGGGAAGGAACTGGCAATCCCACCTCATATATACGGTCTGCCTAGTAAACGTTGCAAGACGTCACCCTAAGAGTCGGAAACGACTCGCACTATAAGTGCAGGGACACCTTCACCTTTTAATAAAGTTTATTTTTTAAAAAGCTCAAGTTTATTGTTAGGGAGCTTTTCCAACAATTCCACATATACAGTTCCACAGTTTGATCTAAAAGCCTCCCCCAGCTGCCTCCACCACTGCTACCCTCCCACTTTCTGTTAGACTCTGTTGGAGTAACATTTCACCATCCCCTTTTCTATCCTAAGGCCCCACGTTATTGCTAACACACATGACTGGCCTTAATGATGCTAACTTTCAACATTCTTGTAAAGTATCTTTTTTTTTAAATGTGATTATGATTATTGAGGAGCTTTTCTATAGCTAAGGTCTGTGTTCAAAGTCATTTTTATTATAAGCTGTAATAAATGCTTTTGTTATACTAGATCAGTGGTTCCCAACCTGGGGGCCGCGAAGTAATCCAGAGGGGGCCGTGAACAGTAAAGAAATGAATTATTTATTAATTTTTTAAAAAAGTCTTCACTCCCTCTACACTGCTTTCCACTGCCGCTGCAGATGATACCTCCCCCTTGCTCCAAATGAGAGGGGAGGCCTTTTCCTGAAGTGCCAGAGCGTCTTTCAGGCGCACTAAGGGCAGGCATCTGCCTATAAAATACATGGCAGATGCCAAAGGAGGCTGAGGGTGGAGCTACCAGGAAGAAGAGGGGATTACTATCACTGATTCCCGTCTCCTTGCACTGCCACTATTGACAGTGCCCTTACTTAGAATGAGAGGAGAGGGCTTTTTGTGAAGCAAAAAGAAGCAAGCCTGCAAAGAAAGGCTGCTTTCCCCCTTCCTTCTTGGCAGCCAGCCTGCCTCCCTGGGGGGAGGGGGTCACAATTTTTTTCCAGCTTATAAAGGGGGTCCCGTGCTCATAAAGGTTGGGAACCACTGTACTAGATGGTTTATTCTCATACAAAGTGCTTTTAATGTAAAACAAGAATCTGTCTTGCACAATATTCCTAGGTTGCAGCTAGTTTGGAAAAAAATCTTATTCCTAAACTGACTAGTTCCTTGCCTGATGTTGAAGCCCTACGACTGTTTCTAACCCTGCCAGAATGCCCACTAATGAGTGATGCAAACAATTACATGACACTAGCTATTCCATTTGCAACCGCTATTGTGAATCTAGAAAAAGCTCCACTGAAAGTACTTGGTAAGGTTTGTTTTGTTTAGCTTCAAAAATGAACTTGTATGTGTTCATTTGCAGCATCTTTCAAAGCTAACTGTGTGCATATTTGATCTTTCAAACTGTTTCTGCAATCATTTTTCATCTTCCATTCACTGTGTTACTAAAGGGAAGTGCTGTTGCATGTGTATCCTTGTATAGTTCTGTGTGTGAGAGAGGGAGGCCTTGTTTGCACGTTGCTATAAACCATGGCTAATAATTTACCGTGAGCATGCTATCTTGGTTGCGTGCTTCTCCCCACTCATACTGGGTGGAAAGAAACCATGATCCTTGGCTTAGCCAAGGTTTGTTCTTGGCTTACTTATCATGCTTTGTTAGAGTGAAAAATCTGTTATCCTTGGTTAGTATGTAATCTTAAACCAGGGATCATAGTTTATTTCTTCTGTGTGCTTGTAGATAAAAGACAAACCCCCCAGAAAGGCATGTTCACAGTAAACTATTAACTATGGTTTACTGTGACATACATTCATAATTTTGGGGCTAAGTTGTTTTATAAATCTTGAATTGCCCAAATGAATAGTAAAGCTAATATTTAAATTTCTAAAGTCTTTTTTTATTTTGTATCTATGATTGTTAATAAAATGTATTTTCAACAGCAGGATTTCTTGCTGGTGTTTGAGACATTCCTCTAAGGAGAAATAAACTTTGCACTTCCCTTTCTGACAGCCAAAATATCTCCTATGCTTACATATCAAAACAATGTGAATATGGAATGGAAAATGGAAGTTCTACCTTATTTAGTGCTGAACAACTGATAGCCTTGAGATGTAGACAATATTAGTTATATCTAGGGCCTGTTAAGCTGTGCAACATTTGTCTATTAGAACTGCTTTCCTCTTTTATTGATAGAAAACTGGTGGTCTGCATTGGAGACTCCATTGTTCCTTAAAATAGTGGAACTGTACAAGGATGTTGTGGTCCACCTTCTTAAATTGTACAAGATGGGTATCCCTGCTTCAGAGCAACGAATCTTCTCTAGCTGTCTACATACTTCCCTGAAGGTTCTGGAAATTTTGCATAGGGTAAGTCTCTGCAATTCTGTCACCACGTACATTTACATTTTGTCAGAAGTTGTGCATTATTAATGGAATTGTTTTCATTATTATGCTTCTAATATAATTCAAAAGATAAAGATGCAGACAGTAATGAGTAGAGAAATTATCTGACAATGTTAAGATCAGAATAGTGATCAAATATGAAAAATTACACAGAATCCATTGTCTGTGTAGTTTTGGAAAAAATGTTGCGGTCTTGTAGTTAAATTGATATATATGGCCACTGGAAAATTAGGTGCACGTTCTAGATTCTATAGTTTATAATTAAATCATTGTGTGACTCTGAAGTATGTTCAGATTTGTTACTCTGCAGAAAAAAATATGTTTATAAATCAAAATGTGCCTTCTCTATAGTTCAGATTATTCCTGTTCGTGAAGAAGGTTGGCTAATATAGATGACAACTTCCAAAATCCATATTAGGGGATCATCTTTATTAGGCCAACCAAAATATTGCAAATATCATTTCATCTTAGAGTCTGAAGAAATGTTTTGGTTTTAATAGAATGAAGTGAAGTATAAAATATTCTCAGTAACAAATTGCATTCTCTTTAAAATGTAGGTAAATGAAAGAAGTGGGCAAATCATACAATATGATAAATTCTACATACATGAAATCCAGGATTTGATAGACATAAGAAATGACTACTTCCACTGGATACAGCAGCAGGCATATGGAATGGTATTTTTTGTTTTTACTATACTTTTTAAAATGTCGTTCATGGACTTGGAATCACATGACAAAACTGTTCAGGGACTTTATCACTTCAGACAATTGGATGAATTGTATGATTCAGAGCTCTCAGTATATGAAATAAGTTACTGAGTGTACTCAGCAAGGTGTTTGAGAGAAGGGTTTTCTCCCTAACATGCTAGATTCTGTGTAGAATTTATTTTTTTATTTTTTTATTATCTTTATTTCTACCCCGCCCTTTTTCCAAGTGGAACTCAGGGCGGCTTACAACAAACATAGATATGATTAAAACATTCAAAATTCTACATTAAAATAAGATTAAACCATTAGCAAGATTAAAACATTTAACATCCACTTAAAATAAATAAAACAAATTAAAATAGTGCAATTAAGCAGTAGACAATAGGGAGCATTGAGTTATGGAATTTGCCTCCCCCTCCCAATCTGAAGTGGTAGAGTCCAAGAGCAGCCTTAAATTGTGACAAGTTATATGTTTAGAGTGGTTCTTTATAACAGGTTTAGGTTTGTTTTTTTAAATTTCCTGAACAAAACCCGTTTGAGGTTTTTCTGAAACATTATGTCCATATGCAGTAAAAAAAATCAATCTTTGATTAGCATTGGAGAGAAGGCTAGTTTTTTTTTTTAAAAAAAGTAGTACAGAGTATGCACAATCAAATAATGCACTGTTGGGTTTAGACAAATCAGCAAACTGTGGTGTACTACAATCAAAAACTTCTAATCTTGGCATATGAGTTCATCATGAAGCTGGTGTGTTTAGAAACTGACCACCAAGATCCCTAGTTTATATGTTAATGCTAAGTGTAGTTAGAACGCAAAACTAAACTTCTCCTTGCCTTACAGGAATGGGAGAGGAAGGCATGCAGCCCAACTCTTTTTCCAGGGAGCCATGGTTTAATGGCAGGGGTGGCTAACCTACATCCCTCCAGATGATGCTGAATCAAAACTCCTATAATTACAGGCTATTGGCCATGCTGTCTGGGGCAGATGGGAGTTGTAGTTCTGTAACATATATATAGGGCCCCAGACTAACCACCCCTGGTTTAATGTTGCATGTGAATGGGGGCATAAGGTGCAAGCAGAGGTAATTTGTCATAGCCACATATATAAATGTGTTTCCTCGATACGTGAACGACTTACTGGGTATGTAGGCATCTGTTGCTAGGAAGTAGTTATCTCAGTTTCTGTTTTGCTCGCTTCTTGCTGCCAAATACTAATTGAGATATTGCTCAAGGTCAGAACATGGATTCTTAGTTTATACTGTAGGTAGCAATAAGATTGGGCTTCAAAACAAATAAGAATGTTTGGAAACTATTCAAGGAAGGTTGCAGGAACCAAAATTCCTGGTTCATCAAATGATGGTGATCAAAACACTAACACCTCTTTAAAAATGCCGTCTTCCATCACGCATCTCTACTCATGAGTTACTCAGATATATTACTTTATGAGATGCACCCATGTTTGACTTCACGTCATTGCAATTACACTTAGCATGTATTGTCCCCCTACATCTTTATTTAATTACAGTGGTGCTCTCAAAGACCCCCCCCCCCATTATTTAAAACTACTCTCTGAAGTATCAGTTTTATTTTTAGCTCAGAAGTGTCCCTTTCCCTGCTCGTATATCTCAAGTCAGGAGTTTGAAGTATTTCTGTACTGGCTTGGAGTGAAGCCTGGGAGCAGTCGAGGTTAAATTATACAGCCACGAGAGTGGCTATATACTATAGCCAGCGTGGATTTTTCACATTCCACAGTGTTAAATTGAAAATACCCCCATGCCATTCTGATGCTTCCCATAAGCTCATTTCAGAACAAAACCTTACAAAACTTATAGTATTGAACTCAGAAACGCTTGCTTAACAACCCTCTAAATTTTCATGACGATACACAAAACAGAATCAAGAGTTCAAAGTGTAAAACAAGAGAAAAACAATCCAGACTCCTGTTGGACTTTTTTCTGTCAGAGTTCTCTTAATTTATTGAAATTTATTAAAAATCAGCCATGTTCACAGAGTACCTGTAATCCTATTACTGACCTTGCCCCATACTCTGACCTTCATCTTCTGCAGTTTAAAAGTTAAAAAAATGCCTGGCTGATTTTTAATTAGTTTAAGAAATTTTACATTGAACTAAAAGATAACGTTGGGCGTGCTCAGTAAGAACGAACTGTCAGTGTTCTAAAAGCCAGACTCACAGCTGCTTGGCTTGGCTAATCAGGGGGCCACACCCACACCGGACCTGTATTTCTCTTGAGACAGTCATGGCTTCCCCCAAAGAATCCTGGGAAATGTAGTTTGTGAAGGGTGCTGAGAGGAGACTCCTATTCCGCTGACACAGCTGCAGTGGCCAGAGTGGTTTAACAGTCAGCCACTCTGATTGTAGCTCTGTGAGGGAAACAGGGCATCTCCTAACACAGCCTTTCCCAACTAGTGGGCCACCAGATGTTGTTGGACCACAATTCCCATCTTTCCTGACGATTGACAATGCTGGCTGGGGCTGATGGGAGTTGTGGTCCAACAACATCTGGTGGCCCAATAGTTGGGAAAGGCTGTGCTAGCAACTCTCAGAACCCTTCACTAACTATACTTCTCAGGATTCTTTGGAGGAAGCCATGACTGTCTAAAGTGAAATAAAGGTCTAGTGTGGAAATTGGGGTAAGAGGCTACATGTGCCTGCTGTAGAATAAAAAGGTGGGGGAAACACTGAAAAGCAATGATACTGTTCACAGTGTTTTCCTTTTGGAAAGGAAAGGGGCTTCCCCCTTCTCCTTTCCTCCCTGCCTCTCCCCCAGGTCAGTTTCACCCATCCTAAACATGGTTGCACAGAAATAAATCCCACTGAACTCAAAAAGTATGCAAATGATCAAACCCACCCTCCCCATCCCCTTCCTCCTCCCCATGGTCAGTTTTACCCATCTTAAGCATGATTGCATCAGAGGAAATACATTTGAACTCTATAAGCATGCAAATGATCAAACCTGCCCTCCCCCTTCCTTTGCTCCCCTCCAATCCGCTCTTTCCCCTTCACCCTCCCCCTACTCCTCCCCCATGGTCAGCTTTACCTATCCTAAAAATGATTGAGTTCATTTTGATTTTGATTGAGAGTAACCTCTTGGAGGTCACTGATTCATAGGGTCGCCATAAGTTGTAATCGACTTGAAGGCACATAACAACAACAACAAAAATGATTGCATAGGAGTAAATTCCATCTAACTCAATAAACATGCAAATGATCAGACCTGCCTTTCTCCTCCTTCCCCTCTCCCCTCCCTTCCTCCTCTCCTCTTCCTTCTTCTTCCTCCCCTGCCCACTTCAACCCTCCCTTCCCCCTGGTCAGTTTTACTTATCCTAAGCATGATTGCATGGGAGTAAATTTCACTGAACTCAATAAACATGCAAAGGATCAAACATGTCCTTCTCTCCTCCCCCTCCTGCCTACTCCCCTCCCCCTCCTCTCCTCTGCCCTTCCTCCCCTCCCCCTCCTCTCCTCTGCCCTTCCTCCCCTCCCCATCCCCTGTGGTCAGTTTCACCTATCCTAAGCATGATTGCAGGGGAGTAAATCCCACTGAACTCAATAAGCATGCAAATGATCAATCCATTCTCAGCAAACTTGGACAGGATCCCATTTCTTATCTCCTGGATTAAAAAGCAGGGAAATTCACTAATAGGCAAAAAACTTGTGGTTTAAGAACGAACCTATAGCCCACAGATATTTCTATCAATTTTAAAAAGCAGGGAAATTGGGCAGCTATAGTGAATGCACCAGGGGAGCAGAAGCCCTAACCTCCTCTCTGAGATATTGTACTGCCCTACAAAGTTGTCAAAATGCAAACACAATTTGGGTTGGTCTTTCACAGTCCAGTCCACTTCCTGTGTAGCTTGGAAGAATTTGGTAACGTGCCTCTGAGCATATGGTGAGTGGTGGCAACACCTGCAATCAGCCCAAATAATAGAAAGAAGACATGTGCTATGCTGATCTTGTTTTAGCAGGGAGGAAGCAACATTATTAAGACGGTTGATATAGTTCAGATGGTCACTTTGAATATGTCTGATTTACTTTGCAATTTTAGTGAAGTTTTCTCTAGGAAATCATTTTCTTTTTTTCTTTTTTTGTGAATATGTGAAGTACAGCAACACTTCGCAAAATTTATACTAAAAAAACTCCAAAAATAATTGTGGAATAATGGTACTGACTATTCTGCAGAATATTCTCCACTGGACATCAGGAATGTCTCAGTTTGTACAAGATAAAACAGTGGGAGGTAAAATATATTCTAGCAAAATTTTAAGTGTGCTCTATGTTTTTTATTGACTGTGCCCACCTTGCCTTAAATGAAGTGGTTTAAACATAGCAAGCTGAAAACATGCATCCTCTTTTTTCCAACAGCTAGAGTCATTGCTGAAGTAGCAACATATTGTAATCAGTCTGATTTTACATCAAACTGCAGTTTCAGATTCAACTCTTAATGCACCTAAAATAGAAATAGAACATAACCTCCAATTTGAAACACAAAAGGCTGTCTTCACCATCATATGACATTGACCAATAAAAAGGCTTTGAAATTAATAAAATAAATTTGACACAGATTTCTAAGATGAATCATGAGGGAAATAAACTTTTCTAGTTTAGATTCTCTGTAGAAACATTAGTAACACAGAAAAGAAGCAAAGTAAGAACACCAACAAACATACAAAAATGTCATTCTCCATCTATGGAGATGGTAGGTGTTGCCACCACTCACCATATGCTCAGAGGCATGTTACCAAATTCTTCCAAGCTCCACAGCAAGTGGATTGGACTGTGGAAGACTGACCCAAATTGTGTTTGCATTTTGACAACTTTGTAGGGCAGTACAACATCTCAGAGAGGTCAGTTCTCCTTCTCCCCTGGTGCATTCACTATAGCTGCCCAGTTTCTCTGCTTTTTAAAGTTGGATAGAAATATCTGTGGGCTATAGGTGCCACAAGGTTTTTTGCGTGTTATTGAATGGGATCTGTGGTTTGGGATACCGATTATGGGAAATACAATCTGCTGTTTAAGAAACTGAAAATGAAAAAGATTACTCATAAATAAGTTAGTTGAATAGAACAGTTGTGAACATAGGTACTTTGTTGTCCATTATGAACATGTTGATAAAGTGTGAGAAGAACTGTGAAACTATTTAGACTGCCTTTTTGTGCCTATGAAGGTTGGTTATTAGACACATTAATAACTTATTGTATTTTTTATAACTAACTTTCTGTTACCCACAGTAAAGCTTCTGAGGTGAGCTGGGATAGATGTTTGAATCAGTCTTCTAAAACTGTAGGTGGCCGATACCTTAAAGCTGGAAAAATGTGTACTTTAGCACCAAACTGGTTCTTTAAATGACATAATGTTGCAAGTACCTTAGCTGCTGCTTCATCCATCTACTCAAGGACTAGCTCAATGTAGAGCAGGAACATTAATTTTGTCCTCGCAGTTAATGGTGGTCTAAGAAACAGCTGTTAAGTACAAGAGTCTTGAAGAAAGTTGAAGAACACCTTCAGCGGGGAAATGACTGCTCAGCTCACATCCATAGCTAGACATGCTCCAAGGAGGAAAAAAATGCTTGTGAGGGCTCACTTAACACGAGAACCTTAGAAGATTTTTGCTGGATCAGACTTGGAGGCCTATCTAGTTCAGTATCCTGTTGCCCACAGTAGTTCACAAGTTGCCTGTAGGAAACCCATAAGCAAGACATAAAGGCAATAACCTTCTCCTGCTGTTCTTTCCCAGCAAGTGGTGTTCAGAGACAATCCAGGAGGTAACATGTAGCCATCATGATTAGTGGTCATTGAGAGATATAAACTAACTTAACACTGCTTCTGTGCAGGGAAAGGTTTTGTGGTGTTTCATTCTTGTTGCTTCTTTGTTATTACATACTGTTGTGAGTTTGGGGGTTGGAATGGATGATTCCTCTGAGTCCCCTTCCAGCCTCTGATTTGGAATCCTGTGCCTTGGGGTGAGGGGCTGGCTCTGCTGGCCAGTTGAGTTTCTTTTGTTAAGCTAATAGAGTGGCCAGTTTGCTAATGGGTCTTTCAGGTGCCCATTAACTGGTGAATGGGCCAGGAAGACCCTTTTGTCATTGAAACTCTTCAGGAGAGCCTCCCCTCCCGTCCTGGGGCCTGGGAGAGGCTTGTGTTTTTAGTTGTATCTAGAGAAAGGCTGGGAACTGGAGGCAGGCAGAGAGGCTGTCTCTCTGCACCACGGCTTAAGGATGCCTCCTGTAACACTGATGGGAAAGCTGGATATTGGACTGCTGATGCCTTGAACCCCTCCATCCTAAGCGCAGGTTGGAATGTGTGTAAATAAATAAACCATATTTCATAAAGACACCACAGTCTCCACTAACCTTCTTCCCAATGAAACCAAGCCCAGGACGAGTGCAGGGACCCCTGAAATCTCACCGCTCAGAGATTGGGGAGACGCACAACAATATTGTGTTTTTAGTATTTTGTTATAAGCTACGTAGGCAATGTTTGTGGATGGGTGGCTATATAAATAAATAATAATAATAGTTCTGTGATCCATGAACTTTTCTTTATCCCTTTTCTCTAAGATGATGACCATTGCATCTTGTAGAAGTGAATTCCACCCACTTGGGATGTGTAGGGGTCCTGTCAAGGATTACTGTATGCCAGGTGTGACTCTGGAAGAGGCTCCATGCATGCATTAGCCATGGATCAGGATCTGGATATAGTGACACCACATACCCTCCCTGGGATCCACTTGTGCATATAGTAGTTTCCACATTCTGATCTGTATGCTTAGGACATTGGCTGCTTTCACACATGGGGCTGATTACGTTAGTTTAACTGATTAAAAAGGAAGAGCTGTCCTGATTTCTAAAACCCCTTTCACACTACAGTACCTGTTATACCGGCATTTCGCGCAATGGTCTTTCACAGACACAAAGAGCTACAATGAACAGAGCAGAGTTTTTCCACAGGTAGCCTGCCATCAAGCGGGTATCATAGCTCCACCTAGCATCTGAAGACAAGAATGTTCTGAAGTCAAGACTAGGGGCCTCAGGCCCCTCTCATTCTCCAGTTCATTCTTGCCTTCATCTGAGGCAGTTGGATATCTAGAATAGCGTTATAGCTAAGTTTTCTGTGTGTGTATTTTGTTTGACAGAGTGTGTGGATCTGAGTGTAGTCGTTTCCTCTTGTTCCCTTCCCTCTGTCTTTAACTTGAAGTGTGTGGGAGTCATTGTTCTTTCATTTTGTTCCCTCCCTTCATTGTTATTTTTAACCGGGATTGTTTGACTGGGTTTTTTTTATGGTTTGTCCTTTCCCCCTGAATCCCTTTGTGGGAGACAGCACTAGCCGCTATCCTTCCCTTAGCTGGGAGACTGTGGCTCTCCCTTCCTCAGGCAGCAGCATTTCTGTCAGGAGCCTGCGGCTGCAGTTTACTTGCTCAGCGCCAACGGTCTGTTTGTATTTGCCTCCTGTTTTCGGCGGCGGCCCGCCTTAGTTTCCCAGCCAGGTGCTTGGAGCTGCGGCTCCTTTTTAGCGGCGGCGTTTAGTTTTTTGTCGGGCTGCTCCGCATCCCCCCTCGCCCCGGCTCGCTCTGTGGCCGTTTTGAGAAGCCGCAACTGTGCTCCTCAACTCTCCTGAGGCACTAGGAGTGCATGGAGGCTGTTCTGCTTCCTCACGGCAGCGGTTTTCCTGGCAGGCCCGTTTTGGGTTTTCTGGTGTTCTTCTCCGACCGCCATTGCTGCTTCTTCATTCCAACCGCCATTTTGTTTTTTGCTAATTTCCCGCCCTTTTTAACAAACACCTCTATGTTTGCTCTTTCGTTCCCGCTCTTTCTGTTTGGAATCTCCCTTAGAGAGATTTAGACCTGAGTCTCCCTGTTTTTTGTTTTAAGTAACCCGATCCTGCAAGGCCCTTCAGTATAGTTGCTGTGTGTGTGCTGCAGGGTAAAGAGAATCCTGCACAAGGCCCTCCACTATAGTGGCTTGGATGTGTACTGAGGCTGGTTACTGAAGCTATTTGGAACTGTACATTCTCTCCCATCCGTGGGCGTGTACTAAGGTTGTTTGGAACTGTGCATTCTCCCCCATCCGTGGGCGTGCACTAAGGCTGTTTGAACTGTGCATTCTCCCCCATCCGTGGGCGTGCACTAAGGCTGTTTGAACTGTGCATTCTCCCCCATCCGTGGGCGTGCACTAAGGCTGTCTGGGCGTGCGCTATAGCCTTAGGTCTGTACATTCTCCCCCACCTGTGGGCATGTACAGAAGTGTTAGCAATATATTTATACTGTATATTCTCCCCCACCCGTGGGCGTATACAGCAGCGTATGTTGGTGATATATACCGTACATTCTCCCCCATCCGTGTGGCGTGTACAAAGAGTGTGTTGGTGTTATATACCGCACCCCCCACCTTGTGTATGTATATAATGGTGAATCAGCAGCCAGAGACAGCCCGTGCTACAGGGGCACAGCAACCGTGTAAGACCCCAGGGCGTCTCACATCTACTAAGCACAAGCAACCCAGACTTCATTCCAAGGCTGTCACTGAAACCAAACACTTATCTAGCCACACCGCTGCCAAGAAAGCACGATACGTGTCTATCCCAACTTCAGAGTCTGCTGGCCAGGACAGATTAACAGCCCTCTTTCATTCACCTGCCGGCTTGTCTGAGGACGTATTTGAAGGGCTCCCTAGCCAACCAGCTGGGATCTGTCTTTCTCAACCCATGTCGTCAACTGGGGCTCATATATCTCACCGGTCTCATGAATCCACTGCTAATTGGCCTCAGCTAGGGCACTAGCCTCTGCTCTGCCAAGTGAACTCACTGACCTTGGATCCTCAGATGGCTGCTCTTGCCCTCTTCTGGGATTGCATTATGGTTTCTCCCACATTTACAGGACTTTCTGAGCTTTTCTCACAAGTGCATTCAGGGTCACAGGCCAATCCATTTCCTCGGCAGAATGCGCAGGACATTCTGGCGCTATAAGACATTGTGGCTGCAGCGAGGCAAATCCACTACCCTCACCAAATCCTTTAGAGGCAGGATTGGCATTGGGACTACTGGTTCAGAGGATCCCTTGTATTCTTTTCAAGCCAAGGGAGGTGAGTGGCGCGAGGATTTAGAACAGGAGGAGAATGCGTCCTATTGCCTGTTTCACATGGCCGACTATCTTCCCCTCACTCGTAGAGTTTTGGACACCTTAGGTCTCTAAACTTTCCAGACTGAATCTGCTATTCCCCCTGTGTTAGAGGGCCAAGGTTTGAAATTTCCAAGATCGACAGATCACTCCTTCCTGTGCCAGATCCCATTGACAAACTGGCCAAAGAAGAATAGGCTTGCCTGCTGCAGGCACGTCATTTTGCTGCCCTCGCCATAATCACGGGGCTACCGCCTTAGTTTTCGGGCCTCTGCTGCAGTTTTCATCCTCTTTAGAGTTTCTATTATATGGATGGATGATCTCTTAGACAACTCTAATCCAGATCCGGTTACACTAAGCAACGGCCGGCTAATAACTATCTGCCTATTTAGTTCGCTGTGGCGATACCACTTCTGCACCACTATGTGTGTGTATTTAGCTGTCCTGGTGCCATATTAATTCTAGATTATTTTTCTCGGAACCTGGCCTCCATACTGCATCCACCTTCCTCAGGGGCAAACCAACAGTACTATGCCCCGGAGCAACACAAAGCCACAAAGCACAAGCACTCCAGGCTTCACTCCAAGACTGTCGACAAAACCAAGCATTTAAAAACAGGAGCAGTACTACAACTTTCCGCTTTGTGTGCATGTACTGGCCTCGCTCCACACCGCTCCTCCTACCTTGTGTGTTTGTTGGTGGCATATACCGCAACTCCTGCCATGTGCATGTATATGACGGAGGATCAGCGCCCAGACGCCTACTCGAGTTACCACCCAGCTAAAGTACGCTTGGGGCCATACCGCTTCCCTCATCCGTGGGCGTATTCCTGTGTTCCCTGTTATCTCTGCACCTCTCTTCCAGTGCATATTCTCTAGTTAAGACCAGATGACAGGTGAGTGTGGACCAGCCCAGGCAACAGGTGAATCTATATCAGGTCTATAACCTCTCGCCAGACCTGGCAGAGGTCTCTTCTACTATTTTGGTGGGGCAGATTGACTGGTGGTCCTCTTATCTGCCTTCACTTCCAGTGAGTCCTTGTCAGAGGTTTCTACTCAGGCATGATAGCCATATCCAGACGAGCAGGCTGCTGCTGCTGCAGAGTAATAAGGAGCTCTTCGCTGTTCCTATCAGATCACAGGCAACTCTGTGCGGAGGGACACTCTTACTGCTCCTCCCCACTGTGTCCCAGATCCAAGTCCACTGTGGAAGGATGCCCTCACTGCCCCTTCCCACTGTGTGCAGTTGTTTTGGTTATTAGAGGCACTTCTTAGCTACAAGTAACTGGCTTGGACTGTAAGTTGATGGTGTTTGCAAGTTCTCGCCGTGAGACCCTTCTCTGCGCTATATTCAAAGGTTAACCGATCTCATCCACTACATGGAGCATCTTGGTGAATTTCCAATCTGCCGACATATCCAGACAAGTGGACTGCTGCTGCTGCAGAACCAGGTTAAGTTATCTACGGTCCTGTTAGGCCAGGTCAAAAATGCCAGGCCATAGACATACCAGTGCGGAGGGACACTCTCTTTGCCTCTCCCCACTGCGTACGATATTTCTAACTCTCAGAAGTCGCTCCTCTCCCTTATCTAATCATGTTATGTTTCTACGGTTCTGGTCAGGCCAGGAACTACACCAGTGCGGAGGGACATTCTCAATGCCCCTCCTCACTGACTGCGAATTTTTGGGTTCTCAGAGGTGGCCACATTCCCTTCAGTGGTGTATGGTTAGGCTGATTTTATGAGGCAATGCTCCCTCTACTGACGTACTTGTGTGCTGGCCTTACAGAGGCAGGTTGCTTCCTCTGCCTCTGTTAAGCAGCTTGATCTCGCTATTTTACTCCCCTCTCCCTTGGGCAGCTCTCTTTGGCTAGGCTGCATTCAGAGTTGCTTCGTTGGGCGCTTCTGGCCTTGCGGCTCCAGCATTTGCCTGCATCTGTAGCTCATTCAAGACCAGATCTCCACATTCTTGTGCTGGGTCATTTTGGGCCTCTTCTTTCCACTTCTCTTCCCCTAAGGAGGTTGCTTTTGGGCTGGGCCGGCTTCCTTCTACTTTGTGGGCATATTTGTGGCCGGATACCCTGTGTTGGGTTTCTAAATGTTGTTCTTTAGGAACAGCACAGCTATAGCCGTTTCTTCAGCCGGCAGTGCTAGGCAGCAGCACCTTCAGCAACAGTCAGGGATATTCAGCAGTAGCCTTTTCAGCAGCTGTTGGTTCCACATTTTGCACAGCCTGCGTCAGAGGGAATTTTGCAGGGACGAACGTTGCATGCAGTTTAACCCGCCCAAGGTGTACATTAACCCTAAGGTAGGTGAGGGTGTCTCACGGTGAGTATTGTAGCCAATCTTGAAACTTCTAGCATTCCTCCTCAGCATTGCATCTGGGCAGCAGGGTGTCGGTGTTGAGGCTCCTTGTGGAACGTGTTGGACGCCTTCTCGGTCTATCCAGTGACTCTGGAAATGCTTAGCCTTTCCCTCAGATTCCCATGGAGGGAGCCTAGCTTGCTGCTCAGTCTCCTGGAGCAGTCAGCAGTGTAGCATTCTCCTCTCGAATTCATGCTATTCTGTCTAGTGACGACAAGAGGGGTCCAGCTTTTTCTCCAACTTGGCTGGAGAGTTGGCAGACTCCTCGCCCGGGAGTATGTTTGATTTTGTGCATTAACCGCAATATCGATTTTTTCCGCCTTTGTCCTAAGCCTGAACTAACTTCCCAAGCCACAATACAACAAGTGTTGCAATTCCTTCATAAAGGCCTAGTGATGGGGCTTAAGCCCAACACCTTATGTCGACATGCGTCCACTTTATCGTCCATTCTCTCAGTTTCATCCACTGGTACTCCTATTGCCTCGCACCCTCTTATCAAACGTTTTCTGAGCGGAGCCGCTCTACGTTCGCCGGCTGTATCCCATCGTTTTCCTTCATGGAGTTTGTCAAAGGTTCTGCAGGCTCTACAACGCCCTCCATTAGAACCCCTTAGGACTGTGCCATTACGTCTGTTGTCATTCAAAGTCTTGATCCTGATAGCAATCACCTCTGCGAGAAGAGTCTCGGAATTGGGCGCCTTGTCTTCCGCCCACCATCTTTGTGTTTTTCATAAGGTCTCTGTTGTACTGCAGACAGATCCCTCCTTCCGTCCCAAGGTCAACTCGGCCTTTCATTGCAACCAGGACATCGTTCTTCCTTCCTTTTGCCCAAATCCCCTGGAGAAGGCTTGCCATTTGTTAGATGTCCGGAGGGCCCTCAAGACCTACTTGTCTCGAACCCAGGATATAAGACTAACTGAGCCCTTGTTTGTATCCTTTCATCCGCGATCTATGGGAAAGAAAGTAGCTAATTCTACCTTGTCTCACTGGTTGCGCGCATGTATTACCTTAGCTTATGAGTCTCTTAAGCTTCCTATTCCTTCTAGTATAACAGCGCACTCTACTAGGTCAGCAGCCACTACGGCTGCTTTTGCAACATTTTTGCAGACATTTGCAGATCGGCTGTTTGGTCTACCCTAGATTCATTTATAAGGCATTACGAAATTGACCGTTATGCCTCTGTTGATGCCTCCTTTGGTAGGCAGGTGTTGCAACAGGTTCTCAATGATATTTAGGATGTGGGTGGTCCATTGTATGGGCTGCTTTGGTACATCCCGCTTGATGGCAGGCTACCTGTGGAAAATGGACCATTGGTCTCACCTGAAGGGTGATTTTCACAGGTAGGCTGCCATCACGACCCTCCCTGTTGGAGGGTATCTGGGGATTTTCCATCTGTTTCTATATGTCTCTGTTTACTTCATAAGGTTTAGGTTCGGTGTAATGAAGTCAAGACCTGAATCTGTTATATTGAAATGTTAGTATTGTATTATTATGGAATCGCAATTTTGTTATTTCCTTGTCCATTGACCTTTTTTCCTACATGTTTGAATATCTCTCTCTGCACTTGTCACGAATGAACTGGAGAGTGGGAGGGGCCTGAGGCCCCTAGTCTTGACTTCAGACCATTCTTGCCTTCAGATGCTAGGTGGAGTTACGATACCCTCTTGATGGCAGTCTACCTGTGAAAATCACCCTTCAGGTGAGACCAATGGTCCATTTTCTCCCTCCCTTAGTTTTAGGGGGTTTGGTGTATTCCCCCCCCCCGCAACTTCATTTTTGAGGCTCGTGGATGCAGCCCTGGGGGTTGGGGGGTGCGGGGGTGCCTGCTATTGCGGCCACTGGGAGCTCACGGGGTGGGTCACTTTATTCTTAATTTTTATTTTGAGGGCTGCGGGCGGTGGTGCCAGCTTCAGCGGCCGTTGGGAGTTTGCGGAGGTGGCTCTTTTTACCCTTGCTCTCCCCGTCTCGGCTGGACTATACCAGAGCTCCCAGCTGTGGCTCCGGTCAACTGTGGGGTGGGGAAGTGCCTGATAATGCACCTCCCTTCATCCTTCTTTGGCCCCAATTCTTTGGTGGCTGTTAACACAGCTCGCAGCTGCAGCTCCTGCTCCTGCTCATTTTCTCCCTCTGTTTAAGGTGGCTCCTGCTAATTTCCCCCTCTGTTTTAAGGCGGCTCCTGCTCATTTTTCCCCTCTGTTCCACACTGCATGCTGGGATGCCTGTCACATGAGCAGCTGTAACTAGCAGAAAACTCCCGCGACGTTCCATATTCCTAGCCTTGCTAACGGATTATTTGTGGTATCATTTGTCACTGAAATTAGTGCTAAACTTCTGCTACATTCCACCAGAATTCCAGAGCTAGCTTGTGCGTTGTGTGAAAGGTCAAATATAATGTGGAAATTAACAGGAATAAACTGCAGTGTGAAAGCACCCATAAGGAGTAGTTTGTGTCCATCTTTTTTAAATGCAGGAAAATGCTCTCTGTGTGTAAGAGAATGGAGAGGAATATACATGCAGAAACTAACAGTGCTTTTTCCTCTTAATTACTGCTGCCTCTTGTGTACTGCTGTGTTAGGATATCAGCCATGGATTAAATGAGGTAAGAGGTTATCTGATTTCCACGGTAAATTTTTGGAAACCAGACACAAAAATGTTGACATCAGGTTTGTCCATAGGCCTTGAAATCTAATAATATATAATCTGAAATGAATTAATGGATTAGACACATCTAATACCTTTAAAAGTGTAAATGCCTTCATGGACTGGATATTCTATATTATATCTGTCAAGTAGATATTGCAGTTACATATATTGTAACATAAGACAAGTTTAAAATAAGCTCCCTACATCAGTAAAGCAGAATTTTATAGACAGACACTATTTGCTGATACTGCACACACCAACAGATTTTTCTCCTTTCTTTCTAGCTAGCAGATGTGCCAGTTACAATTTGCACCTATCCCTTTGTGTTTGACGCACAGGCAAAGACAACACTCTTGCAGACAGATGCAGTCTTACAGATGCAGGTAAAATAGTGATTTTCTTTTAATGTCTTTTAAACATTATAGTTATTCCTGGATTGATAGAACGTAGACGCTGTCCACAAGGAGTTGTTAGCTCACAACATCATTCAGAACTGATTTTTTTGTGTGCCTGATTAGGACACAGATGTCCACACCCTTTTTTCACTCACAATATTTATTACTATTCGACCGCTTGCTGTCTACACTGGTGGGTGGAGCTTGATGGGAATTATCCCAGGCATTTTGCCTCCACTACTTTTTTAATATCTAGACATGAACATACAGGTATTTCTGTACTTACGTGCTGTGTTATCCCTGTGGGGAAGGGATACATCAAAGGAGGCACGTTCCGTGCCTTCCATGGGCCACACCTGGCAAAGGGATAAAAAAGGCACCTGTCTGGTCAGCTGTATATCAGGCTTTATTCCAGAAATGTTGCCTTACATTATCTGCTTTCACCTCTGCCCCAGATCCCTTACAGCCCCAAGTCTTTCAGCAGACCTCTTCTACTGCTCAGTGTAGCTCTTCCTTTAGAGTGTCCAGTTCTCCCTTGTGCAGTCCAGTCTTCCCTGGAGTAAGCACCAAACTGCAAGGACAGTCAGTTCCCAGTGCTGCCTCAGGGTTCCAGGGGAGGCTGTCCCTCAAAGGGAAGAGGGGTATTCTGCCTCAGTACCCTTGGCACGCTTAAATCCTGTGCTTCCCAAGAGAGCAGGGGAGCTAGATAAGTACAGAGTATTCCCTCTCTGGCCACACCCAGTGGGCTTAGGGGAACACCCTGAAGAAAGCCTCTATTGGAAGCAAGGGCCGCATTCTCCCAGTTTGCCCAATCTGTTCCCTGTGTCTCCACTGGGTTTCTCCCGCTTCTTCTCTCTCTCTGACTTTTTAAATCCTCCCTGTCTCCCCTTCATTCTTGGCAACTCAGTGAGTTTGCCACAGCTTTTCTTTGGGCTGGCCAGCAGAGTATCCACTGTCCCTTTACAATCTCCCAGCCTTTTCCATCTCCTTCCTGGTGTAGCTAAGCAAAGGTTACCAAGTTTTGATTCACATATATGTGCTGCCAACGTGCCTTCAGTATGGAGTAATAGGGATACTTGCATCATTTGGTCTGCCAGAAACAAAATGGCTAGATTGTGCTCATGTGAGGAGCACACTGAAGTAGGGGTGTGATGAAAAAACACCCCATGAAATGCCACCACATAAATGACAAACCATCACCCAGGAAAAAAGGTACCAAGGAGCTTCCACACCAACAGTGACTGTGGATGTGTAACAAATTATTTTTACCTAAAGGATTTTCCACAGTAAGGGGAAATCCAGATAAGTGAAGTAAAAATATGGCCTGGCATTTTGATGCTGATGCTGTGTTGCCGCTGCAGAAAACTTCTAAACATTAGCATCACTGAGTCCACAGTGAACTGCCATATGGAAGCATCCTTAAATGTGTGTGTTCATCCTTTTAAAGTGGGTGTTTTGTCCTATGCCCATAAAATTCAAAAAACATTTCATATGTGGCACTTGATGATGATTTAACAGAACTGCGAAGGCTGAGATATACTTGTCTGGTTGCCTGTGGCAAATAAGAATTGCCTCAAAGAGACCAGGGAGAAGAACTTATAGTATGATCATTTTCTTGTTTTAGAAGATGGTACCTAACATATGCGTGCATGGGCTGGTAGGTTATGTGAAAGCTCTTAGTTCAAGGAATATATTAAGGTCAGAATTATTGAAGTTTGCTATTCCTTGAAGTAGTTGCATAGATTGCAAGGGGTTGTAGCATTAGCGCAGTGATTACCAAACCATGGAAAAATGAAGCCACCATACTAGGTGTATTCACCCTTTGGAGTGGGGAGATCCATGCAGCATTGATTCCACTCCTTCTCCAGTATATGTGCAGTAACATCAACCCGAGGGAGTGAGTAAAAATTCCATGAGATACCATGATGCAATTCGTGCTGAAAGGTGCAGAGCATTGCATAGTTCTATTTCTTAGTCCTGACTACTTGGGCAAAAGGGAGGATTATAGGCCAAGAAGCAATATTAACTGGATTGCCCCTCAGTTGAAAGAAGGGTGCCTGCTAAGTGTCATAGGAGGTGATAAAGAAAAACCTTTGTCTCGGATGTGGAAGGATGGGGCAATACTGGAGTAATAATCACAAATTGTGAATATTACTAGCAATTGTAGATTTTCTTGAGCATTAAGCCTGCCATGCATTTATTGTTCATTACTGTTGCTGCCACCACTAAGGTTTTTACTTGGTTTTTCCCAGATGGCTGTTGACCAAGCTCACAGACAGAATTTCTCATCTATTTTTCTCCCAGTATATGAATCTGTCAATCCGTGTCTGATCTTAATTGTGCGCAGAGAAAATATTGTGGGAGATGCCATGGAATTCCTAAGGAAAACAAAAAATGTAGATTACAAGAAGCCTCTCAAGGTATAGCCTATATGCATGTTTACCTTTTTTGTGATGCACATCTGCCCTTCAGTTATCCAGCCTGTGGCTCCCTCTTGTAAATATTCATCCTGGCATTGTGGGGGTGGGAGATGAGGTGGGAATTCTGAGCAGAAAACAACTGGCAAAGAAAGGGTTCAACACTCTCTTTCCTCCCATCACTCAAAATCACAACCTCCTGAGGCTGCTTTTTCTTTCATTTTTAAATGTTGGAGCTTCATTATACACACTTGCATATAACTTGTAGCTTCTGCCTCAGCATTCATTCTGAGAGTTGAGACCATTCTAGGTTCAGGAAAAATGTATCTATATCATATAGGTATTTGCAAATACATTTGTCATGTTCATACATCACTTTTTATATGTGTGAGTAAAATAAATATAACTTAAAATTGTAATATGTGAATTATTTAAACTCAGTTTTGTCAATTTTGTTATCTAAGTAAGAAATCTGTATGTGCCTGTTTTTAAAAAATGTATTGTGCTAACTGCATTGCCAATGTTAGGTTATTTTTGTAGGGGAAGAAGCTGTTGATGCAGGAGGAGTTCGCAAAGAATTTTTCTTACTTATCATGAGAGAGCTGTTAGATCCCAAGTATGGAATGTTTAGGTATGATGAGCGGTCGAGGCTCATCTGGTTCTCGGATAAGGTATGTAATTTGTTGGATTTTGTGTCTTTGTAATGGGAGTTAATGTCTTGTTTGCCTTCCATCCTATGGGTTCTTTGAGAAGATTATTGCATGAGTGCTCACTAGATATCATCCTGTAATTTATGATGCCATTTGTTGTATAAGCCCTTTGTGCATCATCCTGAATATGTTTTCCTCTGCCCTCTTTTCCTGGTGGTCATAGAAGTGTGTGAACACAACAGCACCTGATTATGTCAGTATGTTTTATGGCTGATATTGTGACACTTGTACCTTGTTTACTCAACTGTGTTTTGTAGAGTCCCTTGGGGCCAAAATAACAAAGATTCTTGTGGCACCTTAAAGTCTAACCATATTTATGGCCTAATCTTTGTGGAGGACAGACCACTTCCTCAGATGCATTAAGTGTTTTCCTGAGTTGGTTGGGGGTAGGATTGTAAACAGTGAGGTCAGAGGGAAATGAAATGCAAAAAAGTACAGTGCAGTGTGATAAAAAGCCTTCCTGGAGAAATATTCTGCAACAGAGGTGCCATTTCCTTGTCACAGTCTGTCTTATTGAGATGAGGCATCTCAGATAAAGGACTTCAAGGATGATCTTAAAACTTGAACTGCAGGTTCATGCAGAAGACAATCCTCCTAAGTTGCTTAGGGTTTTAAAGGGAGGAACCAACATCTTTAAATTGTGTCCATTTCTGGACACGTAGCCAGTGCAGTTTTCTAACTGTTGAGATACAATCCATTCAGTTGGGTGAGGTTAGTAACCCTAAGTGTTATATTTTGTATTAAGTGAAGTTTCCCAGTTTATTTATTTATTATTTGTTTTATTTCATTTTTAAACTGCCCATAGCGAATAGCTCTCTGGGCGGTGTACAAAAGATTAAAAGTACAGAAATACAAAATATCACAATAAATAAACTGAAACAAAGAGATTTAAAATTGTAACATTAAACGCTTTAAAATGCCTGGGAGCATAGCCAGGTCTTAACCTGGCGCCGAAAAGATAGAAGCGTCGGCGCCAGGCGTATTTCTTCGGGGAGGCTATTCCACAATTCGGGGGCCACTACAGAAAAGGCCCTAGATCGAGTAACTGTCCTCCGGGCTTCCTGATGGGTTGGTACCCGGAGGAGGGCCTTAGACGCTGAGCGAAGTGACCGGGTCGGTTCATAGCGGGAGAGGCGTTCCACAAGATACTGCGGTCCCACGCTGTGTAAGGCTTTATAGGTCAAAACCAGCACCTTGAATCTGGCTCGGAAGCAAATAGGTAGCCAGTGCAAACGGGCCAGAACAGGTGTTATATGCGCTGACCGGCTGGTCCTCGTCAGCAGTCTGGCTGCTGCGTTTTGCACTAGCTGAAGCTTCCGAACTGTCTTCAAGGGCAGCCCTACGTAGAGCGCATTACAGTAATCCAACCTAGAAGTTACCAGAGCATGAACAACTGAGGCGAGGTCATCCCTGTCCAGATAGGGGCGTAGCTGGGCTACCAACCGAAGGTGGTAGAATGCATTCCTTGCCACCGTGGCCACTTGCGCCTCCAGAGACAAGGAAGGATCGAAAAGAACCCCAAGACTACGAACCTGTTCCTTCAAGGGGAGTGTAACCCCATCTAGAACAGGGTAAGCATCCACCATCTGGGCAGGGAAGGCATTCACCAACAGTGTCTCAGTCTTGTCTGGATTGAGTCTCAGTTTATTAGCTCTCATCCAGTCCATTATCGCGGTCAGGCAGTGATTCAGCACATCCACAGACTCACCTGTAGAAGATGAAAAGGAGAAATAGAGCTGCGTGTCATCAGCGTACTGGTGGCAACGCACTCCAAAACTCCTGATGACGGCACCCAGAGGCTGCATGTAGATGTTAAAAAGCATGGGGGACAAAACCGACCCCTGAGGGACTCCACAATGGAGAGTCCAAGGAGTTGAGCAGAGTTCCCCAAGTACTACCTTCTGGTGACAATCCGCCAAGTAGGAGCGGAACCACTGCCAAGCAGTGCCTCCAACTCCGCGAGTCTCCCCAGAAGGATACCATGGTCGATGGTATCAAACGCCGCTGAGAGATCAAGGAGAATCAACAGAGTCACACTCCCTCTGTCCCTCTCCCGACAAAGGTCATCATACAGGGCGACCAAGGCTGTTTCAGTGCCAAAACCAGGCCTAAAACCGGATTGAAACGGATCCAGATAATCGGTCTCATCCAAGAGCACCTGGAGCTGACCGGCAACCACCCGCTCCAGAACCTTGCCCAAAAAGGGGACATTCGCCACCGGTCTATAGTTGTTCAGGTCATCTGGGTCTAAGGAAGGTTTCTTTAAGAGAGGTCTTACTACTGCCTCCTTGAGGCTACTAGGGATTACTCCCTCACTCAAGGAGGCATTTATCACTTCCTTGGCCCAGCCGGTGGTAGTAGTCCTGCTAGCCTTCACTAGCCAAGATGGACAAGGATCTAGAGCAGACATGGTCGCCCGCACCAATCCAAGTACCTTGTCCGCTTCTTCAAGCTGCACCAACTGAAACTCATCCAATAATGAAAGACAAGACTGTGTTCTGGACACTTCAATGGATTCGTCTGTCATAACATCGGAGTCTAGGTCCCTACGGATGCATGCGATTTCATTTTGGAAGTGTCCTGCGATGTTGTTACAGTGAGCTTCAGATGTTTCAATAGTATCTCGAGGACCAGAATGTAAGAGTCCTCGTACAACCCTAAAAAGCTCTGCAGGGCGGCAGAGAGATGTCCTGATAGAGGCAGCGAAGTGAAACTTCTTTGCCGCCCTTACCGCTTTTATATACGACTTAGTAGAGGCATTTACCAAAGCATAACTGCATCCGTCTGGAGTTCGTCTCCATCTGCACTCCAGCCTCCTTCTCTCTTGCTTCATCACTCTCAGCTCCGGGGTATACCACGGAGCTGTATGAGCTCTGCATCGAAGAGGGCGCGCGGGAGCAATCGTGTCAATAGCCCGGGCCATCTCCGTATTCCACAGTTCGACCAAGGCCTCGACAGGAGCGCCAGTACTATCAGCTGGAAAAACTCCCAGAGCCGTCTGAAAACCAATAGGATCCATAAGCCTCCGAGAGCGGACCAACTTAATAGGTCCCCCACCCTTGCAGAGGGAAAGAGTCGTCGTAAGTCTAAAACTCAGCAGGCGGTGATCTGTCCATGACAATGGAGTAGATGAAAAACACCCCACCTCCAGATCACCATTTCCATGACCAGTGGCGAAGATCAAATCAAGAGTGTGACCCGATACATGCGTTGGGCCAGTAACAAATTGAGACAGCCCCATGGTTGTCATGGAGGCCATGAAGTGCTGAGCCGCCCCAGATAAAACAGTCTCGGCATGAATGTTGATGTCCCCCAACACCACAAGTTTGGGGGACCTCAGCAATACCTCTGAGACTATCTCTGTCAGCTCAGCTAGGGAAGCTGTTGGGCAGCAAGGTGGGCGGTACACCAACAGGATTCCAGTCTGTCTCTTTGACCCAGCACAAGGTGGAGGCACTCTAGACCAGTCGCCATCTGGACAGGATGCCTGGTGAGAGAGAAAGTACTCCTATAGACCACAGCGACCCCGCCTCCCCGACCCTCAGGTCTGCCATAGTGCTGCACCGTATACCCAGGTGGACAAAGCTGAGAGAGAGCAACTCCTCCCTGCTCACCCACCCAGGTCTCGGTTAGACATGCCAGGTCGGCACCCTCATCCACAATTAAGTCGTGGACAAGGGAGGTTTTATTATATACCGACCTGGCATTCAAAAGCAGCACCTGGAGATCTAAGGGCTGGCTGATAGAACAACCAGCAGTTCTGTGGCCTTGAGGAGAACCGGAACAAGGCACAGACACAACTTGTCTGGGGCGAGTTCCCCTTACCTGGCACGTTCTCCTCCTAGCGCCATACCTCCCATAACCCATCACTACGCTAATTGGGGCCCCCGAAAGCCTCCCCGTTAAATGCAAAATATGCTCTCCCAGGCACATATTTAAAAATACTAAAACACAACAGGCACATTCACACAACAACACATAAAATACACATAAACGCACACAAACACATCCACACAATCTCATTCACACACACAAACAAACTAACTAACAAGTTAAAATACACCCAAACATCAACACTAGCAGCCGGTATTAAGAATACTCCTCTGCATCAAACTTCGTCCATAAATAATATCTGCAAATAAAGTTGCCTTTGAAGGGAGCCCCAGGTGCAATACATTATAGTAATACAAACAGGATGTTACCAGATAATGGATAATCATGGTCACGCTATTTCTATCTAGAAGGTACATCAGCTGTAGCTGGCAAAAGTTACTTTGGGCCATGAGAGCCATTTAGACTTCCAAGGATAAGGCTGGATGTAACACTACCCCCACGCTGTGAGCTTGATCCTTCAGGGGGAAGGCAACCCCATCCACCTTTTGTAGTAAATTAACGGTTTGGAGAGCAAAGCATCAACAATTCCTCCTCTCTCCTTTCCAAAGCTAGAACTCATGTAGCATTGGACAATGTGCCTTTGTGTTGCCATCCCCAAGCACGCTGGTTGCCTGCCCCTTTACTTATTACCTCACTACATTAGAGGAGATTGCAAAACCAGATATGAAGCAAGTATTGAAAAATTAGCTTGATTAGTGTTTAATTCCATAGATTCCAGTCAAGCATGTACATGTATGAGTGTATTGGCTTGCCAAAAAGCTGGGATTCCACTTTAGGTCTGACAGTATTTGAATGTAAACATGGCTTCTAAAACTTAAGTAATACACATGTCTTCATAATAGTATGCAGTTTAAAATTATTTTAGTTTAATTTAATTTTTTTCATATTCACAGACTTTTGAAGACAGTGACTTGTTTCATCTGATTGGTGTTGTCTGTGGGCTAGCAATATATAATTTTACTATTGTAGAGCTTCACTTCCCCTTGGCTTTATATAAGAAGCTTTTGAATAAGAAACCTTCCCTGGAGGACCTCAAAGAGCTAGTGCCTGATGTTGGCAAGTGAGTATATTTCAACTGAAAGTACAAGAAGTAGATTAACATTTCTGTACACCATAGCTTCTTTCATTGGTACAAAGAAATAATTGAAGATTATGTTAAGAAGGTAACATAAGATTGAGGGGTAATCTATTTCTGTTTAACATACTTAAACAAATATAGGTCTTGGGTTGAAGTACCATGTGGATTCCAACCCAAGAAGTCAATGCTGTATTTTTTATTTTTATTTATTTATTTATTAAATTTATTAGTCGCCCATCTGGCTGGCTGTCCAGCCATTCTGGGCGACGTACAAAATAAAAACATACAAATACATTAAAACATTAAAAATCTCAACAATAATAATAAAACTCGTGAGAACAATCTAAGTTGTCATTGGAAGGAACAAACACAATTAAATAGTAAAAACCTCGGTTGCCTAATTTTCCAAAGCTGTATTTAAAACTAAGTCACCATTTTGAGTTTATGAAACTTCCTCTTTTTGACTCATGATAATTTCATGTGACCATCTTAGCCATTGGCAGTCTTTGGGGGTGGGGAGATAGTTGATGCTGGCTTATGATAACTTTGGTCCCTGTTGAGATATTCATGAGAGTCTAGGGTTCAGCTTTTGCCAGACTTTTGCAGATGTTCAGTATTTGAAAGAGTTGTTCTGTGTTGACTTGCACTGGTGTAGTCTTTTGAAGTCAGTGGGTTTAACAGTTAGTTTAAGTAAAGCCATTAAAACACCCTCAAAGTGTTTTACTCTTTGTAAATGGAAAACTATGGCCTAACTCATACTAAGGTAGTGAATCTTGTTTGGGCAGTAGCACTTCATTCAGACTTATAGAAGGGGATTCATGATAGAAAGGGCTGGGAGGAAGGGCGGGATATAAATCAAATAATAAATAAATAAATAAAATTTGAATGTTCTTCCAGTTCCTTGCAAAAAAACCCTGCAGATAGAGAACCAGCACATACATTCCACAGTCTTGCAGCTGAGAGACCAACATACTACCTTAGAAAGAACAGGCCTTTAGACTAAGGCCTGCTTCCCATAAGTGGCTGCCTCATGGAGGCTGCTTGAAATTGCATCCTAATGAACGACAGTTGCTATGGCTTTATAATGGAAAAAAAGTTGCATTGATTCACAAAACTTAAGATTTCTCTGCATTGAGTTCTCCTCTCCATACATAAACTCTTCTGTACCTGCATACCACTATTTCCATGTTAATTGGGTAAATTAGCACTATATCTTTGGTACTAGATGACTTAACTACTCCTTTTCTTTGTCTCCTGCCTTGACTGGAATGTTTTGTTGATTTTTTCTGACTTTTCCTTCATGAAGTCTGTCTCATCAGGGAAAAGCTTGACTGCATTAGCAGCTTACCAGGATGGTATGAGTTATCTCCAAAACCTAAACATAGTCTACAAAAACTCTGCATGCTTTGCTTTCCAAGTTAAGCTCTGAAAAATACTTTGTCAATTCTGAAACGTTAAGGGCTTGTCATAGGATCTAAATTTATTAGTATATTTTAAAGCTTAATTGACAATTATGAGATTTTCAGCAGCCAGAACAGTGATTTATTATCCTAAGAATGCCATCAAACAGTAACGCATTTACATGGTGGGCATGAAATAGTTGCAGTTTTTGAACAGGAATGTTGCATCTGTTTTGAATGGGGAAGGAGGAAATTACTAAGACTGTGCAAGCCCCCCCCCCCCAAATCCGATTTGTGGTCTGAACTAGCTCTTCAGAGCTGCCCCAATCCAACTGAGATGATCCGGGCCCTGAACTAAATCACCAGAGGAGGTGGGCTGGCACAGTCCTTAATTTTGGTTTTAAACCCAAATTAAACATGCACTTGGGAGCTGGGGAAGATGATGTATGCAGGCTGCCTATGTGCCTCTCCTTTGCCGCCCGACTGCCCCCTCCTTTTGACAGCCCCAGATCACTCTGAGTGGACGCAGTACAATATGGGGCTGCTTCAATCCCCTCCGATCAAATTCTGGTCAGCCTGAATTAGCCCAGTTCAGTTTGGAATCTGGGATTCAGCTGGAGCCAGTGTGCAAACCTAAAAATTACTATGGCTGTTTGCAGCACTGATGGACAGACTGCGCACTAGCATGTAATGTCAGCCCAGTGATCCCTTCTCTGTTGTAAAGCACCCTTGTTAAGGAAACACTTTGTAGCTGGGAAGTAGTGAGAAGGAACTGTTTGACTCTTCCTCTTTTCCGGTGAACTTTTCCTCTCTCTCCTCCCTTGCCAGTGTTCTGGATCCATATTAATCTTGCAAAAATAGGTCTGGAACCTCAGCTGGGGGTTTAGCAACTGGCATGAGAAGCATCAAACATTTTCTTCCCTGCTGTAAAGCAGCCTTTCCTGAGTGGTGTTTGCAACACAGAAGACGCTGTTGGGTTAACATTGCATGCAGCTGCAGTGCACTTTATACTTTGGCTCTAAGTTATCTTTAATATTGTATTCACTGCTGTCAAGTGCAAGGATTGGCTTAGTTGGGAGCACCTGCTCATTGTGGTGAATATGATGCAATATTCCAGCACAAATGCAGATCTGTTTAAAAGTATAAATCTATATATTTTAAGTATTTCTACTTTCAGGGCAAAAAAGCTTGAATAGATGATGACTTCAGTAGCTGTTGAAACAAATTATTGCTAATCTAAGCTATAAATTTATGTGGAAGAATAAAAAACTATTTCAGTTCTATAAGCTTCTGAATGAATTGTGCTGTTAACTTCATAACTTGAGATGAAAGATAACATTGTATTTTCAGGAGTATGCAGCAGCTGCTGGACTATCCAGAAGATGATATAGAGGATACTTTCTGCCTCAACTTTACAGTAAGCTTGAGATCATCTGTTGGCATCTTTTTATGCAAATGGGATGAGTAATAAAATGTAACTGGGTCTCTCTTTTCCAGTTAAAATCCTCAGACATGTGTGATATGCTTTACTAACCTGTATTGAATGACAGATTCTGTTCTGAAACAAAAAGTAAAATATATTTTCATGTTGTAAACAGATCACCGTTGAAAATTTTGGTACCACGGAGGTTAAGGAGCTAATTCCTAATGGTACTGATATTCCTGTTGTCAAACAGAATAGGTAAGTTCTAGGAGTGCATGTAGACAGTTTTTTTAAAATTAATTTTATCAGGGAGAAAGACTTTTATTCAGATAACTTTTTAGTCCAGGATTGAGGTAAAGGATGAGAGGAGATGTACGTAGCTTCAGATACACTTATTCAAAAGTTGTGTTGTTTAGAGCTTTCAAAAATGTTATATCTTTTGTTATGGGGATAAACAGGCAAAATATTTTAAGAAATGAATTTGTCCCTCCTTCACCTGCTCCACTCAGTTGTTCCTCGCTGCAGCTACCAAGACACTGGCTGCATTTAGATTATCTTTTTTGGCTTCACAAACCATAGCTTAAGAACTCAGAAATTAGTGTCAGGCTTGCATGCTCCTCTCTTACCCCTCCTCTCTTTCCTTGCATGCTGGCTTCTGTGCTACATTTCTGGCTTACATTCCAGAGTTTCCCAGTTTGTGTGTATCGGTGCTAAGCTGGGGTTCTGTTGTTGTTGGAACTGGAAACTGGTTTAATATAACTAACTAGAAAAATAAGCTATGATCTTGATTAGTTAACAGACATTAAACCAGAGTTTTCTGGTTTGGACTTAATGGGGAAGTCTGGGTTATTGCAAGTCAGGAATTAAATGCTGAAGTTGTCATGTGAAGAGGTGTGTGGAAGCCTGACACTCATTTCTGGCTTCATAAACCATGGTTTATGAGCTTAGGAAAGATCATACAGTGTCTTGCCATTGCTTTGTAGAGTAGTCTGTTAAAAGCAGGTGTAGGGAATCTTTGGTACTTCAGATGTTGCTGAATTACAGCTCCCATCATCCTTAGCCATTGGCCATGCTTGCTGAGGCTGATGTGGTTTTATTTTTTTCCAGAAACATCTGAAGGGCCATAGGTTCCCCACACCTGTCGGGCATGCTTTAACTTGGATTTCTGCATTGAGCAGGAATTGGACTCGATAGCCTTAGGCCCATTCCAACTCTACAGTTTTATGACAAGGAAAAATCTTTGCTGTGCTTGTGCCCAGCAGGGCTGTGGAGTCGGTACACCAGACCTGGGGCTGATGGGAGTTGTAGTTTAAAAAAGTAACTTTTCCAAGCTCTGGATTCACATGATGGTGATGAAATGCCTTGTGCTACCATTTTACTACAGTAAATTTGTTATTACTAGTTAATATACATTTGCCATTTATGAAGGAGTTGGAGTCGGTACATTTCTACCGACTCCGACTCCACAGCCCTGGTGCCCAGAGTGCCATCTATGTGTGTCTATTCTGGTTCTTAACCAAGATCTATCTGAAAATGATGGTTGACAGTGCTAAAATGGTTGCTGTTGTGGATAAAGATTCTCATCTTTTGAAAATATCATGGTTTCTCTTTTCATTTGATATTTAGGCAAGAGTTTGTGGATGCCTACGTGGACTACATCTTCAACAAATCTGTGGGTTGTCTCTATGATGCATTTCATGAAGGCTTTCATAAGGTGTGTGGAGGTAAAGTTCTACAGCTCTTCCAGCCCAATGAACTGCAAGCAATGGTGATTGGGAATACAAACTATGATTGGAAAGAACTAGAGAAGGTATGTTACTAGAAATTAGCAATGACCATACAATTAATCCTGTTGTTTAATAAAGTTATTGTCTAACACTACTTGTCCTCTCTTCACGTTCTTTGTCGAAAGGACATAGCTGTAAAAATTGGGTTATATTCAACTACATCCTACTCAAGAGTAGAGCCATATAAATTCATGAACCTAAGTTAGTCATGCCTATTAACTTCAATGGGTCTGTTCTGAGTAGGACTAGCATTTAATAATACCCATTCTTTCTTCTACTGAGAGGGAATGCTTATTACAAAAAATGAGTTACTGGAAAGTAAATAGTGGATCTTGTTAATTAATGCCTATAAGCTCACTATTGCACTGGGTCCTTCACTTCTTATTTCACTGTAGTAACAGTTTTGACTGTGTATTAATTTCATTAGAAAATAAAAACTCCCAAGTAAGTCATTGTAGGATTTTCTAAATAGTTTCTTTTGGAGGTTGATGTGATGTATTCACTGGCATTTAATTTGCTGTCTTAGTTTGCCCTTAAATTCTTTGCTTAGTTCATTTTCTCATATGCACCCCAGAGCCAGATCCCCTGTTCAGGACCCAAAGCAATAGTTCTTGTCCCTTTCTTAGTTTGATGTTAAGAATAGAATTTCCCTATAGAAATATTTAAAGGCATATGTTTGTACATTAGTATTTTTGTTTGTTCATAATACAGCATTTTATTAGTAAATTCGAGGGGCATATAGAGTGATTTTGATTGTTCATCTTAGAATACTCAATACAAAGGAGAATATTGGGCAGAGCATCCAACAATTAAAATATTCTGGGAAGTTTTCCATGAGTTACCACTGGAAAAGAAGAAACAGTTTTTGTGTAAGTACAAAACTCTTTATAAAAATAAGAAACCTTAGGGGGACTCTCCAGCTGTAGTTATCAGTGGCTGGTTTTGCATGTAACCCTAAGCCATAGTTTAGCACTTTCTGCTCCATCAGTGGGCCTTGGGCTTGCAGAGTTTCCTGCAGCATAGCCAGATGTCAGAAGCATCTACTTCCAGTTTCAAATTAATTGCATCCAAACTTGGAACTGTGGTTAATTTAAGTTATGGTGTGTTCAAACAAGCTAGAATCAGTCTATGGATTATGAGCCTGACTTGTTATCAAGTCATAGTTTAATCTAACCAGAGTTTCCCCAGGTTTGGAAGTAAGAATTCTAGTTTAAGAGCAGAAGCAGATTCTTTTGATCCTCTCATGACTGCACTGGTGGGACAGGAAAGTGTAAGCCTGAGACTCACTGCTGTTTGTGCCTGCAATGCTAAACTATGATTTAGGCCTGATTCATATGTCATGCCAAGCCAAACCATGGCTTAGTATGAATGTGCAGGTTCTGGGAAAGGAGATTGCACCTGCTTCACCCCTCCTTGGTCATTTTGCTGCTGTGCCACGCTAAGTCAAACTATAGTTTGGCTTGGCATGTCTTCCAGACCTACTATGGGCAATATCCAACTACTGCGTCAGTGTAAGGATTTCTGCTTGTGCAGTGGGATTTCCCCCCTCCCCACTCACCCTTCGTGCACCCTCCCCAAATCTGCTCTGGAGGGTTCAGGGAACACCTAGAACAGATTTAGGGGGGCACAGGGGGGAGGAGAAGGGGGGAAGTCCCATTACAGAAGCAGAAATTCTTGCAGTGAAGGGATTCATTCCTTAGTGCTACTTTGGATACAACCCTAAGTCTGCATCCAATCCTATGAGTTTTGAGTGTATGATGCACCCTAACATTCATATAGGCACATATATGAAGAGATTAATCGCAGCTGTTTCTGGTGACACATACAACAGTGGAAGCACCTTATGCAACTGCTATGCTTGATAGATATGGCTCATTAAAGGTTAACAACACGGCTTTTGCGTTAGGTTTAAACAACTTAAGTACCTACTTTCTGATCAATGCGCTATGCTTCCAAATAATGAATTATTTATTTAGCCAAGAGAATCTGGGAACTTAAATTAAATTACCTCATACCACACTTGATTGTTTTTTAGGGCTGTACTTGGTATTACATGAAGTTTCCATAGGAGGACTGCCATCAAGCGGGTTATAGCTCCACCTATCGTCCGAAGGCAAGAATGTTTTTGAAATCAAGACTAGGGGCGTCAGGCCCCTCCCACTCTCCAGTTCATTTTTGCCTTCTTGCGGTTCTCCCTTCCTCAGCCGGCGGACGCAGACTTAATCTAGGAGCTTGCGGCTGCAGCTCTCTGCCTTGCGCTGCCACTCTTTTTTCAACTCGCCGCCTATTATTGCGGCAGCTCCCTTAGTTTTTTCTCCAGAGCCTGCTGCTGCGGCTCTTTCTACTTTCAGTGTCCCTTTCTGGTTGGGCTGCCCTGCCTCCCCCGGCTCGTTGTGCGGCATTTTAAATCTCGCCGCGACTGCCTTCAGAGCCTGCAGCTGCAGCTCCTTATTCCCCTCGCTTGCTGAGTCTGTCCCGCGGCTGTAGAGATCTGGCTCGCTCTCTAAGCCGTGATCATGCTTCTCAGCCCCGCGGCTCCAGAGCGTTTTTTGAGGCCGTTTTTTGAGCTCGCTGGTGCTCCCCTGTGACCGCCATTGCTTCTTCATCGCCCCAAGCCTTTCTGATTGGCCAATTTTCCCGCTCTTTTGGCGGGCGCCATTTTGTTCCTCCCCCTTTTTTCCCACCCTTTCTGTTTGGTCCTTTCCATAGTAAACGATTCTGTTCTAGGCATTTTCTGTCAGTTTCTGCCTTTTCTGTCAGTTTCTGTGTGTATGCTGCAGAGCAGAACCTCTATAATCCTGCTATAAGTTCTTCAACACAAACTGCTGCCTGAAGCTGACTGTTGAAGCTGTTTCATGTATCTAGCCTAGTTGGAACTGTGCATTCTGCCCCATCCGTGGCCGTGTGCAAAGCCTGTTTGGAACTGTGCATTCTGCCCCATCCGTGGCTGTGTACCAAGGCTGTTTGAAATTGTACATTCTGCGTATACTCAGGCTGTCTGGAACTGTACATTCTGCCCCATCCGTGGCCGTGTACCAACGCTGTTGATACTGTACATTCTGCCCCATCCGTGGCTGTGTACCAAGGCTGTTTGAAATTGTACATTCTGCGTATACTCAGGCTGTCTGGAACTGTACATTCTGCCCCATCCGTGGCCGTGTACCAACGCTGTTGATACTGTACATTCTGCCCCATCCGTGGCCGTGTACCAACGCTGTTGAAATTGTACATTCTGCCCCATACGTGGCCGTGTACTTAGCTATCTGAGCTGGTGCATTCTGCCCCATCCGTGGCCGTGTACTGAGCCTGTTCGGGTCTGTACATTCTGCCCCATCCGTGGCCGTGTGTACTGAACCCCCTAGAAAATATATGATGGCAGAACAGCCAGCGACAACTCAGGCAACCAAGCCGAAACAATCTAAGGCAGCCAAGCATAAGCACACCAAAGCGGTTGCCAAAACTAAACATCTATCCAGCCGCAGCACAACCAAGCGGCCATGCTACGTCTCTGTTCTTGTTTCCGAGGGGGCGGGCCAGGAACAGTTAACGAATCTATTTCACTCTCCAACTGCATCCTCCGAGGAGGAGGACTTTGCTGGGTTTCCTGACCAAACAGCAGCCAGCCACCCTCCTCCCATATTACCACCTAGGGCTTATTCATCTTCACAGCCTGCTGAGCCGTCCATAACGTCGCCTCTACAAGCGCAACCATCTACCTCACCGGGACTGCAGCTGTCTCATGAGTTCATATCACAACTACAAGACATGCTGTCGTTCTTCACTCAAACACAGTCACCATCACAAGTCCCTGCCATTCCTCAGCGCAGTGTGGACCACTATGTACGTAATGAGGCAGATCCATCATGCTCTCCAAATCCTTTTGACATTGCCAGGGGCAGGTTTGTTGATGATGTTTCTTGTGGGGAGGAGTCACCATTTGCTGTGCAAGCCGAAGGAGACGAATGGAGTGATCATTCGGAACATGAGGATACATCTTATCGCCTGTTTGATGCCTTAGATTATCAGCCCCTTGCTCGCAGAGTATTGAACACCCTTGGTCTCCAATCTACACAACCTGCAGCTGCCACTCCCGCTATTAAAGGGGTCAGGGTCTTGAAATCCCCCACACCAGCAGAGCACTACCTTCCTGTGCCAGATCCTATTGCTAAACTGGCCAAGGACGAATGGTCTCATCCATTACAAACACGCCGTTTTAACGCCCTTGCGGACAGACTTTACTCTTTGGCCCCGGACTTTACAAGCAGACTGGCCGTCCTTGGCATAGACGAGCCGATCTCCAGTCTAGTCTCTAGATCCCTTTTGCCATGGGAAGGAGATTCACATTTAAAGGACGCCACTGAGCGGAGGCTGGACTTTGCCTTATGCAAGAATCATGAGGGCACCGCTTTCTCCATGCGAGCCTCTGCATCAGCTTCCATCTTTTCCAGGGCAGCGATGATGTGGTTGGATGACCTCCTAGATGATCCTAATCCCGATCCTGTCTCTCTGAGGAGGTCACTGATGAAATTGCACAAGACAGCGGCTTTTGTGGCTGATGCCACCTTGGACGCAAATCAGCTGGGAGCATGAGCTATGGCAGCTCAGGTAGTCGCTCGATGGACCCTCTGGCTTCGTCACTGGCAAGCGGACTCTACAGCCAGAGTTAATTTATCAAGGGCACCTTATTCCGGCTCATTGCTCTTCGGCGAGGAAGCCCTAAAGGCAGTGCTTGTTGACCCCAAGGATGCTCAAAAGCCTGTCTTGGCCACTGTCAGGAACGTTGATCGCAGGCCTTTCAGACATTTCACCTCATACCGCACGACCCAGCCCTTTCGAGGAATGCGGCCCGGGGGACGAGGCCACGATTTCCGAACCTATGATTTCCGTCCCTCCAGGGGAGTCTGGAACAGACGTTTCCCAGGCAAAGGTCAGTACCAGGGGTGCAGAGGTACCTCAACGTCCTCATATAGGGGAGGGTCTTGCCAGCACAGACAGTACTGACGCGATACTGGTTGGGGGCAAACTGCTTTTGTTTGGAGACCATTGGCTGCGTCTGACTCAGGTCGCCTGGATCAGAGATCTTTTTGTTATGGCTATGCACTAGAGTTTTCGGCAATCCCTCTGGACAGATTTCATCCCTCCCCTTGTCCCAGGGCACCAGCCGGGCACTGCATCATGCAGACAGCCATACATCACCTCTTGGACACAGCGGCGATAGAGCCAGTCCGTACAACAGAGAGGTCGGAAGGGGTGTACTCCCTCCTGTTTGCTGTGCCCAAACAAGATCTGTCATGGAGGGCGGTGTTGGACCTCAAGTTCATCAACCGTTTCGTAAAATATCGCAGGTTTATTTATTTATTTAATTATTTAATTTATATACCGCCCTAAGCCAGAAGGCTCTCAGGTTCAAAATAGAATCCCTCCACTCCATTACAGAAAGCCTTCAAGAAGGAGACTTCCTGGCTTCTATCGACCTAAAGGAAGCATATCTCCATGTGCCTATTTGCATAGCCCACAGAAAATTCCTTCGGTTTGCTTTCGGCCCCCAGCATTTTCAATATCGAGCGATGCTGTTCGGCCTCTCATCTGCCCCGAGAGTATTTACCAAGGTGCTACTCATACTAGTGACTTACCTCCGGCTTCAAGGGGTCCATATCTACCCCTACTTGGACGATCTTTTAATATGGGCGAGTTCCAGGGAGCTGGCTCATCGCCATCTAACGCTCACGCTCCATGTCTTGCGGGCCTACTGCTGGCTAGTCAATTTCGACAAAAGCCATCTCCAACCAACCCAATGCCTACAACATCTAGGGGCGATGTTGGACACCCTACAGGCGACGGTGTTCCTGTTTCCAGACTGCATAACTGCTATCACAGACATCGCACGGTCTCTGATGCACCACGCAACCACAGACGTAATGCTTCTAGCCAGGGCTCTCGGAATGTTGGTGTCCACCATCCATATTGTGCCATGGGCTCGAGCTCATACTCGCCAACTCCAGTGGGCTTTGTTGCCATTTCAGCAGAATATTGCCAGGTCAAATCATTGAGCAATTCCCCTGGTGGACGAGGGTCCAACATCTCACCCAGGGCAGTCCGTTCAGAGAATCCCGCAGGACTGTTATCACCACAGATGCCAGTCTCCTCGGCTGGTGAGCCCACTGCAACTCCCAGTTCGTTCAGGGGGTTTGGACCACAGCAGAGCAGACTCAGAGCAGACTCAGAGCATCAATCGGCTAGAACTGAAGGCTGTCCACTTAGCTCTGCTCCATTTTCAGTCTCTGTTCCACTTGGACCATGTTCTAATTCAAACGGACAACACGTGTGCCAAATCTCATTTAAACAGACAAGGGGGGACCAGGTCCCATCCTCTGCAGAACCTAGCTTCCCTCATATTCAACTGGGCAGAGCAACATCTGCAATCCTTAAAAGCAGAACATCTCAGAGGAATTTGGAATGTGACAGCAGACAACAGGTCTTTCCGGGAGAATGGAAACTTCATCCGACCATTTTCCATCTTCTCAGTCGATCTATTTGCCTCCAGTCGCAATTGCCAGTTACCCAGGTACTTCGCTCGATACCTGGACACGACAGCGGAAGTGGTGGATGCCCTATCGCTACCGTGGCCTGATGGCCTATTGTACGCCTTCCCTCCAATACCACTGTTAGCCAGAACCTTGAGAAAGGCGCGACGCGAGAGGGCCAAACTGGTTCTGATAGCTCCATATTGGCCCCGTCGACCGTGGTTCTCGGATCTCCTTGCCATGTCAGTGACGGACCCTTGGACGCTCCTGGTCAGGCCAGACCTCTTATCCCAGGGCCCAATATTGCATCAGGATCCCAATTGGCTCAAGCTAACAGCGTGGCTTTTGAACGGGGACATTTAAGGTCTGCTGGCCTGTCTGACGCTGTTATTGACATTACCTTGGCCTCGAGATGACCATCCACCACCCGTATATATCAACATACTTGGGTGGCATTCTCCAGGTGGTGTCAGTCCCAGCACCTCGATCCTTCCCAGGCCACAATACAACAGGTGCTGCAATTCCTTCATAGGGGCCTTCTGATGGGACTTAGACCCAACACCTTACGTAGACACGCGTCCACTCTGTTGTCCATTCTCTCAGTGTCCTCCACTGGTGCTCCTATTGCCTCGTACCCGTTCATCAAACGTTTTCTGAGGGGAACCGCGTTATGCTCACTGGCTGTATTCCACCGTTTTCCCTCATGGTTTTGTCGAAGGTCCTACAGGCTTTACAACGCCCTCTGTTCGAGCCCCTTAGGTCTGTGCCTTTACGTCTGTTGTCATTCAAGGTCCTGTTCCTGATCGTGATCACCTCTGCGAGACGAGTTTCGGAACTGGGCGCATTGTCTTCTGCCCACCATCTCTGCGTCTTTCACAAGGACTCTGTTGTGCTGAAAACTGATCCTTCCTTCCGTTCCAAGGTCAATTCAGTTTTCCATTGCAACCAGGACATTGTTCTTCCTTCATTTTGTCTGAATCCTACCCATCCTCTAGAGAAGGCTTGGCATTCATTGGATGTTCGGAGGGCTCTCAAGACCTACCTGTCTAGGACCCAGGATATATGACGAACTCAGTCTTTGTTTGTATCCTTTAATCCACGTTCTGTGGGGCATAAAGTAGCTAATTCCACCTTATCCCGTTGGTTGCCTGCATGTATTACCTTAGCCTATGAGTCCTTTAAGTTTCCAGTTCCAGCTAGTATAACAGCTCATTCCACTAGGTCAGTGGCCACTACGGCTGCTTTTGCTACCAACGTTCCTGTTGCTGATATTTGCAGAGCAGCTGTTTGGTCTACCCCACACTAGTTTATAAGGCATTACAAAATAGATCGTTATGCCTCTGCCGATGCCTCTTTTGGCAGACGAGTGTTGCAACAGGTTCTTAATGATGATTAGGATGTGGGTGGTCCCTCCCTGTTATGGGCTGCTTTGGTACATCCCGCTTGATGGCAGTCCTCCTATGGAAAATGAACCATTGGTCTCACCTGAAGGGTGATTTTCATAGGAGGACTGCTATCACGACCCTCCCAGTTGGAGGATACCTGGATACCTAGATATTTTTGGGTTTTTTTTCATATACTCCTGTTACGCTATTATATTAGATTTACTAGTGAAGTCAAGACTGCTATTAATGGTATATCGCTACGTTAGAGTCATATTATTATGATTATTGCTATTGTGTTATGTCTTTGCTGGTAGGCCCGTTGGCCTTTTCTCCTGCATTTTTAGATATCTCTCTTTGGACTCGCTGCGAATGAACTGGAGAGTGGGAGGGGCCTGATGCCCCTAGTCTTGACTTCAAAAACATTCTTGCCTTCGGACGATAGGTGGAGCTATAACCCGCTTGATGGCAGTCCTCCTATGAAAATCACCCTTCAGGTGAGACCAATGGTCCATTTTCTGTTTTAAGTTATATTTTTGCCCAAAGAACTTCTTGGTGAAGCAATTACAATAAACAAATTATCTGCTGAGATAACTGTAAAAATGGTATAACGTTGTTAAAAATAAAACAATAGACTTAACTATATCAATCTAAAAAGTAAACCATATCTATACAATTATAGTATCATATATTGCATAGCATTACTCTGCAATAATCTTTTGGCTTTTATACCTGACTTACTTATTTTTTCATGGTAGTATTTTTGACAGGTAGTGATCGCATTCCTATCCTTGGGATGAAGAGTCTTAGTCTTGTTATCCAGCCAACTGGAGGTGGAGATGAGTATCTTCCAGTATCTCATACGTGTTTTAATCTTCTTGATCTTCCAAAATATACAAATAAGGAAACACTTAAATCTAAGCTGATCCAGGCGATTGATCACTATGAAGGCTTCAATTTAGTATAATTTGCAGAAGCTAGAACACCCCAAAACTATATTGTGGGAACATTGAACTAATTTTTGCATCTACCTTGCAGTGTCACATTAAACGAAAAGCCCGACAGTGGAGGCAGTTATAAGAACTGCTTGTAAACTGTGATCGGATCCTTTTATGGCAGCCAAAAACCCTTACATTAATGAACTATCTTGATATGAATGCTGGAGTCAGATTTTGCCATTTAAACAATAAAAATTCAACTTTGAAATAAAAATGAACGTTTCATTAAATTTTACTATTTCGCATATTGCAAAATGACTTGCTATGTATGTAAAAGATGTGCTTCCCCCCCCCAATTACTGCAACTGTCACATTTTTCATTTTGTAAATAAAGGTTTTTTTGTCATAAAAGACCCATGCTCCAATAGCAGTGGAGTATTGCTGGTAAGTGATTTGGGGCTTATCTTATAAAAACAGGTACCCCCCCCCTCATGGCATACCAGTTCCACTGATAAATTGTTGATATGCACCTTTTGCGAAAATCTAATGAGGAACCTCAACCCTAGAAATAGTTTGTATGGTAACCCTTTCGTGCTGCAACAAATAGGGCTTCTATTAATACAAAAATGATTGAGACAATGTTAAAAGTAATTTGTCTGATAATCCCATGGCAGTGTAGAGGAACTATCAATAGTTAAAACTATGAAGGGAACCCATAATTTAATCTTGGAATTCAGTACTTGGCAACTGTTGATAATTAGAATAATCTAGGAATGCCTGGTACTGTATCTCTGTCCAACATTCTTGGCCACAGCTCTACTTTTTCCCTTTAACTTCAGTGGAGTTGAGATTTTCAGATGTTGGAAGAACAGTTTTAAAGTTCTAGTTCAATTTTCACTTTTTCAGATAATTTTTAAAAGCCCTCTTTTTAAAAGACTTTTTTGGGGGAGTTTCAGTAGGACATCTCCTGGGATGATGTTGTTGAACATGTGGATTGTTGGGGTGGGGGCTGACTTAAGTTCCTGAATGTTTACATGTTAATTGATAGTATGTGACTTTCAGCTGTGAAATAAATATTTATTTTTTTTAGATTTATAAACTGCAATGAAACAATTCAAGCATCAAATAAAAATTCTTGAATGAAAATGTTGGATGTGCATGTAGGTGTTCCATTCTTTCAACAAATTTGATTCTGTGTAGCAATTACCATAGGGATCTATCATTTAGCACAAACGTCTGTGAGGATTATTATTTGAGGCTCAGATGTGTTCATAAAGTGTATCTGATCCCTGCAGCCTTAACCACCAGTTCATGCTATACTGTGTCTGCATAATTAACAAGACTAATGTAGGCTGTATAGTCACATGGCTGAAGTCCATCTGATAGTGTCAAGATTGAACCATGGATGTTGCCTGTGCATCTTCTTGTGGGTGGCTGATTTGTAGATATGCCACCTTGCGTGAGAGAAGTTTCATAATTCGTATCTTAATCCTAGATGCAATTCTTCTGAGAATATGCTGAAATGGAGGCATGGTTTAGCAAGGCATCAGATAGGCACTGTGTTTATGCATATGTGCAGTACTTCATATGTTACAACAGAAGTGAAAAAAGAAGCAACCCAAGTTGTTCATACATCTGAATGGGTTCTCCTTTGCTAATTCCTTGTTAAATAAGCTGCCCTTTTTCCAAGTTGTAGCTATCTATTGGCTTTTGATAGCCAAAGTCCCAACACTCTCTCTCTCTCTCCCTCCCTCCCTTGCAGTTTGCCACTACACTACTGGTTAAGGAACAAATTCAGAAGCGCAGGGTCCCTTCATGACAATCACAGTCACACACCCTGCTAAGATTATACAACTTGATCTTAACCTCTGATGTTGGCTGCACCACACACATTCTTAGGCATATTCATTTGTATTTCACCATACCATGCATGAAACACACATACACACATACCATTATAAGCTGAAACACTATCATATACACACACATTCTTTCTCCCCCTCCCTCGAACATATTTTTTGCTGCTGGGTTGAGAATGAGATCCTTTTTATCACCTTCTCCCACAACACCAGATGTCCGTTGGAGACAATCAGCATGAAAGGGGAGTGTGATAGCTACTGAGAAGAATCTTTTCAGTGGTTGACTCGCCTCTTTCACTCAGATTGGCTCCAGTTAGCAAAAAAAGGGCAAGGAAGCATGTTTACACTGTTCTACAACTTTGCGTCCCCAGATGTTCTTGGACTATCATCTTTGGCTGTGGGCTAGGCTGGGATTAATGGGAATTTTAGTCTGACAACATCTGGGGTCCCAAGGTTGAAAAACAGTATGTTAGAAGACTTTTCTCAGCAGCTAACACACCTTTCATGCTGATTGGCTTGTAGGATGCTGGAGACGTACGGACCCTGGTGGGACCTGGATCCCCCAAAAAAACAGAAGGGTGTAAGACCCCTCCCCAAGATCCTGGACAACTACATCCCTGTCCATAACCAAAATTACATTGTAATAATGCTGAAGTAGGAATGATTACCCAAACTGCAGAGCTTGGAAAAGTAACTTTTCCAAGCTCTGCCAAACTGCAAACAATAGTACTGTAGAATCCGTCAGATGAGCCTAGATTCATATATACACACTAATTTCTAGGCTAAACTAACCTATTTTTGTAAGATTATTACTTTTATAAGCCACAAATGACTTAAGTTGAAGTAGTTCCAGTGAAAACCATGAGATTTCTTTGGAATGTTAAGTGTGTCAACAGTTTTAAGACTGAACACAGGTATATGTGTATATATGCACACACACGGGCTCTTTATCACATTTGGAGGTGGATGGGAGTTATGAACATTATAAGGGCACAAGCATCGCTGTTGCCCTGATTGTACATCATCCACCAATATACAGGTACTTGTATTTTCCTCCTGATGTGGCAAATAGCAACTTCAGGAGTGTGAGCATGATTTAAAATTAGGAAAACAACACACCCGCAGCCATAATCCAAAGCAGGCCTCCTGTGGCAGCTTTGATCTAAACAAAAAATGGCATACTGTTTACACCTCTCGTGTGCTATTTGTTTCAGATGAAATAATCTAACTAAGTTTGATGTAATTACAGCCAGACAGTTTTATTAAGTCTACAGAAAGAAAACCAAAAGGAACTTCTCTCAATTTCAATTCTTTCAGTGGTGGGAGTTTATGACAAGTTAGCTTGTAGTAAGCCCCACACTGAGAACAATGGTGGCTGTCTCCTTTGTGTACCCAGAACCAAGTAATAGAGTTGTCTTCCTCACCTGCAGAAGGAAAAAAAACCCTCATTTCTGTTGGTTTTAGAACTCACATTTTAGAAACCTTCAAGGACTGCATAGAAGGGCCAGCTATATTTGAAAATAATTTTCATTTTCTAGGATAACAGAACACTTAACACCTTCTGCCTTTGAAATTGTTCTTTTTGGAGTTGTTTGAGGCATCTTACCTACCAAGGCAGTGATGAGAAGTTTTGCATATTGCTGCATCTTTTGTGTAGTTGTCATTGTGGAACATAACTATACAGCAACCCTGGGAAACAGACTCCCAAATGTGGGAGAGAACTGGCAGGAAAGGCTTAACTGTCACCCCGCTCATTGTTGCTTTCATACAAGAAAATAAGCCCATTGAAAACAATCCGGGGAAGAGTGGATAGGTTCTTGCCTCTTTGTGTTGATATTTCAAAGCAACCCACATTTTTCTTAAAATAGTATGCATCTTATACCAAAGTCTCAGGCTTTGCATATTTTGCATTCAATTACATTTGGATCAGGGTCATTGTATGCCATGGATTCTGGTTTAAGACATGAATGTAGATTTGCTTTATATTAAAATGAAATTTCCTCTTAAGCCAGGTTCTCTATTTTAAAAATGTCTTAAAGCACTCATTGATTACAGCCACCTTAACTAGAAACCAATAAAAAACCAGCACTATTACACAAATGTAATAGCACCCTGGGCTCCTTTCAGAGGAAGGGTGGGATATAAATTCAATAAATAAAAAGTATTACTGTAGGCATTTTGTAATATGTGGATGGAATACTTGGACCCACTTCTCCCACTGACCTGATTGCTGGGGAACCTTTGGCCCTCCAGATGTTGCTGTACTACAACTCGCATCAGCCCCAGCAAGCATGGTCAATGACCAGGTATGATGGGAGTTGTGGTTCAGCAACATCTGGAGGGCTAAAGGTTCCCCTCACCTGGTCTCACAGTGGTTGTTAAAGAGTTTAAAAGCCAAACAAAATCATATTTTCCTCAGGTAGCCTGCTGTCATGTGGGATATAGCGCCATCTAGCGTCCAAAGGCAAGAATGGATCGAAGTCAAGACCTGGGGCATCAAGACCCTCCCACTCCAGTTCATTCTTGCCTTCATTCGAGGCGTTTGGATCTCTAGTATAGCGTTTTGTAGCTAAGAATTTTTGTGTGAGTGATAGAGTGTGTGGGACTGATTGCGTCTTTGTCTTCTCATTCCCTTCCCTCTTTCACTGTTATTTTAATTTTGACTGGGTCGTTTGTTGAGGGATTTTTTCCTTGGTTGTTCTCCCCCCCCCTTAGTACCTTTGTTTGGAGTTCTGGCGGCTGCCGTTCTCCTGTTGGGGGTGTTTTATCTCCCGTGAGACGACCCCTGGCTGGGAACTGCGGTGGTGGTTCCCTTTTTCAACTTATATCTCCTACTACTACCTCTCCCCAGGCACGGGTGGTTTTTATTTGCTCCCTTTTTCCTTTAGCTGTTTTGTTGGGAGCCGCGGCTGTGACTCCACATTAAGCTTTTTCCCCTCGCCTCAGCCTGGTCTGGGGCTCTGGCGGCTGCCGTTTGGTTTTCCCTTTTTCAGTTCAGGCGTTTTGCCCGAGACGTGCCTTGGCTGTGAGCACACGGCTGCGGCTCCCCCTTGGTATTTTGCCACTGGCTTTGTTTTTCTCCAGGCTTGGGTGGTGCTTGCAGGCTTAGCCGCCTGTCCAGGAGCCTGCAGCTGCGGCTCCTCTTCTTGCTTCTAGCTCCTACTGCCACCTTAGCTTCTTAGGCGACGGCGCTTTATTTTTACTGGCAGCGCTTGGAGCTCGCCTTGCGCCTCCTCCTAACCGTTTGCCTGGCATCCACTGTGGCTGTTACAGGTCTGTCCTGACCGTTTGAAGCATGTGGAGCCCGCCATTGCTCCTTCTCCTTCCCGGCCACCATTTTGTTTTCAAGTTTCCTGCCCTTTTCCCGGGTGCCAGTTTGTTTTGCCCACTTTTCCTGCCTTTTCTGTTCCTCCTTGATTGCATTGACTGGACATTTATTGAGTCAGGTTCTCCCAAGTTTTTTGATTTTAAACATAATTTATAGAGAAATCCTGCAAGGCTCATCTCTACAACAGTCTGAGCTCTTTCCCCACACGACTTACCTGCGTTGAGACTTATCTGCACAGCAGCTGCATATTTGGGACATACATTCTCCCCCATCTGCGGGTGTGAACAGAAGTCGAAGTGGCCACATCACTGCTGCACTGTACATCTTCCCCCACCTGTGGATGTGTACTGAAATACCTTGCCACACCGCACCCCTCACCTCTGTGCGTGTGTTGGTGATATCAATACTGCAACTCTGGGCATGTATAATGGCGGATCAACACCCAGAAGCACATTTGTCTAGGGCAAAGCAACCCTGTAAGGCCTCGCATCACAAGTCTGCTACGCAAAAACACCCCAGACTTCACTCCAAGGCCGTGGCTAAAACCAAACACCTGTCTAGCCACAGTGCCAACAAGTGAGCACATTACATTTCTGTTCTGCATTCTGAGGCTGCTGGCCAAGAAAGATTGACAGCCCTCTTTCATTCTCCAGCTGGATCATCTGAGGATGACTTTGAGGGCTTTCCTGACCAACCCATGGTCTGTCCCTCTCAATCTATTTTGCCACACCAGTCCAGTGAGCCCCCTGCAGCTGTACCTCAACAAGGGCAACCGCCTGCTGTGCCTCAACAAGGGCAACCACCTGCCTCTTTACTAGGACTGCAGTTATCTCCTGAGTTCCTTTTGCAGTTAAAGGGTATGCTGAACTTTTTATCACATGAGCAGTCGAGAGCCCAAACAGCTCCATTACTCCAGCACAGCAAGCAATGACTTTCCTGTGCTCCGGCTCCGTGTGGCTGTACTGATGCGGTACCTCCTCCCTCACCCAACCCATTCAGCGTTGTTAGAGGCAGGATTGGAGATGAGATTCCTGGTTTGGAGGATCCAGAGTATTCTCTTCAGGCCGAGGGAGATGAGTGGAGCGATGATGCAGAACTCGAGGACGACACGTCCTATCGCCTATTTGATACGGCTGACTTTCTTCCCCTCGCTCGTAGAGTTCTGGGCACGTTAGGTCTTCAGACTCCACTGCCTGAATCTACCACCCCTCCAATGAAAGGGGCCAAAGTCCTCAAATCTCCCAAATCAGCAGATCACTACCTTCCTGTGCCAGACCCTGTTGGCAAACTAGCCAAGGAAGAGTTGGATCACCTGCTGCAGGCATGCTGCTTTTCTGTTGTGGCTAAAAGACTATGCTTTGGCCCCGGACTTCATGAATCGCTTGAATGTCCCAGGCATTGACGAGCCGGTCTCTAGTTTGATTTCGAGATCCCTCCTACCAAAACAGGGGGTCTCACAACTAAAGGACCCCTTTGAACACCGCATGGACTACACATGATCAGAGTTGTCAAAGAAGGGGAAGGGGCCCTCTATAAGTGATGGAAGGAGAGGGTACAGGGACGCTTGGGGGGGAATGCCCTTGAGCACCAACATGACCTTAACCCTGAGGTGCCGCCATTTGGAGCAGCTTGTACTGTTGCTTGAGATGGTGTAACAATGCAGTCACCACATGCACGACAAAAGCAGCCTCTCCCCCCCCCACTCTCTCGTCACAAAGGTTGGTGGGCAGTAGCCTCCCTGCAAGCCAACTCAAACTGCACTTGCATCCCTCTTTGGCCTGTAAGCACCTCCACCACTCATGGCTCGGATGGAGGTGGGTGCCACAGCACGCCTGGGAGTATGGGGCACAGCTCGATGGAAGATGCAGAGCAGAAGCCTGGTCACCATTGCAGAGTTAGTGCTATACTACAGCTGAGCAAGGTCAGGGAGTGCTGCAGTTGCCACCAGCGCTCATGGGCTGCCACTGACATCAGATCCAAGAGAGGAGTGATTTGGAAGAGTGGCCCGCTGAACACACCAAGCCGAAGTGAGGCAATACCTTCTTCTGGGCTCAAGGTCTGGTCACTGCCAGTGCTCATTTACCATGAATGGGACACTCTGGAAGACCCTTTAACTTTTAACCCACTCTTCCCCAACTTAGTGGTCTCCACATATTGTTAAAAGTACAAATCCTATCATCCCTGACTATTGGCTGTGGTGGCCGGGGCTGATGGAAACTAAAGTCCAGAACATCTGGAGGGTACAAGGTTAGGTAAGACCAGGTTAACCCTAGAAGCAGAGGAAGAGGTGGTGCTGATTAGCAACACAGCACATACTCTTTTTCACCCCTGCAACATAGGTACTGTAATAATTTTATTAAGTTTAATATGTGCCATGGCTCACATGTAGCTGACAATAAAAATCAAGCATAAGGTAGAACTCCAAATTATATTTTAAAAAAATGCTTGAAGAATTAAAACTCCTTTTAAAAAAGGTGTATAGTACCGACTTCCTGGCTCAGGGGTATGGTCTCCCAAATGTACACAGTGCTTTTGAATACACAAGTCCCACACCTTGCCAGTCTAAAATCCCTGTGGGAATAGGACTTGGAGGAGACTGACACAGCACTATGGAATAAGATGTGGTCTGCCGGGCCATTTCCTTCAGTTTCTGCTAACACAAGAACTTAAAATCATTCATAGATGGTTTTATACTCCTGTAAGGATGGCACATATTCAGAGAACTGGTAATGTGCTCTGTTGGCAAAACTGTTGTACTACAGAGATTTATCGGCATTCAAAGTGCGTGTCTTTGGGTCAACACTTTTTGTGCAGCTGTTACGTCAGAAACAGGTACAATTACTGGGCAAACCATATACCCACATCCCATCTTATGTCTTTTATCCTCGTTTAAAGGAAACAATTACGCATTTTTTTTTTACAAAATCTCTGCTTATAAATTTGCTTGTGGATACCCAACTTGTGGTGGCCCAGGTATGGTAAGATAGCTTCAAATATCATTCTGGCCAATTGGTTTAGGAAAGCATTACATATAGCTATCTTGGAAAAGTTTACCCAGACTTTGAAGGTACATGGTAGCAATGTGGAACCAGAGGACTATGCTGCTGTCTGGTGGGCATTCAGAACTTACATCAATGCCAGACCTCTCAGAACTCTTTACACACCAAATATGACTTCATTCCATTTGCTTTTGTATCAAAACATTAAGTACTGAACTGTAGAGAAAAAAATGAATAAAATGAATTTATGATAATATATCAAATTTAATGGTGTAATGTCTGGTATTGTTGTCCAGATCTGTTTCATGGTATCCTCTGGACCCTTCCATACCAAAAGTATATCATTCAGATAAAGATATTATGTACAAGAGATATCTAAATCTATTGTCTTGCGTTAGTATGTTTGTTCAAATTGCTCCATAAACTGATTGGTAAGAAGTTCAGGGGCAAACTGCATCCCACTGCTGTTCCTGCAGTCTGCCAAAAAAATCCTGAAATTGGAAAAAAGTTCTTAAGAGCCATCTTAGCGAAGGGATGTAGAAAAGAGGTTGGCAGACCACTGTCTCCTGATCTGTTATCCAAAGTTTGTTCAATCATCTCCATGGATTCCTGTTGCAGAATTGTAGCATTCAGTGAATTTACATCCATGGTGATCAACCAGGATTTTTCTGCAGGCATGTTCAAATAATACAATAAATTCAAAAAATGTGTAGTGTCTTTCATATAGGACTCTATAGAATCCATTAGTGGTTTGAGAAATGAACATATGTAGATAATGGTTCTAAAATGGATCCACATCCAGAAATGATGGGTCTCCCTGGCAGAGGAAAAACATTGTTATGAATTTTTGGAAGATAGCATTGTGATATTCTTTGCTGTGATTCCAACAAAAAAATCATGTTGGTTTTTCAATATACCCTTCCAATAATCTTTCACCCACTATCTCTTACTATCTCTTTTTTAATTTGTATAGTGAGATCATTATGGCATCTCATATAATAATTCATATTATTCAGTTGACTGCAGAAAAGGAATGGTTAGAGGACAATTCTGAACTAGGTAATACCTGTTTTTTCAGACTGGACAACCCCACACAAAAATTAAAGATCCATAAGAGAATATAAACATATAGTATCTATAGAAGATACATTAGTATATAAACAAGTTTAAATCAGATTTAGTTCTTCAGTTTTGGTGGGCTCATTTATTCATCTTTTTCTCTCTACAGGTCAGTACAAAAACAGTTTGCTGCTGGATTAAAACATGTAGTGACAAAATTGAATCATATCTATATTGACCACTGAAGAAGACCCATTTAGGGTTTAAACATGTTTGGTCTATTAGTATTTGTTATGTAATATTTGGTTTGTCACAACATTGCTGGTTAGTTAATATTTGGCTATATTCCAAATATGTCAATAACAGAGTTTTTAGACATTTCCTTGTGTTGTTATATGCTTATTGATTGCTTGAGATTGAAGTTGGACTTTTTTCCTATCAACTTTGGCATTAATACTTTTTAGATTTAGACATATAGACCCAATTCTGTATTGCTCTTTAGATCCTTTGCCCTATGCATTTTTTGTACTTGATCACCTCTCTTTTCTCAGACTCATGGAGCTGGAAGAGCCTCTTACTGTTATTTCTTCAAGTTTTGTATTATTTTTAAAAATCTGTTTGTACTACAAAATCAACAATTCATTTTAAAAGTATAAACTTTTAAATGTTGACATGTAGTGTAGTAGTAAGAGTGTTAGATTAGCCCCGATATCCAGATCCAAATCCCCACAGCTGTGATGAAATGGAAGGTTAGAGAGCTGAGCTCCTTAAAGGGTGGAATAAAAATATAATAAAGTATAAACCAAACATACACACATTACTTGAAAAAACACAGCAGTCCAGAGCCTTTTGGGATAAAAATAACTGGAACAGTTTTAAGTTTTTTCAAACTGGAAGATGCAGCAATGGCAAAAGCAGCAATCCACATGTAGTCAATTCATCTAGCGAGGGGGGGGAGATATGTTGAACTGTAGCTTTAGAGCTGAGCTCTGCTATATAATAAAAAGTGTTCCAGACTAAAACAGAGCTCATTTTGTTGTTTGATTCAATATTTATAGCCTACTCTTCAATCCAAAGACAGTACAAATGGCTTACAAAATTCTAAATGTAAACATCTTTAATAATTTAAAAGCAGCAGCAACTTCTAATGTGAAAAAGGTGTAATGCCAGCATTAAAAAGACCTAAAAGATAATATTAAGAGGCCTAAGCAAATATGAAAGGTCTTAACTCTGCCCCAGAACCATAGTGAGTGCCAGGTGAGCCTCACTGATGAGCACATTCTGCAGCTACAGCATAACAGAGAAGCCCCCCCTTTCATGAGATGAGAGAGATAGGCGGCTTCTCTTCCCTCACCTCAACCCCCCATGCTTCCTCACAATGGACTACTTTACCTTTCTTGTGCACACATGGGAATTTGGGCAGGCGCAGCTTTGTTATCATGATGCAAGTTAACTGTCCTCTCTTCTACCAATTTAGTAAGGTACAGTAGTTCTACTCCTAAAAAAGACTGGCAGTCCTTGACCAAACAAATACATCCTCCAAGAGGCAGGAAAAGTGTTTTAACAGGTATAGTTGCAGTTGCACAGCTGCTTTTAGGGTTTGGCAAATACAAGTCTTCCTGATTAGAACATTCACCTAAAATACAAAGTATTCATGCATTTTATCATTTTGTTTTTGAGCCACCTAGTGAACAATGTTATTAAGTGGCCTTGTATATATCAAAATAAAATAGAAACTTTTGTATTTACCATGCAAGATACATTGCTGAACTATGGCAGATTCTTCACCCAACCTATTGAGTTGTAGCTTCATCTTCAAGATGAATATCTGATTCACTTTTGCTTGCACAATAATATGAAATGTTAAAAATTAGCTTAAGGCTGATGCACAGAGATGGCTATTACAGGGAGTTGGCTATTAAGGGAACAATTAAGCTATCTCCAGCTGGTAAGGTGTTTGGATGGAGCAAGGGTGATTTTCTGGGGCAAGACATTGGGGGGGGGGAATTCTGTAACTGGCAGAAACAAGCTTTGGTAAGCCATGTGGTGAACTAGCAGTCAAGAATGTACCATTGGTATCACCTGAAGGGTGATTTTCTCAGGTAGACTGACATCATGTGGGTTATAGCTCCACCTAGTGTCCGAAGGCAAGAATGGATTGAAGTCAAGACCTGGGGCATCAAGCCCCTCCCAGTTCACTTTCATTCATGATGAGACCGAAGTGAGATATATCTGTGAAGATAAAAACAGCCAACGGGCCTACCAGCAAGGAAAACGTCCCAAATAATAGCCTAGACACTAAAGACACATCAACAGTTCGAAAAGGGTCTTGACTTGACTAACTAGTTTAAATAGTATACTCTGAAGAGTGAGAATTTGAAATATACAAAGTACCCAGAAAAACTCCAACAGGGAGGGCCATGATGTCAGTCTGAGAAAATCACCCTTCAGGTGATACCAATGGTACATTTTCCTCAGGTAGCCTGACATCATGTGGGATGTACCAAAGCAGCCCCAAATAGGGAGGGGCCGCCCCTTGATTACTTGTCATACAGAACCTGTTGTAGCACACAGCTCCAAAGGAGACATCGGCAGAAGCATAACGGTCTATCTTGTAATGTCCTATGAAGGAATTTGGAGTAGACCATACAGCCACTCTGCAATCTCTGCAAGAGGTGCAATGGTAGCGAAGGCAGCCTAAGTGGCTGCTGACCTAGTTGAGTGCGCCGTTATATTTCGGGTCACTGGCAGCTGAAGTGACTCATAGGCCAATGCAATGCAGGCACGCCATCAACAAGATAACGTAGAACTGGCCAGCCATGTCCCCAGAGTACGAGGGTGAAAGGATACAAACAGTGAATCCGTTGATCGTATGTCCCGAGTTCATGACAGGTAGGTCAAGAGGGCCCTCCGGATATCTAACGAGTTCCAGGCCTTCTCCAGTGGATGGACAGGATTTGGACAGACCGAGGGAAGAACAATATCCCGGTTGCAGTGGAAATCTGAATAAGCCCTGGGGCAAGAAGACAGGTCTAGACATAATATCACTAAGTCCTTATGGAAGATGCAGAGGTCCTCCTGCTGAACATCGAAATGAGCCTGACAAGGCTGCATGGAAGCTGTAGGAGCTGATATTGCCCAGGAAACTGCAGGAAACAAGTTCCCCAGCCCCCTAGTTCATGACATTATTCTGTTAGACATAATTTACCAACGATAAATGCAACACAGAAAGTCTGAGGTTCTCAAAGGCTATACAGAGATAAGGACTAAACTCAGAACTAAGGTTAATGCAGTTCGACTAAATCAGGCCCGTGGAGGAGGCACCGGGTTGAACCACCGTTGCCCCTGGAAGAGGTCTGCTAGTTCAGGCTCAAGACAAAGGGGAAAAACCGAAAATTGCCGTCAGTGCAAAAAATCGGACATAATCCCAGCCGAGGAGTATGCTCTCTATCTGGCCAAGCTGGAGAAATACCTGGACCCCTTGCAGTAATAGACAGAATAGTATGAATTCATCAGGAGAATGTTATACCTTTGTCCATGCCAGGAGACTAAGTAGCAAGCTGGGCCATGTCCCCGGGATCTAAGGGAAAGGGTAAGCGTTTCCAGTGTCAGTGGATATACTGAGAAGCGTCCATCACGTTCCACAAGGAGCCTCAACCCCAACCTTGCTGCCCAGATGCAACGGTGAGGAGGAAAACTAGAGGTTCCAAGGTTGGCTACTATACTCACCGTGGGACCCCCTCACCTACCTTAAGGTCAATGTACACCTTGCGCAGGTCAGACTGCAAGTCACGTTTGTCCCCGCAAAATTCATGCTGATGCATGCTAAGCGAAACATGGAAGCGACAGCTGCTGAAAAGGCTAGCACTGAAAATCACTGACTGCTGCTGAAGGTGCTGCTATGTAGCAGTGCCATCTGAAGAAATGGCTATAGCTGTGCAGTTCCTAAATAACATTTAGAAACCCAACACAGGGTTATCTGGCCACAAATATGCCCACACAGAAACAAGCTGGCCGAGACCAAATAGCAACCTCTGTAGAGGAAGAGCAGAATGATGACACCCAAAATGACCCCAGCACAAGAGTGTGGAGGTCTGGTCTTTAATGCGCTAAAAATGCAGGCAAAGGCAGGATTCGCGAGGCCAGAAAGGGCCCAACCAAGTGACTCTGAATGCAGCCTAGCCAAAGAGAGCTGCACAAGGGGATAATAGAGAGCTCAAGCAGCCCAACAGAGGCAGAGGCAGCAACCTGCCTCTAGCTCCAAAAACTAGTAAGGCAAGCACACAAGCACCTCAGTAGAGGGAGCATTGCCTCACTAAATAAGCCCACCCACCCACCACTGAAGGGGATGTGGCAACCTCTGAGAGCCAAATAATTGCACTCAGTAGAGAGAGGCATTGAGAGTGTCCTTCCGCACTGGTGTAGTTCCTGGCCTGACAGGCACTGTGAGTACTTATCATGGTTCGAGAGATGAGTGGAACCATTACTAAAGGGCAAATAAATACACAGTGGAAAGAGGCAGTGAGAATGTTGTTCCGCACTGGTCTTAGATCTGGCCTAACAGGACTGTAGGTAACTTATCCTGGTTCTGTAGCAGCAGCAGCCCACTTGTCTGGATATGTCAGCAGAGTGGAAACTTTGCCAAGATGCTCCATGTAGACAACAAGTGCACATAGAAGATGGGATCGGTTAACCTTTGAACATAGCCCAGAGAAGTATCCCAGGGCGAGAACATGGAAATACCATCAACTACAGTCCAAGGCAGGTACTTATAGCCAAGAAGTGCCTCTAAGAACCAAGCAATTGTACACAGTGGGAAGCAGCAGTGAGGCCATCCTTCTGCAGTAGTCTTAAATCTGGGACACCATGGGGAGGTGCGGTGAGAGTCCCTCCTCAGTGTTGCCTGTGATCTGATAGGAACAGCGAGGAGCTCCTTACGACTCTACAGCAGCAGTGGCCTGCTCGTCTGGATATGGCTTTCATGCCTGAGGAGAAACCTCTGACATGGACTCACTGGAGGTGTAGGTAAATAAGAGGACAACCAATCTGCCCCACCGAAATAGTAGCAGAGACTTCTACCAGGTCTGGCTAGCTACCAGCCAGAAAGGGTGAGGTGATTCACATGATATAGACTCACCTGTTGCCTGGGCTGGTCCACACTCACCTGTCATCTGGCCTCATCAGAAAATATGCACTCGAGTAAGCATCTGGCCGCTGATCTCCCGTCATATACATGCACAAGGCAAGAGTTGCAGTATATGCCACCAGCAAACACAGAAAGGTAGGAGCGGTATGGAGAGAGACCAGTACATGCACACAAAGGAGAAGATGCAGTACTGCTCCTGTTTTAAAATGTTTGGTTTTGTCGAAAGCCTTGGAGTGAAGCCAGGGATGCTTGTGGTTTGTGGCTCTGGTGTGCTGGGGCATTGGGGAGGATTTGCGCTATGGAGGCTAGGTTCCAAGAGAAAGTCTTGATTCAATATGACACCAGGAGAGCTAGATACACACACACAGTGGCGAAGGTGCAGTATCACTACAGACCACTATATAGTGAGACAGATATTAGCAGGCCCTTTCGTAGTCTGATTGGATCTGGATAGGGTCATCTAAGAGATCATCCAGCCACATCATAGAAACTCTAGAGGAGATGAGAACTGCAGCAGAGCCTGAATAGCTGAGGCAGTAGTCCCGTGATTATGGCAAGGACAGAAAAGACGACGTGCCTGCAGCGGGTGAACCCGTTCTTCCTTGGCCAGTTTGGTGATCTGTCGATCTTGTAAATTCCAAAATCTTGGTCCCCTATACAGGGGGAATAGCAGATTCAGTCTGGAAAGTTTGGAGACCTAAGGTATCCAAAACTCTGCGAGGGGCAGATAGTCGGCCATATGAAAACAGGAGATAGGACACATCCTCCTCCAGTACTGAATCATCACTCTGCTCACCTCCCTCGGCTTGAAGAAAAAATGAGGGATCCTCTGAACCAGTAGTCCCATCATCAATCCTGCCTCTAGTGACCTCAAAGGGATTTGGTGAGGGTGGTGGGTGTACCTCACTGCAGCCACCATGTCTCATAGCGCCAGAATGTCTTTGCACATTTTGCTGGGGAATGGACTGGCCTGTGACCCTGACTGCATTTGTGAGAAGAAGCTCAGTAAGTCCTGCAACTGTGGGAGAAACTCAGGGGACAACTGCAATCCCAGATGAGGGGCAAGAACGGCCATCTGAGGATCCGAGGTCACTGACTACACTTGGCAGAGCAGAGGCTGGTGCCCTTGGTGAGGCAAATTAGCAGTGGTATCATCAGAACGGTGAGATGTATGAGCCCCAGTTGATGACATGGGTTGAGAAGGGCAGTTCCCAGCTGGTTGGCTAGGGAGCCCTTCAAATACGTCCTCAGATGAGTCGGCAGGTGAATGTAAGAGGGCTGTTCATCTGTGTTGGCCAGAGCCTCTGAAGTTGGGACAGACACGTATCGTGCTTTCTTGGCAGCGGTATGGCTAGGTAAGTGTTTGGTTTCAGCAACAGCCTTGGAATGAAGTCCGGGTTGCTTGTGCTTAGGCGACGCATGATGCCCTGGGGCCTTACACGGTTGCTGTGCGCCTGTAGCATGAGCTGTCTCAGTCTGTGGATCTGCCACCATATACACACACAAGGTAGGGTGCGGTATGCAACACCAACACACACTTCGTACACGCCACACAGATGGGGGAGAATGTATGGTATATATCACCAACACATGCTTCTGGACATGCCCACAGGTGGGGGAGAATGCAAAGTATATATATCACCAACACAATACATAACGGGAGAGGTGCAGTGCAGTTACTGTGCGGATAAGCCGTGAGGAGACATCAGTACATGCCCACAGGTGGGGGAGAATGTACAGTTCCAAATGCACTGTAGTAAATATGCAGCAGTAGAGGTGCAGTGCAGCTGTTGTGCAGAACAGTCGTGTGAGGCGAGAGGACAGTACACGCCCACAGTACAGTCCTAAATGCAGTGCAGCAGTGTAGTCAATCCGCACAGTCCCAAATACACAGTGCAGCGGAGGTGTGGCCAAATAAACTTCTGTACAGGACCACAGGTGGGGGAGAATGTACCGTCCCAAATAGCCTTAATATATAATGCACAATTCCAAACAGCCTCAGTACATGCCCACGGATGAGGGAGAATGTACAGTTCCAAATGTCTTAGTACACGAATAAACTGCAGGAGGCGAAGTGCAGTCCAGCTGCTATGTAGAATGGTCTTGTGCAGGATTATCTGCGCTTTCAATTAAAAATTAAGGTGAGAGGCTCAGGTCTTAATAACTCTATGCTATAAGGAACCAGCAGAGCCAAACAGAAAGAGTGGAAAAAACACAAACAAAATGGGCCCCGCTAAAAAGAGTGGGAAAAACTAAACAGCAAAGTGACAGTTGGTCAGGGAGAAAAGCAATGGCGGCCGGGGAGAAGTATGTGCGACCTTACAGAGGCAAGCAAGGAGAAACCGCTGCCTTCTGGAGCAAAAAACGGCCTCCGCTTACTTGGTACGACCGCTATAGAGCTAGGAAAGGCCGCAGAGGATTATAAAAAACGGCTGCAGTAGCGAGCCTGAATGGGGGGAGGGGGAAACAGCCCAACGGCTCAAAACAAGGTTGTTATAGCCTATTTGAAGCAGGAGGAAACCGCAGCCATAGGTTCCTGGCCGCTAAATAGCCAAACTGCTGCAGAAGCAGGCGGCAAGAACAGGCGAGGCGGCGTTACGATCGTCACAGCAGGAGCTGCAGGGAGACTCCTTGTGCGAACATACAAGCCTCCACCTGAAAAACTCTGTTCAAATTGGAAGGGGGAGCCGCAGCTACGGGCTCCCAACCAAGGGAAGGGCAGCCGCCACAACCCTCAGCAAAGCTAAAAAGGAGGGGAGAGGAAACCAATAAGCCAACCCCCCCCAAACAACTTCCAGTTAGGGAAAACAATGCAAGGAAGGGAACGAAATCAGTCCCACACACTCTATCCAACGGAGAAGAGGAAAGGAAACGAGAGGAAGAAACACCAATCAATCCTCACACACAATACACAACTTAGCTAGAAACTCTGTGCTACGCTAATAATATCCAACAGCCTCGGATGAAGGCAAGAATGAAAGTGGAGTGGAGGGGCTTGATGCCACAGGTCTTGACTTCAATCCATTCTTGCCTTTGGACGCTAGGTGGAGCTATAACCCACATGATGTCAGGCTACCTGAGGAAAATGACTTGCTATATGGAGTCAGCTATTACATAGTCATTTTAAGTAACTGGGATATTCTAGCAGCCCATTCTTGTAAGAAATACAAGATACAACACATAGGAAAAGTTTCTTAAGAAGGATGAAAAGGTTCAGCAGGCTGCTCTTACAAATCTTGTTTGGCACTACCCAAACAAGCTCAAATCCGAGCTTGGAAATTCACTTCTACCCAAGTTGCAAATTATAATATGGCACTAACAGGAGCAGAAGTGTGGAAATAACATAATTAACTTCCAGCATTGAAACAAGGCGAGTTTTGTGTGTATACATAAATAATTGACATGCAGGATCTGAAGAGGGAAAGGGATCATCAGCACCAAAGTCAGGTCATTTTATCTACAATGCACTGGTAGGACAGCTGACCGACCGCATTACATCTGCAGTGGTCCTACCAATTCTTTAAAATGAAAAGTTAAAGCATTTAATAGAGGCATGGTCTAAAGTGCTCAAAAGATCAAGCCATCTCACAATAAACTTAGTCTAACTTTTAAGGCAATCATCATATTGGTTTTAATTACAAGAAACCCTAAATGGTCAAGGCCGATGGGAAAAAACACTACAGTATACTTTCCACAAATTGTATTCTATTTCATCTTTCATGAGAGCAGTGAGAGGCTTTTCACACACATTCTTAACAGCAACCTCAAGTTAAACAATTTAATAGACCTTAAAACAGACTGTACGAGTATAAAACACTGGTTTTGTATTTCAAAAGTTGCAGGAAGAGAGCCAGGTCATTTTAAAACAGTCTTCTACAAAACATTTGCCAGCTGGTTACATAAAAGTCACTATATACATTATAAAAGCAGAAAATAATCCACACTGTAAAAATAATTTAAAAACAAAATATTTCCATTTAAAATATCTCCTATAGCACAAATACATTTTGACATGCAAGCAAAGCTAAACATATTGCATTCTTTAGTGTAGTCTGGCAAGTCCTGTTATTTAGAACTTGGGACCATGAGAAAACATGCCAACATTTTTCAGATGAACATGAAAGGCCATTCTTAACACTTTGTTATGCTATTGTTACAGAACAGATGTATTAATTGCTTAAAAAGGACAGCTACTATACGTATTTCAAAATGGTATAAATACTAAAGCAATGCACATGAATGATCAATAACTGGCAGAGCTCTCTTGGGACACAGTTGAAAAGTGGTTTCAAGAATAAACATAAAACATACTATTAAATGCAGAATTAGGAAACAAATTATTAAAGATGGAAGCGATCTAAAGTTGGAAGTATTTTTGACATCCATTTTAAAAGGCAGCCTTGGAGCAATATTGGACCAGTTTCAGTAGCTGCTTTTTGTATAACACAGTACCAGCAAGTGACATTAGGTTCTCCAAAAAATTTTAAATTTACGCCTAAATTGAACTTTCTGTATTATATTAGATGTGTAAGTTGCTCCTTGTATTTGTGTAAGCACTTTTGTAGTTGGATAAATACTGCTCCCATATCCTGATTATATACATCTTCATTACATTTACATATTCACATTTTGGCAGCATACCCAAAGGTTGCTTCATATACTGATTTCCTGTACCACCTATCCATTGTTTGTCAAACAAATTTAATGAGTTATTTAACTGAACACTTTTTTGCTATAATTTTGTCAGCCAATAGACACTATTACACATCCACAAAAAGTTCTTTGCCTTTGTTTTGTAATAGCACTTTCTAGTAATCTAAGTAGTTGGGGATTTTCAGGTGTTCATTATGATGCCTATGCTCACATGCATTTCAACATGAAAGCTAATGTTAAGAAAAATAGCTGCCACAGTAACTTTTAGGGAAATACGTGTGTTTAACAAACAGATTATGGAGTAACAGAGTTAGGAGAAAAACACCAGCAGGCTTTAAATAAATCAAAGTGTTACAAAGCAAGAGGTGTGAAAATACCATTCTTTGGTCTAGATTAGCTGTTCCCTTTATATTATATTAACATTCCAATGGCTTTTTCAAACGGTTCAAAAATAAAATAGGCTGAAATTTGTTAAGCAAAAATACTGTATATACATACACAGATTAAACTTAATAAAAGTGAATGGGTGACAAAAGGATACTTAGTACCTTCTTCAAAATTCAAAAAGATTAGTGTTGAGTGTGCCTTTATAGAATTTGATTGGAAAAGTTAGAAAACTATGCATGAAAATCTACTCTAGTTGTTTATAAACATTACATCCTTATATTTTTCTTGCTCTAAATTCAGTACACATTCATTCCAACATGCCAAAACTGCTAATGCTGGTGGAAAAGTTCCTGAAACCAGTCAATAATTACTTTATAGTTTGTCTGTTGAATGGTCAAATCCTACAGCCTCATTCACAGAAACAGACTCAGATTCTTGAAGGTTAATTCCATCTTCTCCATATCCATTCTCCTCTTCTCTGTCAGGAGGATCTTCTTCTATACCATTATAAAATTCTTCAATTTCACTTTCATCTTCTATGTCTAAGCTTGGACTATGACAGGACCCACTATCACTGCTACTTCCACAAGAGCTAGAGGATATGACATCATCTTCGGAGTCCGAGTATACCTCAGCACCATGGAAAATATATCGATTTGGTGGTAAAAACAGGTATTGGGTACCTGAAACATATACAATCAGCAAGAATAGTTATTTGGCATTAATAATCCCAAGGAGTCCTACATAAGATTGTAACACATTAATAGTTATGGTTTATCATTTATACTCTATCAATTCTAGGTAAGAAAATATACATAAATGCCTGGTAATATAGAGGCGATTGTGAAAGGGACATGGGATTCAAGAAGAGATGTTAATACAGGATGGAATGGTGGTAAACCTCTCTCTCCCTTAACTGCATTCTTCTTCCTCCTAGAAGAGTTCTACAGCAATTTTAAAGGATAATAAAAAAGCTGCATTTTACTTTCACATGTGGACATCTATGGAATCCCTTTTTAAGGGCTCATTGCATGCTATTTGGTTAACTGCATTCAGCAACATATGAAGACATTCACCTTGCACTGTTCACCACTACCCTCCAAGCTTCTCACTGTACGTAAGGTTCCAATATTGACTCAAGAGTGTCTCCCTTCCAGTCTCATGTATCCATGGCTAGATTCTAAGATCTTGAGGGAAGGAAAACTTTTAAGACTGTGTAACTAATTCCTGTGGTTTAATTATGAAGACTACAATCCAACTGTTTTCATTTATTACCAAAGAACCAGCTTATTTTTTTCTCAAAAAGATAAATCCGAGTTAGGAATTATGTCAGACTGTGCTAATGACTGTATCAAAGAAAACACAGCCATAGCATCAGAGCTTACCATCTAAAGGCTTATTAAAAGCCAGCTGACTACAAGACCATTTTTGACAGACTTTGAAATTGCATGCTACAATAAAAGGCCTGTGCAACTCTTGAGATTGCTGCAAGCTGTTCATGCTGCAAGTAGTATGTAGATGAAAAATATTCTCTTCCAATCCAAGCAAGATGCATCTGAGTGAGATTTTGTTTTACTCAGAAATTCATATTTTTATCTCCAGTATGCTATTAGACATTCTGAAATAGAGGAAAACATACTGTTCCATCTTAATACAATTCATAATGCAAGAAACATATCCGCAACTTTACATCTGACAGGCATGAACAAAAGCTTAGGATTGGTGCACACTACAGCTGCTACATGGAAAAGCGTTTATATGCAGCAGCTCATCACAAATACTGAGTCCGTTTCTATATGCCATTGCAGAAAAAGAAATTGAATGGTGTGGAGAAAACTCACACAATCCACGTGAAGAACTACTTCATATACGAAGCTTGGTATTGAAATTACTGTCATGTCCACTAATCCTTGTAAGTTGAAGGGAAAAATCAGTTTTCTAAATTCTTGTTAGCTTTTCCATGCAACAACTGAGTTGCTTTGGATGCTGTAAAGCAGCAGTAATAACAAAAGCTTAAGTGTCTTAAACTTCGGGTTGTGTGCAGACAATTCTTCAAAACATGGTTTGGATCATCAGAAGTCAGACTGTGTCTGACATATTCTCTCCCCACTCGTGCACGTAGTTTGCTCTGGTGTTTGAATCAGGAAAACCACATTGCTCAAATTTGTAAAGCTAATTTCCAGTCCTCCAAATTATGTTTGAAGATCACCTGAACTGACCCCTTCCACTCCTGCTGCTTCTGGATTTTATGAAATGGGGGTAGATAGAGGAGAGAGAAACAAAAATATGCTTCCTGTTGAAAGGTGCAAGGAAATAATATCCATGGGGATATATAAATTTCCGTCATCTGACACACCAAAGTGGTATTCCACCGCCACTTTTTAGATGGTTTGAAATGGCCCATAATGTACTTGACAGCAGTCATATACAGATGTATCTGAACTCAGTGATGCTTACTCCCATGCAAGGAGGTATAGGGCTGCAACTTTAGAACACAATGTGGGTGAGAAAGACAGAACACATAGAACAGTACTTGTCAGCAAAAAACTCACAGATCCTAACCTTAGCTAGGTAGCAGTGGAGTGTGATGGAGAGGTATAGCCACTACCACATTTGCAGCTCCACCACTCAACACAGATTGAGCAGATGATAGGGAGGCACGCAAACCTCTGCTGTCTGTTGTGACAACCTAGAGTTGGGATAGCACAGGCCTGGTGCCCTCATGTGATGGTAGTGGGGCCAGCTTGGGGGAGATTTCCCTCAGCAAAGCTGTTTGGGGCTGGGTAGGGGGATATCTCTGCCCTTATCTGTGTCGTGGATCAGGAGTTTGGATTGCAGCCTAATTGTTTAAACCAGTGGTAGCCAGTGTGATACCAGATATTGTGGACTACAACTCCTTTCATTCTTGACCACTGGGCATGCTAGCTAAAGCTGATGGGAGATGCCATGTAGAACATCTGGAGGGCACCATGTTGGCTGCCCCTGAAATATTGCAAGGCATTACAATATTCCAGTATATTCATTCTTCATCAGCCATACACGTTTTACAAATGTAAAATGTTTCATGCCTAATTAGGACAAAGATTCCCTTGCCAGGTCTGTTGCACAGAACAAAAAAAGCATTACAACAGATTGTGTTTATTACAAATAGCCTAATTTGGGCTTTGTCCAGGGACATAGGCAGGATCACATTTTTAAAGACCTTCAGGGATAAAGCAGCAGATAACTACAACTAGCTATCTCATTTCATGTGGGTCTCACAACTGCTTTGTACGACAGAAAAATAAGCGGATAAAACATTCATATTAGGAAAGCAGACATTAGTTTGGAAAGCGCACTAAGTAATTAACTTAGGTTCTATCATATTGCCTACATATAATCTGAACACTTGCAAACGTTTGATTAGCAAGCTCAGTCAGAGGAATCCTTTCGTTTGTTCTAGATTTCCTATCCTACTGGACTAGCATAAATATTTATTAAAGCAGTTGTGTATGTTTTTACCCATGTTTTTGACTGCAAGATAAGGACATTTTTACAAAATGTTATTCACTACTGATTGAAACCTTCAAGACAAAATTGTTGTGTTTTAATACTTTGAAATTGTTCTAAAATATAGGTCCTTAATTTGAAAGTAGTGGCACTTACCATCCAGCCGCTTGCTAATCTGCTCTTTTGCACATCTATTAACCCAACATTTTCTCAATGTTTCAAAACATGTTTTTTCATTTCTCTCTCTGTTTTCCCCTTGGTTAGATCCATTTTCCTTCACATGTTCTGGGTTTTCCAAATGGTCAGGAAGACTTTCAGTATTTTCTAAAGAGTTTTGTGCTTCCTGCAATTTTTCGTCTACACAGTTCTCTTTAGAGTCCAAGGAAGCATCGGAATTTCCTGCTTTATATTCAAAAGATTGTTCGGAATGTACCACCTGAGAATCTTGTGGTGCAATTCTGTCAGGTGAACTAGAATATTCAGAAATGTTTAGAGGAGTAGGTGGTAACTCAGCTGAATATACTTCCAATTCTTTGTGCGGCCGTGCAGGTTTCTCTGTTATTTCTGAAAGTTTTACTAAATTGTTACAAAGTTTTGTATATTCACCACCTAATCTATGACATAATTCATTGATAATGACATCACAGTCACCAAGAAGCTCCACATCGAAGTGTAGATGAGGCAATGGTTCCCTATTAATTAGAATCTGAGGCACTTCATGTGGTATGGAACCTACATAGTTAAGAAAAAATTAAAACAAATGTTAAAACAAATAGAATGTCAACTACTATTAATAAACCTGATTACTGATTTTAGGTACTCCTTGTAAATCCACTATCTAAAAAGTGATCTAGAATTCTGATTTCTGCAATATTACTTTCTATATATAGTATACTACATACATACATTCCTTGTTTCTATAGTGCTCCCAGATCTAAAAAGCTACCTAAACTCAAGTATTCCTGGCACTGTACAGCATGGCAGTTGTAAGGATGTTACTTATGTTTTAGTCTGAAACAAAAACTCCCCCCCCGCCTCCCCAATACATGAGCAAGCAACACTTACTTGGAATTAATGCAACTGGTCTTACTTTAAGTGAAGACCCAATTACAATAAGGAGATCAACCTCATCTTTGTCATATTTCATGGCCCTATGAAACTGCTCAGGTAGATTTTCACCAAAGAACACTATTTCCGGCTTCATAATAGCAAGTGGTTCATCAGGTGAACACCTGGGACATCTAGGAACAACCTGCATACAGAAGGTTGCATTAATTTTTGGTTTTTGTTTTACAGATAAAAACACAGTTCACTCTGTCAATACATTTGCTGCAATAGACAACAAATCTTTTATAACACACAAATTTTCCAAATCCAATTTCAGGTGCTGCTAAACTAATGATGACATACAAGTGCGGATTGTATTCATTAATTGTATTCAGTAAGGGAATGCTAACCATTTAAACAATTTTTCATGAGTGAAAATTTAGAACTTAAGGTCAATGTGAAAATTTAGAACTTAAAGGTCTTCCAGAGAACTATTCTATATGATAAGAGATAGCCAATGTGGTGCCCTCCAGATGTTGTTGGGACTCCACCTCCTATTAGCCTAGCAGGGGCTCGCAGATCAGGGATGATGGGAGTTGGAATTCAGAATCATTTGGAGGGCACCACATTGGCTATCCCTACATATGTCCATACACTAGGGATGGGATTGACTGGCCAGTGCCAGTTTGAAAGCCTTCGGTTGACCTAACAGGCTGGTATTGATTCACGTTCATTCTTTGTCTGCAGTCCACTGCTTTCACTGATCTGTTTTTTCCTCCCTTGGAAAAATACTGATATTAATATTAACATTTTAAAAGAAAATATTGTTAATTTGAAAAGAAATATAGATAAAGTAGATGTTGATAAATTGAAGGAAATATTGATAAAACATTTATTTTAGATGTGGATTTTTTTTAAAAAAAATCTGTTTCCAAAAATAGCTTCAGAAAATCACTACATAAAATTCTGATCTGCAACAATAGCAAATAAGTGAATTAATGGAAAATTCGTTAACCAAAACCAAACTGGGTGGAATTCTAGCACATCCCTACTATTCACTACATTACAAAACAGGGTTTTGAGTAAAATAACCACAAATAATAATTCAGAGGCATTTTCTTTTATCTGCCACAACAGATAGAAGCACAGTCAAGGTTGCTTTTAAAGATCAGCTTTTGTGAATGACTGCTTCATGAGCTTATTATCTCTCTATCATACAGAAACAAATTATGACGCAGAGAGTGAAGATTATCAATTAAACTTAACTCTGGAGTGGTGAAAGATGGATATCACCTTTTATTACAGGCATATTAACATACATTTTAAAAAGAACTATAATCATACAGGTTCAGAGGAGTGCAACAAGGATGATCAGGGGACTAGAAACAAAGCCCTATGAGCAGAGACTGAAAGAACTGGGCATATTTAGCCTTGAGAAGAGAAGACTGAGGAGAGATATGATAGCACTCTTCAAGTACTTGAAAGGTTGTTCCACAGAGGAGGGCTGGGATCTCTTCTCAATCGTTCCAGAGTGCAGGCCAGGGAATAATGGGCTCAAGTTGCAGGAAGCCAGATTTTGACTAAACATCAGGAAAACTCTCTAACTGTTAGAGCGTTATGACAACGGAACCAATTTCTGAAAGAGGTGGTGGGCTCTCTAACACTGGAGCCATTCAGGAGGCAGTTGGGCAGACTCCTGTTGGGAATGCTTTAATTTGGATTCCTGCATTGAGTAGGGGTTGGACTCGATGGCCTTATAGGCCCCTTCCAACTCTACAATTCTATGATTCTACAGTCAAGGAACTGGCATATTAGTTCCAGTAACCTGAAATTCAACTTTCCATCCTTCACTGCTTCCTGGCCTTTATTGTGCCCTTGTGAGTCAGGTCATAAGGTTCTTGTAGAGGTTATTACTGATAAGGTTACTCTTTTTATGTAACCCTTAAAGAGACAGCAAACTTGACCAGGGGTGGCTGGTTTGTGGCCCTCCATAGGTTTCTGGACTACAGTTATCATCCCTAACCACTGGCCATGCTGTCTGGATCTGACAGAAATCTAACATTATCTAGAGGACCACAGGTTAGCCACTCCTGTTCTAGACTGTATTACCTAGCCACCCTACAGTCCTGAACCCTCTAACCCAGGGTTAGCCAGTGTGGTGCTGACCAGTTGTTGTTGGGCTACAGCTTCCATCAGCCCTGACCATTTGCCATGCTATCTGGGCTGATGAGAGCTGGGAGTCCAACAGCATCTGAATGGCATCATGTTGTCTACCCCTGCTTTCAATGTTCTTTCCCAGTCTACTCATATTTAACATCTCACCTGGCACCCTTACACAACTAGGAATCCTGTGCAGGTAAGGAAGCAGGCTGGCAGAGGAGAGACAGATTGCTTTCTCTCTCCCTCCTCCAGCCTACTTGGTTACCATGCCAGCCATGAAGGAAAGAGTCTTCCTCTATGACATCATGGCAACACAGCAGGCTCATGCTTAGTGGAAACAATTCTGCTCAGCAGAAGACTTTTTTTAAAACCTAGTCTGCTAAGAGGCTGGTAAGCCTGTTTCCTTGCGGACTGCAAAGGAAGTGACTTCCACTCCTTCACAGCTAGCATGAAAACCTAGGCTACTAGCCTCTTAGCAGGCTAACAACAATTTTTGAAGGCTAGTAACTTTAATGGGCTCATTACATGGCTGCCTTAGCTCCTCCTTTCCTAGTCTTACTTGCACATTCCTCCCAATTCTTAGTCCACTGTCACTATGCATCCTCACTTCAACCACCTTGTTTCTGGACTCTCTGCCCTTTAAATTCCGTCTCCAGGGACCTTGTCCTAACCCTCAGCCTATCCCCTAAAGCCACGTCTAGCCTAGAGCCTGAGATTTTTATCCATGAAAATATTTCCTTCCCTTATAGAAGGTGGACTGCAAACATTCTGGCAGCTGTTCTGCAAACAAATTCACCTTAGCAGAATCAATCAGTTCCAGATGTTTTGACACCACAAGCACAACACAGATTATGTATAAAGCAGGGGTAGGAAAGCTCTGGCCTGCAGGTCAAATGAAGCCCAGCATGGGTCCCAATATATCATGCTTGGCCATTTTCCAAAAAACACGGCTACCTAGGATCATATGTGTTGTCAGGTGTGGGGCATGTAGAAATGCAGCTGCAACTGGGAGCCTTAAATGGTGCTCCTGATTGTTCTTTGGCAAGTAAGGCTTTTTAAGACTTTTTAGTCTGTTAGTGCCAATCAGCTGACAGCTACAACTTCCCACCTGTCACAATGGGCTTTGAGGGAGGGAGAAGATCAGGATCCGTCTCACTGGCCATACCCTGCTCACCACCCCTTGTATAAAGGAAGCAATGAATCACAGAGTTTTTTTTGGGGGGGGGGGCTTTGCAGACAGTCAAGTCTAACCCTCTGCTATTGATGCAGGAAATCCAGAGTAAGAGCATTCCCATTAACGGGGCCATTTTGGTAGTTTCACCACCCTCGGGGGATGTGGCCTGAGAAAGGGCCACAGAGATGGCTCCTAACCCCTTCCCCACCGAGGTGTGTCTGGCAACCTCACAGTACAGCTTTAGACAAATGCTGAAGGTGCACCTCTTTACCCTAGCCTTTGACACCGGAGACATACTCACCCTATTTTGTGATTTTAGTTGTAATTGTTGTTAACACTGTATTTTAAGGTTGCTGTAACCTGCTCCGGGACCTCTGCTAATAATAAGGGAAGGAAAAAGAGATGGCTGTCCAGATTTGGAGTAAAGGCCTCAAGTGAGAGAGTTTGTTTATTTTGATTAATGGAGTGCCATCTACATACATGGTGCTTTATGAAGAACTGGTACAACAGGTTCCTACCTCAAGGAGGGGTTTATAATCAAAAATGGACATGGGAACAACAGAGAAACGGGAAACAGAGATATGGGTAGGCTGGAGAATAATATATTACTATTTTAACTATACATACTTGGTTTAGTTACAATAAGGTATAGGGATTGGGATGATCTGAACTCTTCCTGGAAAATATGACTTTTGAGGAGAGATTTAAAGAAAATTAGCAAAATAGTTGCACAGAGGCATTCTTGGAGGAAATTCCAGACATAAGGAGCAAGGGAAAACAGGCAGAGTCTTTTCAGGAAGTCGAAGACCTTTGGACAGTTGAAGATGGTAGGATTGAGCAAGCAAAGTCACCGTAAAGGAAATAAGCAGAGATAAAGAAGGGCAAATTTCATGTTGGACAAGAAGCAAAGATAAAGAAGGGCATCTGAAGAACAAGAAGCTTGTGTAGGATTTGGAAATGGACAGGAAACCAGCGAAAGGTTAAGGAGGGAAGTCACATGATAAGAGGGATAAAAGATATGAGTAATTTTAGCAGCTTCCAGTTTTTCCACCATCTCTCTGGGTAATTGGTTCCATTTGAAAATTGTTCCCATCATTAACACCATTAATTATCCTAATGTTCAACTAAAATCTATTCTCCTACTTAAGCCCATTAGATTTATTCCTTTCCTCTGGGTCAGCAGCAGAGGCCAAGTCTTGGTTTTATCCTATGTGTCAGCCCTTCAGATGTTTTCATGTCTCCCCCCACCCCAGTCATCTTCTCCAGGCTCAACATACCAGTTTCTTCAACCTTTCCTCAAAGGATTTCATTACCATATTGTTTACCATACTGCTGACCATCTTTGTTGCTCTCCTCTGACCCTGTTCCAATTTGACTATATCCTCCTCAGGGTACAGGAACCCAGGGCACAGTATTCCAATGAAATACTAGACAGTACTCAAAGAAAATAGCTACTGTTGATTTTGACCTGGATGTTGGAGCCAAGATCTGGGATGGTGGTGGACAACATGGGAGGAAGCAGGAGAGGGAAATAGGAACAAGGCTTAGAAACACCAGCCTTCAATTACTTCAGTGTTTCCCAACCTCTTTTTATTTTTTTGTTGCTGGACTACAACTCCCATCAGCCCCAGCCAGCATGGCCAATGGTCAGGAATTATGGGAACTGTAGTCCAGCAAACAAAAACATAAAAAAAGTTGGGAAACACTGAATTACTTGAAATCCAGCTCAAGCCCTCTGCCCAAGCTCTTAGATAACCAAGTGTCCACAAAGTAAGTTTAACAACTCCCCCATAACCAGAACATTTGGGATTTTTTTAAAAAAGGGAAGCAGGGAATATGTGGAATCCAAGTACTTCATCATGGCAGCCAGATCACTGCTAGCTCTAAGGCAACTTAGCTAAGATACTGATGAAAATAAAAGTCCAAGTGTCTCATCTGAGCTAACCTAAAAGAAACATTCTGGCTTGAAGACTCGAACGTGCTTTGAGCTCATTGGAGGAATTGAAGGTGGGATATAAATATAATAAAAAAGAACTGCACTTGTTTTGAGAACTACAACTGATTCTGTGTAAATGGAAATAGTCAAAAGAGTTGTGAATTCTTGAACTGCTGCAGTTCACTTTGCTGTAACACTACATTACTAGATGCAAGGATAAGATTTTATCCAATAATTCTTAACACTCAGATTTCAGTGAAGACTTTTCTTCATTAACAGCGCAATCCTAAGCATGTTTATTCAGACCCATTTAGCTCAATGGGTCTTACTCCTTAAGTGTGCTTATGATTGTCACTTAAAATGTATCTGATGTTTATTAAAGTAGAGAATTAATATTCTTACCTGATTAAAAATGTCTCCTCGAACAACTTCACAATCAACCTTGTATTTACAGATGAGGCAAGAAGCTGTTGCGAAGGAACCTGAAACACACACACACACACACGGAAGCAAAGAAAGATGCTGTTTAGAGCATAACTCAAACATTATCTGAATTTGAATATAAGCTGACGTAACTTATTCAACTCACACTGGTCAGAGAATGTGAACACATAATAGTATAGATGGCTTGACTTACATGTTTGCACTTAGCTCATAAAATTAATTTGATGATATCCAACATTAGTTATACTCCAAGTAGATCCACTGAAATCAAGTCCTTTGATTCAATGGGCCCACTCCAAGTATAAATTAGTTGAATATCAACCATTGTTATTTCATTTGTTCAATCAGTTCTTTCTGTAATTTTCTTTACCTTTCAAAAGACCGTATCTACCACACTATAGACACAGTACAGGCTCCAGAAAAGAGGCTAAAAAGCAAACCCTCACAGTCTAGTGTGGTATAGTAGTTAGTGTTGGAGTAGGACCTGGAAGACCAGGGTTCAAATCTCCACTCAGCCTTGAAGTTTACTGGGTGACCATGGATGACTCACTGTCTCTCAGACTAATCTACCTCACAGGATTGTTGTGAGGATAAAGGAGAGGAGAACCATGTGCATCACCTTGGGTTCCGTGGAGAAAAGATGGGAAATAAATGTAATAAATAACTAATCATATTTTCACAAAGATACTCTTTCCATGATACTTAAGCTGTTAGGAGCTCCGCACTCCTTCGAGCTGAAAGAATTAAATAAGATCAAAGAAAACACTTCTCCTCTATTTTATTTTAAAGGGAGCAGACGTCTTAGACACACAGCTTAGATTTGGGGAGGGAAATCCACCATCTAAATCACCCCATCCAGGGCAAGCTGTTATACACTCTAGCAGGCCAGTCTGCACCCCTTTCCCACCCTACAACTGATGGTTCTATAATTATCAATTTTCCAACTTTTTTTTCTGTGTATCAGAAGATTTCCCCCAGTACACACAAATGTTTACCTTGTCTGTGGAAGAGGACCACCATGTTTACCACTAGATATAGCAAAAATTAAGGATGGATAAAAAAGAGCCAAGCAAAGCAGAAACCTAGTTTAGCTATTTGTGTTAACTACCCTTGTTGTGGTCCCAACAGGATTTCTGCTTATATTGTGCTTTCCTAAGTGACAGGAAAATGTGTTCTATGCTTTCAATATTACAGACCCGTGGCCAGAAATGTTAAGATAAGGGAGTCATGTTAACTCTAAGATTAACGCAATTGAATATGAGTGCTGAAAGCTTGCGCACTTGTCAGGTGAAACACTGAAAGGTGCTATCAGGTTTGTTTCTTGCTAAGCAGCTGTATCTTTCCTCTTGCTATCGCTATAAGTATAAGACTAGTCAGTTTTATAATATTACATGAAACCTGAAAATTTGAGGGATACTGCAACAGAACTCACTATCAGAGAGCTGAAGCATAATTGTTTTCAGATTAATAAAAGTATGTTTCAAAACACTGATCCTATCCTATATTCCCTAGGAAGTAAGTGGAAACTGCAAAATGCTGAAAAATTACATGCATCAACTACTATGCACATTAAAATTACCCTTAGATCTAGGAATTTAAATCTGACTAACCATGACACTGTATTATCCTTTGAATTCCTGCCACTTGTTCCAGCGTATCTATGTTCTGAGTATAATTCCGAAGCAATTTTTTTTCTTTATCCATCAAAGCTATAAATTTATGACAGAGAGATGGTTGAAACTGGCCAGGATATATTTCCTGTAGAATTAGAAAAAATTAAAGTTTGCAAGTGTTACATTTCAATTTTTGTTTAAAATTCAGCCGTATTTAATGTTGTTTAATAGTATCCTTCTCTTAACAATATATAAAAATTTGATGTGGAGAGCAAATCCTGAGTTGTTTACTAAGCAGTAATTCCAGCTGTGCTTGAAGGGCTTACTCCAAGATAAGTATGCATAAGACTACAGTCTTAGTCGTTTGAGCTCAGAATTACAACTACAATTTTCATCCAATTTGTGTTAAATTTTTGGCTTGCATAAAATACTACTACAATACAGCAGTAACAAATGGAGAAGACTCAGAGACCACCCATTCCCACCAGCCTGTCACCAGTGAACACAGATGTTGTACAGAACTTAAATGATTACAAATATGAGGTCATATCCAATGCTGTTCTGCTAGTGCAGCCGACTTCTACTCACGCAAAAGAACTTTCTCCTCCTCTCCTCTCCCCTAAACCCTCTTCCCCCTCTTCCCATGAACCCTCAAAACCTACTCCAGAAAGAAAGTTGGAGGACCCTCTGAAGCATATTTTGAGGGCATACGAAGCAAGAAGAGGAAAGGGAAGTCCCACTGTGCAAGTGTTATTTCTCCTGCACACAGTGCTGCATCCAACCCATTACTCTGAAAAACGTTATCTTCCAAGCCCCACAAATGATGATCATTAGGAAGAGTATGAATTAGCTATTTAATACCCACAATCCTATAGGCAGATATAGCCCCAAAAGAATTCTAGGTTGTACTGAAAAAGCATATAAAACTTAGGCCATGTTGCTACTAAATGATTAATACTGGCATAAAAAACTATATGTAATAGAAACATGAAATAGCAGCACTTTGGGAAGTTTACATCTATTTAAAATTTGTACCAAAGACCTTTACAATGGAATTTTCTATTCTAAATCCTAGAATTTATATATACAAAGAAAAACTAAGCCCTTCTTGGCTTATTAAAGCTCACGGAGGGGGTTTGACCGAGTGGATCCAGGGTGTGGTCAACACATCATTGTGGGAGTGGTACCAGCCACTCAGAAAGAGGTGGTGATCTGACCACTCCTGAAAAAGCCTACCCTGGACCCATTGGTTTGTGACAACTACTGACCTGTCGCAAATACCCTTTTTCAGGAAGGTGACTGAGAGGGTTGTGGCACAGCAATTGCAAGTACTCTTGGATGAAACAGATTATCTTGACCCATCCCATTCTGGGTTCAGGCCTGGTTATAGGACTGAATCAGCCTTGGTCAACCTGATGGATGACCTTTATTGGGAGAAGGACTGGGGGAGTGCGACCCTGTAATTCTTACTTGATCTCTCAGCGGCTTTTGATACCATTGACCATGGTATCCTTCTGGGCCAACTTGGTGAGATGGGTATTGGAGGCACTGTTTTACAGTGGTTCCGATCCTATCTCCAAGATCCTTCTCAGAGAATAGCATTGGATGACTTTCAGCCCCGTGGCAGTTGTGCAGTGGGGTGCCGCAGGGTACCATCTCGTCCCCCATGCTGTTTAACATCTATATGAAGCCCTTGGGAGCGGTCATCAGATTTGCAGTATGCTGATGATACCCAGCTCTATTTCCCCATAGCCTCTGAATTAAGAGAGGCCGTGCAAGCCCTGGACCGCCGCCTGGACTCAGTGGTGGGCTGGATGAGGGCCAATAAACTGAGTCTGAATCCTAGCAAGACGGAGGCACTGTGGGTTGGTGGTTCCAGAGTTTGGATAATTGGTCAGTTGCCTGCGTTGGATGGGGTCGTACTACCTCTGAAAGAGCAGGTTCGTAGTCTGGGGGTGCTCCTGGATCCATCTTTGTCGCTAGAGGCCCAGGTGACCTCAATGGCTAGGAGTACCTTTTACCAGCTTTGGCTGGCAAGACAGCTGCAGCTGTTCCTAGACCAGGATAGCCTGACCACTGTGGTCCAAGTACTCGCAACCTCCAAGCTCGATTAATATAATGTGCTCTTATGTGGGGCTGCCCTTGAGGTCGGTCCGGAATTTGCAGCTGGTGCAAAATGTGGCAGCGAGACTGCTCACTGGGGCAGGGTATTGCCAACATGTCACCCCACTGCTGAAAGAATTGCACTGGCTGCCCATTTGCTACCGGGCCAAGTTCAAGGTTCTAGTTTTGGTGTACAAAGCCCTATACAGCTTGGGGCCAGGATACCCGAAAGACCATCTTATCCTTCATATACACGGTCGATCACTGCGCTTTGCAGGTGAGAGGCTCCTGCAGATACCATCTTATCAGGAGGTCTGTTCTGCACAACATAGGAAATGGACCTTTAGTGTGGAGGCACCTACCCTGTGGAATTCCCTTCCCTTAAATATTAGACAGGCGCCATCTCTGTTATCTTTTCGGCACCTATTGAAGACTTTCCTCTTTCAACAAGCCTTTTAAGTTGAGACCTATCCCCGTCTGCATCTGTTGTAATTGCTTTTTAATATGTTCTTAAACCTTCTTTTTAAAATGTTTGTAATCTTAAAAGATGTTTTGATAGCTTTTTAAAGTAACGTTTTTGAAGATGTTTCGCTTTGTTTTAAAGTTTGTTTTTGTGATGTTTTAATGTTTTTAGTGCTTTTTTTGCTGCCCTGGGTTCCTGCTGGAAGGAAGGGCGGGATATAAATCAAATACTGTAATAACTTTTTTTATCATAAGAATAAACAGCTATGTATGTTTATAAGAACGGTCAATTAAGAACCTGGTTTGCTGACTGCAATTCCATGCACTTATTGAGAATAAGGGTAATATCCAACATCCTACTCAGAGCTGACACTAAAATTGATGGACAAGGAACTTAGGTCCATTGATGCCAATGGATTTACTCAAGAGTATGATTTCGCTGGATATCACCCTAAATCTCTCCGAATCCAGCTGAACTTATATCTAAATAAACAGGAATAAGACTGGGCTGTAGGTTTCTTTGTTTTTCTTTACTATGCCAAACCAGACAATTCAAGCTCTTGTGGCAACTTTTATGAACGTTTTCTGCAACCCTAAATTGATGTAGATCTAATTTAACTTGTTAAACGTACACTTAATAAGCAAAAATGAAAATATAAAAACTAAAACAAAACTGACAGGTGAGGGAGGGGAAATCAATCAATGTGGTTTAAAATGTTATACTCAAATAAAACTTGTACATTATTTGTTGGAATGCTTGTAAATAATTTAAGATGCAATAACTGAATAGCATATAATTCCCCCACACTATTTAGTTTCAAGATAAAAAAAATTAAGACACTGAACTGTTATGTTAATTTTAGCATAGCTGAAAACCTGCATACAGAGGTATGTGGTTCCTAGGAATAGCCACCTGAAACTTTCAGCTTTTGATTCTGATTTCATTAATAGTGTATGTCAATTTGACTTGTACTGTTAATTAATTATGTTACTAATTAATTTTATGAACAAATGCATTTCTATAAGTAGAAAGTTTTCAAAACCGTATCTTTGGTTTTTGAAGGACGCCTCAATTCTAACCCTGAGGTATTTATGCCACAGCTTGACATACAAATACCACATCATCCAGAAAATGAGATCTCTCCCAAACGAAGTTTCAGTGTATGAGACGCTGTACTAGAGGCATAAATCACAATAGCATCTAAACATTGGGTGGTATCAAATGCTGTCCCTGTATGCAAGACAGAAAAAGCACCTTTGCAAATTTGAAAAATGGCCTTGGATCTTTTCTGAAGTATTCAATGTCAAACATTGCTTGAGGATCAGGAAGATCTGGGAAATCTACTGCAAGGCGTGCATAGATACCATCTCTTGATCGGAAGTCAGGAATTCCACATGAAACAGATACCTGAAATGGGTTACATACTATAGTAAACATCAATTGTGTATTATAATGTTGTATTTGCTGCAATAGAATTATTGGACATTACGACAACATGCTGTAAAAAAATTAAAATATTAAGCTGTTTAAAAGTGCTTTTGAATAAATAAAATAAAAATATTCACACACCCCAGTTGATTATTTTCTTCTGGCAAAAGAAATATTACATTTTTATAACTATCCATTACTTGGCACATGAGGGAAAAAAAGTGCACATGAGGAAATTCCAGTTGCAACTATAGCAAAACTACTTCAGAAAATCCAACACACTTTTTAAACAGGCTAGAGAGAGGCAGAGGAAATCAAAGTCTCAGTTCAGCCACTTCAAAGCCAATAATAATCCTCTTTATTTAAAAGGTATCATCTCAGTTCCACACAAACTAAAACAGACCACCTGATTATTTCATTAACCTTTCTAACTACCCTTGAAGAGTCACTTGCATAGCACTTGAACTACAGAAACAAGGGTAGCTGCTAATGCCTCAAAAATGTAGTGTGTCAGAGCAAGGGAATAAAATATTCTGATGTTGGAAGTTCAGTGTTCAAACCTATGCTCTACAACTAAGAAGGATGTGGGATTAGACTTTATATGGAATTGTTGCAGAGAATGAAAGATGCATGGCCTTCAAATTAATGCCTTTGCTACAGCATTTAGTTATTTGTCCACTAGAGTACATATTATATTTCTTTGAGCATATTTTGGGGAAGTGGGATATAAATATTCTACTAAGAACTGTGAGCTTTGTGGCATGAACAATCAGACTCTGTTCTTGTACGTTATAATGAAAGATCTGCCTAGGTGCAATATTAACACTAGCACAACAGAGAACAGCCCATTCACATAATCCACATGCTTGCATCAGAGTAATTAAAAACTCAAATAATTATCCATTTATTCTATTCAACATTAAATACATACCCCAGCTCCAGTTAAGACAATTATTTTTTTACACTCTTGTAGGAGTTTCACAGCATCATCTATAGTATTAATATCTTTCCTTTTTTTCCTTTTAGGTGGCTCTGACAGAATATTAATAACAATTTGCCATAATGTCATGTCATCCAGTTCAGGAGGAGGAATGGTTTCTGGCAACAAGTCTTTCAGAATGGCACGTGGATCTGTGCCTATCATGAGATGTTGTTGGACAAAAGTGTATGGACCTGTAGAAAATAAAGCAACTGTGATCTGGTTGACGCGACATATTCAACTTGACGGAGAAGGTTCTGCAACAATTTTTAAGCCTGTATCCTTTATCACATTTTCAAAAGAAGTGGCACACCAATCTGAAAACCATGTTGCAATATACTGGACACAAAACAGCATGCCTTGGCATTATGAGTGACGTATCCTGTGAGCAACATAATATCCATAATATTTTATTTTGACATTAATTCCACGAATATAGGTATAGAAATATAATGTAATATATAAATGGTTATATACAGTGCCTTGCAAAAGTAATCAGACCCCTGACCAATTATTATTATTATTTATTACATTTGTATACTGCTCCATAGCCAAAGCTCTCTGGGCGGTTTTACAACAATTAAAAACATTAAAAACAAATATATAAATATACAAATTTAAAAACACTTAAAAAAACAATTTAAAAACAATGCTCGCATATTACTGAATTACAAACGGTACATTGTAATTTCAATCTGCGGCACTCTTTGAAAATTATGGTCCACAACCAACCTGAATGACCGGGAGTGAATCTGCCGAGAAGAATGGGCCAAAATCCCTCTGACAATGTGTGCAAAGCTGGTACATGTCTACCCCAAAAGACTTAAAGCTGTTATTGCAGAGAAAGTGGCTCTACTAAATATTAATGTGTGGGGCTTGAATACTTATGCAAGCAACATGTTTCAGTTTTTTTTGTTTCTTACAAACATTTCCCAACATAAAACCAATGTCACCTTACAATAATTCATTTTGAGTTTCATTGTTTCAAAATAAAATATCATACAGAATGAAATTCCAATGTAATTTGTAATTCAGTAATATGCGAGCATTGGTCAGATCCGATTAGTTTTGCAAGGCACTGTATACAAAAAAATCAACTACACAGAACAAAACCACAAACACTAAATAGAAATAGGTATTTTCCCCCTAGAGGGTCAACATTCCAGCATCATACAAAAGGCTTACACTCATTTATTAACCTATCACAATTAACCTCTCTTCTTAGGCAGCTTTTCCATTTCAGCTACCCTCAAAGCTTCCTCAGTCATTCTGATACTAGAAATGACCTTTAGATTGCAAGTACTTGACAACAATAACTTCTGTTGTCAAAAACAAATTTTAAATTAGTGCCTTGTGTTTTACCAAGATAGAGCCATTTAAACGGAATAGTACAACCTTGTATTTAAGCATTCACCCTGTAGCCATAGGCGACAAGGAATTATGTGCAGGTGACTGAGCAGGCTGGCAGAGGAGTGATGGACTGCTCCAACATTTCCGTGCCCAGTACAGAAACCAAGTGCATTGCCAGAGGAGAAAAAATGACCACCCTCCTCTATACCCAGCAAAGAAATGCAGTGGACTGATGGAGAAGGGGCAGAGCTCTCTGTCCCTCCATGGCTAGCCTACAACAGGCTAGTAAATATTTTGCATGGTAGTAAGTTCTGTGGGCTTCTTTACAAGGCTGACCTAGTGAAATCATAAAAGAGTAACATTTTAATTTACATCTAGCAACCTGATAAATGACAGCCAGCTCATTCTTCCCAAATTCCGATATTGGGGGACAATCCCATCACATATGATTAAGCTGGCATCTGATGCCTGACACCCCCAGCTATTCATAAGGCTAATGCCATAAATTCAATTATGAGACACACTATTTATATATAGCAACCTAAATGTATAATTAAGATATATAGTAGATTATAATTAAGATATATAATTGTACCAGTATATATTATTCTGTATTGGTAAAATTGTTATATAGGATAATATAACCGAGCCTCATTACATCCTTTTTCCAAGCCTTGATATGTCTGCACTCATTTCTGTGCTATGTTGACTATTTTAAACAATAGTAGCTGTTATGTCATAATTTGGCGGACGCCCACCTGCTCTATAGCACTGACCCAGGGTCTCAGATTGGCTTACAATAGTTGTTCAGTGCAAAGATTTTATGAGGTTGCACTGGCAGGGCCGATAGCACGACCCATCCTATGTCCTTATTTCTTGGTGCAGCAGATCTTAGTATCAAGCTATGTCACAGAGTGCTTTTAGAGTCAGAGTGCCTGTTTATTAACTAGTTAATTATTGCTTATTTAGTTGATTATGGTTAAATATCAATATCCTATCAGGCAAAGGATGCCCTTATTTAAACTGTTAACCTCTCTTGAATTGCATCTGAAAGCAAAAGGAGGGCTGAGGAACTTTTTTCCCTTATGGGAGAAAAAGCAGCTAGGAAGGTGATTTTCGGCAAGAAAACACTCCAGGGGGTCAGGATGGAAGCCCCTCTGCCCCCATATTGGTCCCCCCTTCAAACTGCAACCTCAGTTTCAGCATTTTATAAAACAAAAAAGAAATCTGTAAAAAGAATCACATAAATACATGTAATGTATAGTTCTGTCCTCAGGTACTAATCCTGGATTTGCAGAACTGAAGAAAGAGATATTTGAGAGTGCTGCACAGCTCTGTGCCAGTGTAGAGATGGTAACATGGAATGACAGAAACGGGGGCATTTTTTACTCAGCTGCTCCTCTGATGCCAAGTGAGCAACAAAATACACTGACATCTCAGCAAGCCACAGTGCAGATTTACATAAAGGAAAGCAACAATGTCACAGATGCCTATATATGACTTGGAACAAAAAGAAACACAGAAGGGAGAGCAGGGGTGGATCTTAAAAGTTAACTTCAATCCCTAGATTGATTTCTAAATATCTACCTATACGCGGCCTTGGAGTCCAGTCACTAGAGCTTGCATGAGAGGCTCTATCATCTTCATCGCTCTCACAGGAATGGAAGCCATTTGCAATTATTTCATCACTAAAAACCATATTATCTGTAAAAAAAACATTAAACAGAGAAAACAACAATCATCAGATAGAAGTGGCATCACATCTACAGCAAGTTGCACTGTACTTCACCTACAAGATGTAACAAGATTCCTTTTAAGCTGGGCTTTTACCATGTTTACATTGATATGCATTTATATGAGTTTTAATTGCTATAGAAATAAAATGTGTGTAAAATTTATTGCAACTGTATCTTCAAGAGTTTCATAGAAGAGGGATTTTTTTTCCTGCTGACGTAACTTGTCATGTGTGTGAAAGAAATAAAAAAAGATACGATTTGCCAGAAATCTCTCTTCTACATCGGCCTGTTAGTTTTTTGCTACTAAGCAAGCATTCACAGACTCAGACTAAGTTCTGTACCCTCAGAAAATTTATTCCTCCCAGGAACAGGCTGTTGATCAAGACTGTAATTCTATGCACTCTTACTCTGAGTGTAAGCCCCATGAGCAACGTGACTTACTTTCGAGTAAACAATTTGTCGCCTTCACTTACTGCCCCAACTCTCTCTCTCTTCTCGCACCATCACTTTCGCAGTGACCGGTGGATAGGGTGGGAAGAGTCCTAAGTTAATACAGACATTAAAAATGTGTCAAGGAAGCTTTCCCAAGACCTTTCGGAATTAGCTGTTGAGGAGAATTCTGCCTCTAGGTCTAGGGTGGAGTGTTAAGTAATGCCTTTATTCCCCCAGCCCGGACAGCTTTACTCTCACTGATCTGGGGTTAGAGGAGGAAGGAAAACGAGGGTGCCGGCGCTGTCCAGTCTCTCCCTGCAGTTAATACGCAGATGTCTGCCTGCGCGTGTTACTGAAGAGCAAGGCAAGTGAGGCTACTGCTACTCCACGTCCTCCACGACGTGGTCGCGCTCCTACAACCACCTGCCCCCCTCCGTCCCACTGCGAGTGGCTCCTCACCAGAGTGCGTGGCCACCTCCGCCTCAACAGCGCCGTTCGAACACTGCGCCGGCCCGCAGCCAATAGCCATCTCCGCTGCGCCTCCGGCAGGCGCCACCTCCGCTCCCTCCCCTTGGCTCGGCCACCGCCTCGGCGGCGGCTGCAATAGTTGGTGCGGTGGCGTCTCCTCTCGGGCCAGGCCCCACCGCCTAAACCCACTGTCCGCACAGCTCCATCCTTCCCCTCCTCCCACTGTTACTGTGGCCTCTCCCAGCTCGGCACCGGCGGCGGAGGCAGAGACCTCCTTTTCCATCTTCGGGGCCTCCGCGGCGGCGCTTTCTATCTGCGGAGCCACCTCTGTCTCTCCGCTGGTGTTCTTCGCGGCCACAGAGGCTGGGCCGGCGCTGTCAGCTGAGCCCCGGCGTTGACGCTTAAGAGCTGGCTCTGGGCTCTCTGTGGTGGCTACCGCAGCGCTGTCGCTGGTATTGCGGCCGCCGCTCCAGGACTGGAGGAGTGGCGTCTCCCCGTCCGCCATCTTGGAACAGGAGCAACTGCTCCCTCCCTCTCGCTCCTTTCAGTCACTCGGCCAACTCCCCCCCCCGGTCTCGGCCCAGCTAGCAACAGCTCACAGCGACGCCGAGCGTAGACAGAAAAGCCAATCTCCCTCCCCCACCTCAGGGAGAGTTTTAAATGCGTCACGTGACTTCGCCGACGCCCACGCGGGCAGCCGCCCTGCGTCGGGCCGCAACAACAACAAACCGGATCACGTGATTGGGATGGGGCAATGAGCAGCTAAAGGAGGGTTGCGGTGTAGCGGCTGCAATCACGTGATGTCCCCAGCTTTTCTGTCGTTAACTTCTATACAAACTGCCCCGCTGAAGGAGTAAAGATGACTCAAGTTCTGTTGAAACTATTATACATTGTATTATATAAAACTTGGCTTTAAAATACTGCAAAGGAATTCCTTTAGTGTCTGTTCTGGTTCTTTCTAAGGTTGTCAGAGTTGGCACTGTCGGAGGCGGAAATCTCTGCGGGATTTACTTCTGAGAGAACGTGGAAAGAAATGGGTCGTAAATGCTTTTGTAAATCGGCTGGGCTTTTTAAAAGATTGAAACGTAGCAAGCATAAACAAAAGCCGGGGGGGGTGAAAGGAAAAGGCTCTAAGGCAGCAGAGGTTGCAGATGTCGCTGATAACGGAAATAGAGAGGAGGGTCTCACCGGGCGCGTGACTACTCGGGGACGAGAGTTTGCTGTGGGAATGGGCTGTCAAAAGGGAAAGCGCGCTAAAGTCAGGCGGCCAGCCGGCTGCTGCAGTGGGACTCCAGGAGAGGTCATGTGAGGAGAGGAGCATTAAGAGACAGCGGAAGACCGCTGCCTTGCACAGGAGAACAATTAGTGTGTGGTGGTGTGTCTCTGATTTCAAAAAAGGTGGGGGATAAATAATATATACAAAAGAGCAATCTTAAGCATCAGATTGTAATTTGAAATACTCCCACTGAAATACTATTTCTGCCCTTTTAAGGGCCTTTTTTTAAAAAAACTTTACAAACTGCCTTTCTGCCAAATGGTATCGAAGGGAGCTTTTAAACAAAAAATTATACAAACATGTTCATGAAACAAAACAGAAAGCAAAATTTAAAAACATGCCATTACACACAGATAGCAGATTAAAAAGATATAGTTAATAATTCAGCACCCTGGGTACACCATCAGCAGACCAAACCTGGCTGATAAGCACAGTCCCAAATAAATGGGGATGACTTCAGAGGGAACATCTTCAGCATTAGGCTAGGAATAATCAATTTTGCTGTTTTGGGTTCTTTTGCCAAATTCGCCTCTTGATTAAGATTCCCTTACACCTCTTGTTTTGGTACATCTCACACAACAAGAAGAGTGCAGAAGAAATTATGCTTTTTTTTGCGCATTCAACAATTTTTGGGTTAATAATTGCTTGTAAAGGAGACTGGAAATATCACGAAAGATGCCAAGAATAAGGCATAAGGAAGCCTCTCATAGGTGTAGCCTGTGATTCTGAGAGTTAAGGAAACAAGTCAAATGCATCCACAGCAGTTCAGGTTAAGAAACGGACATATTAACTGGTATTGTAATCACATTTTCCAAATCTGTGGATGTAAGATTCATTTCAATGTGACATTTTCCTGTTTTTCAGGTTTGTTTTCAAAAATAGCTTTCTTTTTAATAGTTTAATAATAAGAATAGTTTTATAGTTTGGGATTATTGTATAGCTATAGTCACACTGGGCTTCTTCCTAAGGAGTCATACATCCACTAACATTTCCATAGGATCAGTTTGTGCCAGTGTCTTTCATTTGAGTTGTTACTGAATGTAGTGTGTGAATAACATGCCTCACTTTTTCACTTACAGCAGTACCTCAGTAAATGGATACCAGTCACCTCAAGATATTCCCTAGACTTGCTTGCACAGACATCCCATAATGCTCCTCAACACTATATGCAATGTCTTGTTCTTTTTAAATAATCAGGACTTTTATTTGCTGTTTAACTTACTTCTCAATATACAAATTTGTAAGTATTTACCTCTTCCCATTGTTTGACATCTTTTTCACTCTCTGCAGTTACTTTTCCCCCTGATTACTTTTGAATTGCATTCAAATAAAGGTGTGATTTCATCTTGTTTGTTTGTTTGTTTCCACCTTGGAAGGTTGCTATGCAATTGAGCAAAATGATTTAAACTCCCATAGAGTTATTCTGTATACGTAAATACAATGTAAATACTTTTGTTTACATTTCACAGGAGTGCCAATTGTTTCAACTTGCATTTTTTAAAAGTATGTTTCATTTCTTATGCCTGACTTTTGCAAGTGTTAAAGTGGTTCAGTGGCTAAAGTTGCAATCTGAAACCTATTTGCCTGGGAGTGAGCTCTGTGGAACTCAGTGGGACTTCTAAGTAAACACGCATCAGATTGCACTGTGTGTGTGTGGGGGGGGTCATTGAAAACAGTGCAACTTACTCCTGATAAATATAAATCAGATTGTACTGCACAAAGCACTAGAGATCCAATATAAATAGTATTAACAATTTTTTTCTTTGAAATAATGTCTATTCAGAAAACAGAGAACTACTAACTGTTTCAATAGGACTAATTAGGGGCCATAGAATGAAAAAGCTGGAGAGGGACTTCAGTGCCATCTAATCTTCTGGGAAGGAAGTTGAAAGCATTCTTTGTAATATCTGTAGGCTTTATATATATATTTTTTTATATAAAAGCAAAAGAAGACAGAAACACGGTCAGAACCCTAAATGCAACAATACAACAACTAATAGGTAGGGACAAAGAGAACTATTACAATAGTTATTGTATAGAAATAGAAGAGGACAACAAAAAAGGAAGAACAAGATTAGAGAAATTAAAGGGAAATTTAAACCAAGAGTACAGGGAAACACACTGACTGACTGACCAAGATGAAATAAAAGGAAGATGGAAGCAATACACTGAAGAACTCTATAAAAGAGATGCCAGGATGACAGATTCATTCATGGAGGAACTATATATGAAGAACCCAAAAGTTTAGAATGTGAGGTGAAAGCTGCTCTTAAAATACTTGGGGGGAAATATCACCAGGAACAGATGACATACCAATAGAGTTGCTACAAGCTACTGAGACTGAGTCCGTCCAAAGTTTAACAAAAATTGTCAACATATATGGAAAACTAAACAATGGCCCACAGACTGGAAGTGTTCAATATACATCCCAATTTCAAAGAATCCCTAGATGGGGTTACACTCCCCCTAAAGGAGCAGGTACGTAGTTTGGGGGTCTTATTAGATCCGCTCCTGTCACTTGAGGCTCAGGTAGCCTCGGTGGCACGGAATGCATTCTACCAGCTTCGGCTGGTAGCCCAACTACAACCCTATCTGAACAGGGAGAATCTCGCCTCAGTTATCCATGCTATGGTAACCTCTAGATTGGACTACTGTAATGCACTCTACGTGGGGCTACCTGTGAAGACGGTTCGGAAACTTCAGCTAGTGCAAAATGCTGCGGCCAGAGTTCTCACTGGGACAAAGAAATTTGACCATATAACACCTGTCCTGGCGCAGCTGCACTGGCTACCGATATGTTTCCGGGCCAGATTCAAAGTGTTGGTTCTTACCTATAAAGCCCTAAACGGCATCGGACCACAATACCTGGTGGAACGCCTCTCTCGCTATGTACCTACCCGTTCACTACGCTCGACGTCGAAGGCCCTTCTCCGGGTCCCAACTCATAAAGAGGCCTGGAGATCAACAACTAGATCTAGGGCCTTCTCGGTGGTGGCCCCCGAACTATGGAATGCCCTCCCAGACGAGATACGCCTGGCACCTTCTCTGTTATCTTTTCGGAGCCAGGTAAAGACCTACCTTTTCGCCCAGGCATTTTAAACATTTTAAATTTAATATTTTAAACCTAATATGGATCTTAATTTATAAACTCAATGGCAATTCTATTTCAGATTTTTATCATGTTTAATGTTTTTATAATTGTACTATATTTTTCACACTTGCTCATATTTTAAATGTGATTTTATTTGTTGTACACCGCCCTGAGAGCTTTCTGCTATAGGGCGGTCTAGAAATGTAATTAAATAAATAAATAAATAAATAAATAAATATATTATAGTCTTCCTTCCCTCCCATTGCACCATCCAGAAACAAATCTTAAGTAGACTATTAGAGGCTACTGTGATGTTCCTGTATTAATGTATATATGGTAAGTGCTGTTTGTATAGAAGATATGTGGTAAGTGGAATGAAAGAGGAGGGGGGAGTAAATGAGCAGTAGAATGCTGGATGATTGGCTGAGTGTTTGGATGGCTGAGAGTATAAATGGAAGGATGACAGTTGAATCTGGGTGGACGTTAGTGGGTTGTTTGAGAGGTGTTTGGGTGGACGTGAGTGGGTTGTTTTGGTGGAGTTGGGAGGTGGGTGTGAGTTGGTGTATGTCAGGAGAGTGTGGAGAAAGAGGGAGGTGGAGTTCGGATTAGTAATAAGTCAAATATCACAGTAATAGATGAAACCATAAGCTTGTAGATCGTTATCAAAGTTATCTTGTTATTAATGTTATTTAATAAATACTATTTTGGTTTACCGAAGGCCTGATCCTTGGCTGGGGTTTCACAGACCAGAAGGGAGGGTAAGGTAATGACCAAGGCTGAAGGGAAACAGTAACAAATGGTGGCAGCGGTGAAGAGGAGATTATAACATTCATAAGTATCTAGAGCAACCCTGAGTTATGAGTTATCTGCAGTGATACAAGGGGGTTGGGAACAGCATAGGCACGCAGTCACAAATATAACCAGATAGGGAGACTCAGGCAAGGTCTCTGGGAACATTGGTTGTAGAACATGACTGGTGGTGCTGCCTAGCAGGGGGATCTATTGAGATCTGTGCTAGAGCGGATAGGTAAACCATAAGAGAGTGCGGTCCGGACTGGTGGAGTCCCTGGTGGTGCCTAGTGAAAGACAGTAGCCACGAGCAGGTAGGAACCTGACAGGGAGAGCCAGGGAAGGGCACCACAGCTACCCAATAAGCAAATCTTAGAGGCTTCTGTGGATGGCCCCCATAGTGGCACTGGACTTCTTTGTATCTGACTGTACTGTTCTTGTTGGAGAAAGTCAATAAAGTTCTTGTTCAGCTTCCAGACTGAAGTGTCCCTCAAGCCTTCCATGACATTCTATAATAGTTGCCAATTAGCTTGTGTTGCCATCCTCTTTGAGGGACTGTAAATTTCCTACTGTAGATAGAGGATTTGTGGTCTTTCAGCTGAAAAGCTCCAGCACATTCAAAACTAGCATGCCACGCTTGGGGAGCAAGCTAGTCCTGAACCTTCTCCCCGACATACAGTTTTCCCAGCAGGATAAGTAGGTCTCTGCCATAGGTGTCCATTTTGTATTGTTTTACAACTCAACTTCTGTCATTTTTATAACTGTTTTTAGTTGTTCTTATTATATTTTGTACACTGCCTTGGGATATATGTGGAAGGTCATTGATTAATCATAATAATATAGGGAGATATTTCTTTTTTAAATGTGGGGAAACATTCAATCACGTATCCTCCCGCCTGCAGCCTGAGGTGCTACAGTCCAACAGCACATATACCAGAAGGAGCTGCTGATCATGTGCAGCAGTTAAAGAATACTCATGTATAGGACAGTACTGGGTGTAAACAGCACAAATAATGTCCCGAGTCTTTGTCCTTTAGCTCCATGTTTATCCCTTTTTAGATTTCCAGAATGCTACAGTCCCATTTAATAGCATAGTTGATTTCTGTCTCTCTCACTCTTTGGGTTTTTTTTTTTTGCCTCCTTTCTATCTGGCCAACTTTTATTCAGGGCATTGGCATTTTGAGATGTGTTCTGGGATGTATATATGTTATTGGGCTCATGCAATTGAGCATTTCTACATTATTTGGCCTTTATATTGACTCTGGTAACTGGGGCATTCAGGATTGCGTCAGATGACTATTTGTCAACTGATTGTGTCAGATGACTATTTGTTGCATCCTTGGAGCTGTATCTTATCCTTGAATACAAAACCATGTGTGCCTTTGGCGTTCACTCTAGTAGTGTCCCAAAGATGGAGAATGCATGCACTAACTGTGAACTAGACTCCATCTAGTATTGCTGCCACTGTTGATATTGCATTTGCCACTCTTGCCAGTACTTAAGAACATAACAGCTCTGGTGGAGCAGACGAGACACCCATCTAGGCTAACATTTTGTTTTCCCAATAGCCAACCAGATGTTTCTAGAAAGCCCACAAGCAGGACAAGAGCACTCTTCCACTCATGATCCCTGCAACTGGTATTCATAGGCAGACTGCCTTTGCTACTGCAGATGGTACATCACCATCATGACTAGTAGCTATTGATTGTCTTCTCCTCCATGAATTTTTCTAATCCCCATTCAAGTTGGTGGCCAACATCTTGTAGCAAATTGTATAGTTTAATTATGCACTGTGGGAAGTAAAATCCTGTTGTCCTCTGCAACGTTTTGCAGGTATTTCTTTAGTGTAAATGTGCTTGTGGTAGTTTTGAATGGTGGTAACGTCATTCTGTTCTGTTCCATACCACAGATTATGACCAGTATGAGACTATATATATGCTTCTGGTATATATGGTTCATGTACAAGCACTGCCCAAAGAGCTTGCTATTCTGTGGCATAGTTCTTTTGGTACATGACAAAGTAAATCAATGAAACATTTTCCAGCAAGCCGGCTGAACTGGTCTTATGATGTTATAACTGATGATAGATATTAGTTACAGTTTGTGATTTTCAGCAAGACTGAACTCTGACTTCTAATTCTTCTTACAAATTTATTTATTTATTACATTTATACCCTGCCTTTTTTCATAATAGAAACCCAAGGCGGCTTACATAGGGTTCCCAGGCGGTCTCCCATCCAGTCACTGACCAAGCTTAACTCTGCTTAGCTTTAGCAGGGGGCTAGCCTCATGTGCCTTCAGACCATAACCTGGGACCAGTTAATCCATTAGTAAATCCTCCATACCATTCAGAGATGTTACCATGCCTATTGCAACTTGTTAGGTTGGTCTGTTCCTTATTACTATATTTGTGGATGTTACCTTATAACAAGAGCCTTAAGTAAAGATTTTTTTTAATGAAGCTGGGGAAAAACATATTGTTCACATCTGTCAGAACTGCAAATATTGGATTTCATCATCTTCCACGTCATGCTTGTACACTCTGTTGTAAAAAATACTGGGCAAACAGTGTTTTGCAACTATGACAAACTAATGGCAAGAATCCATTTCGATGTTGTTATTTCTTCCCCTGTGTTCTTTGTTACACCATCTTTCATATTGCATTATGCATGCTTTATGAATACGTATTTCACATATTGTGCTAAAATCTCTGGATTCTATTTTGTCATCCTTAAAAGTGAGCAGGAATATGCTTTGTTTGTAGCTTTATTAAAATCTGAGTAAGATCACTTTTTAGCTCATGTCCTTTGAAACATTAAGATTTTTATGACATTTTGGGAGCAGGAGCTATTTGATTTATAGCTACTGCAAACCACAAAATGATTGTGCATCCAGAATGATGTGTGTGCGTGATCTGCTATACGGAGTCACACAAAGATGTATACCAGGCCACACAAAATAATGTATGTCACCCATTGCTCTGTTCACTGCTTCACTTTGATGGTTTTCTCATGTGAAAATTTATAGTCAAATTTTTCTGTGACTGGTCTTGATTACTGTCTCACACTCCTCCATCCTTCTGGCCATTGTCCTACCCTTTGTCTCTCTTGATTAGTTTTGTTTGCACCATTGTACCCATTCATTTAGATAACCTGTTAATTTCACCAGCTAATTTCTTAAGCAGTGGTTAAACCTGAATACTTCACAAATTGTCTCAAGGCTCTACATGCATTGTGTGTGCAAATTCAATGCAGGAGGGAATGGCAGGAGGAAGTACATGTTTGTGGGGAAATGCACAAAGATCAGTGTGGGTAAGAAGGAACAAAAGAGAAATTAAATGTGGCAAAGAGGCTGGTGCAGACACCACATGTATATATGTTGGAGAAAATAAAATAAAACAGTAGGTACCTCTCTTTGCGAGAGCCAGTGTAGCATAGTGGTTAGAGTGTGGGACTATGACCTGAGAGACCAGGGTTCGAATCCCCACACAGCCATGAAGCCAGTCACTGCCTCTTAGCCTCACAGGAAGGCAATGGTAAACCCCCTTTGAATACCGCTTACCATGAAAACCCTATTCATAGCGTCGCCTTAAGTCTTGAAGACAGTCCATTTACATTTTACCTCTCTTTGCAGAGGTTAGTCTTGGGTAGGGATAGTCAAGAAATTTGATTCAGTCTGTCTGCATTTAAACCCAAATTTATCAAATCCATAGTTTCCAAAACATTATGAGAACTGAGATACAGCCATTCTTCAAAATTCACACTTATCCAAATTTTGTGATGCAATTCTCCAAGCAAGCAATGTTTACAAAAATGCATACAGTGCCTTGCAAAACTAATCAGACCCTGACCAATGCTCTCATATTACTGAATTACAAATGGTACATTGTAATTTCATTCTGTATGATATTTTATTTTGAAACACTGAAACTCACAATCAATTATTGTAAGTTGACATTGGTTTTATGCTCCAGGCACTCTTGGATGAGACCAATTATCTGGACCCATTTCAGTCGGGTTTCAGGCCTGGTTTTGGCACGGAAACAGCCTTGGTCACCCTGTATGATGACCTTTGTCGGGAGAGAGACAGGGGGAGTGTGACTCTGTTGATTCTCCTTGATCTCTCAGTGGCTTTCGATACCATCAACCATGGTATCCTTCTGGGGAGACTGGCTGAGTTGGGAGTGGGAGGTACTGCATTGCAGTGGTTCCACTCCTACTTGGCAGGTCGCCTCCAGAAGGTGGTGCTTGGGGAACATTACTCGGCACCCTGGACTCTCCAGTATGGGGTTCCGCAGGGGTCAGTTCTGTCCCTCATGCTGTTCAACATCTACATGAAACCGTTGGGTGCGGTCATCCGCAGCTTTGGAGTGCGTTGCGATCAGTATGCTGATGACACGCAGCTTTATTTCTCCTTTTCATCTTCAGGTGAGGCTGTCAATGTGCTGAACCGGTGTCTGGCTGCGACAATGAACTGGATGAGGGCTAATAAACTGAGGCTCAATCCAGACAAGACTGAGATGCTGTTAGTGGGTGGTTCTTCTGACCAGATGGTGGATGTCCAACCTGTTCTGGATGGGGTTGCACTCCCCTTGAAGGAGCAGGTTCATAGCTTGGGGGTTCTCCTAGAACCATCTCTGTCACTTTGAGGCTCAGGTAGCCTCAGTGGCACAGAGTGCCTTCTACCAACTTCGGTTGGTGGCCCAACTACGTCCCTATCTGGACAGGGATAACCTGGCTTCAGTTGTCCATGCTCTGGTAACCTCCAAATTAGATTACTGCAATGCACTCTACGTGGGGCTGCCTTTGAAGATGGTTCGGAAACTGCAGCTTGTGCAAAATGCAGCGGCCAGATTGGTAACAGGGACCAGACGGTCCGAACATATAAAACCGATTCTGGCCCGCTTGCATTGGCTGCCTGTATGTTTCCGAGCTTGATTCAAGGTGCTGGTTTTGACCTATAAAGCCTTACACAGCTTGGGACCACAATACCTGATGGAACGCCTCTCCCGATATGAACCCACCCGTACACTACATTCAAGATCAAAGGCCCTTCTCTGGGTGCCTACTCCAAGGGAAGCTCGGAGGGTGGCAACAAAGGAGAGGGCCTTCTCAGTGGTAGCCCCCAAATTATGGAATGATCTTGCTGACGAGGTGCACCTGGCGCCAACACTGTTATCTTTTCGGTGCCAGGTCAAGACTTTCCTCTTCTCCCAGGCATTTTAGCATGTGTTTTTAAATTTCTTTTTATTGTTTTGGATTTTAAAATTGTGTTTTAAATTGTTTTTAAAATATGTTTTTAAATTGTGTATTTGTTTTAATGTTTTTGATTGCTGTAAACCGCCCAGAGAGCTTTGGCTATGGGGCGGCATACAAGTGCAATAAATAAATAAATAAATAAATGTTGGGAAATGTTTGTAAGAAACAAAAAACAAACATGTTGCTTGCATAAGTATTCAATCCCTGTGCTGTGGAAGTTCCCAGTGTACACAGATGAAAGAAATTGCCCTATCGAGGACACAATTACCTTACCATTGGCCTCCACCTGTGAACCATTAAAGTTGCGGTCACATTGTCAGGATAAACCCCCCACCGTTGAAACATCTTTGGTCAGGCTGTGGATCTGAAGGAAAAAGAAGTGAGAGATAATGAAATACAAATGCACATATTAGAAAGAGCGTACAAAATATTATCCAAGTGTTTGGATATCCCAGTGAGCACAGTTGGATCAAGAACCAAGAAGTGGAAGCTGCATCACACCACCCAGGCACTGCCAAGAAAAGGCCGTCCCTCACAAATCAGTGCTCAAAGGAGACTTGTGAGAGAAGCCACAGAGAGGCCAACAATCACTTTGAAGGAGCTACAGAGTTCAGTGGCTGGGAGTGGAGTAACGATGCACCAGACAATCATATTAAGAACTCTGCATAACACTGGCCTGTATGGGAGGGTGACAAGAAAGAAGCCGTTACTCAAAAAGTACCATCTGAAAGCATGTCTGGAATTTGCCAGAAAGCATGAGAGCACCCCAGCTGGCATGTGGGAAAAGGTTTTGTGGTCAGATGAGACCAAGACAGAGCTTTCTGCCAAAACACAAAGCATATGTGTGGCACAAACCTAACACTGCCCATGCCTCAAGACACACCATCCCTACAGTGAAGTGTGGTGGTGGCAGCATCATGCTGTGGGGAGACTTCACATCAGCAGGGACTGGGCATCTTGTTAAAATTGAAGGAAGAATGGAGCAAAATACAGGGAAATACTGCAAGAGAACCTGCTTCAGTCCACTAAAAAACAGGCTTGAGAGAAAATTCATTTTTCAGCAGGACAATGACCCCAGGCACAGGGCCAAAGCAACATTGCAGTGGCTCACAAACAAAAAGGTGAATGTCCTACAGTGGCCCAGTCAAAGTCCTGATCTCAATCCCATTGAGAATCTGTGGCGCTCTTTGAAAATTGCGGTCTACAAGTGACGTCCAACCAACCTGAATGACCTGAAGAGAATCTGGGCCCAAATCCCTCCGACAATATGTGCAAAGTTGGTACATACCTACCCCAAAAGACTTAAAGCTGTTATTGCAACGAAAGGTGGCTCTATCAAATATTAATGTGTGGGGGTTGAATACTTATGCAAGCAACATGTTTCAGTTTTTTACGTTTCTTACAAACATTTCCCAACATAAAAACAATGTCACCTTACAATAATTCATTTTGAGTTTCAGTGTTTCAAAATAAAATATTATAGAAAACAAAATTACAATGTACCATTTGTAATTCAGTATTATGAGAGCATTGGTCAGGGGTCTGATAACCTTTTCAAGGCACTGTATATTAGGGGAGTGTGCATAATATGAATTTATTGGTGCAAATAACATATATTATGTTTTTAATTTATTTATTATTTAATTTGTATCCCACCCTTCCTCCCAGCAGGAGCCCAGGGCAGCAAACAAAGCGCTAAAAACACTTTAAAAATCATAAAAATAGATCTTAAAATACATTAAAACAAAACAGCGTTAAAACATTAAAAAAACAACTTTAAAAAGGGTTAAAAACATTATTAAAAAACATATTAAGCAATTCTAACACAGATGCAGACTGGGATAGGGCTCAACCTAAAAGGCTTGTTGAAAGAGGAAAGTCTTCAAAAGGTGTCAAAAAGATAGCAGAGATGGTGCCTGCCTAATATTGAAAGGATAACTTGGTGGCAAAAATGTGTACATTAGTCAAAACTGCATGCAAAAATGTATTTGTTAGGAGAAATTCACACTAAAATGCTGAAAATTTTTATGAGGATTTTAAAAAAACAAACCCAAACTGCTGCAGAAATGTGTGAGAACCAAATATGAGAGTAGAAAAATTAGAAACAGAGAGAACAGAAACTGACAGATCGTTCCATCCCTAGCTTGGCAAAGAAATCCTGTCTCTAAAATATTCAGTGTTATTATGAATGATTTATATAGATGGACGGTTTTTTTTTTTAGTGTCAGATATGTGGTGTGGCTGACATCTTGAAGCAACAGCATGTCTGTGCCAGCTTTTGTGCTGGTCCTTTTTAGTCCAAACAGCAGCCCAGGGAGTCAGCATAATGACTTCCTGACCACAGCTCCAGACAACATCTATTTCATAAACCCCACATACTAGTTAGTAGCACTTCTGTTTTTTTATACTTTCCCACACATCTGATTTAGTAGTGCAACCCCAAACTAGTCACAGTGCAAGGCTGATGCCTGAAAATGATATTACAAAGACTTATTTATTATTTTAATGAAGAACTGTGAAACTGTCATTAGCAAAAATATCACCACCACCACCATCACCATTTTTCAAATCCTAACCTTCCTGTTAATGAGTAAAGTGACAGGGATGCCTGTCTCACCTCTTCACTAATGACATTTTGGAAGCTGGTAAACACTTTCCTTTTCAGAAAGGTATTTAGCTTTGTAATTTGCTGCTTTAGTGATTTAAAAAAACCTGTTTCTGGTCATTGAATATCTTAATTTCCTTCTTGTATTTTGTTGTTTTTTTGCTGCTGGGTTGGTAAGGTGTGTTTTTAAGGTTAATGTATGGTTTTGTCTTTGTTGTTAGCTGTCTTGAACTTTCTGAAGGAAAAGTTGGCAATAAATAAATTTAATTAAGTGCCATATATGCTGATGATGTCTTATTATTTTTGATTAGAGCATGGAAATCCTAAGAGTGTTTGATATGAAGTAAAATAATTATTGAAATGTATGTGGTGTAGTGGTTAAGGTGTTGGACTACGACCTGGGAGACCAGGGTTCGAATCCCCGCACAGCCATGAAGCTCCCTGGGTGACCTTGGGCCAGTCACTGCCTCTCAGCCTCAGAGGGAGGCAATGGTAAACCGCCTCTGAATACAGCTTACCATGAAAACCCTATTCATAGGGTCACCATAAGTCGGAATCAACTTGAAGGCAGTACATTTACATTTACATAAAAACTTAATGAAATCATATCAGAGCCTAATAAAATCATACTGAACCAGGAGCTACCATTTACATCAGAATGGTTAATTTGCAAAACTAAGACTATGGCAAAAAATATTTTGCAGTGCCCTGAAATGTTACTATTTGTTTGTTTGTTGTTTACATTCATACCCTGCCTAATTTTTCAAAGAAACTCAAGGTGGCTAACAAATCAGTAGAATAACAGCATAAAACAAACAACTCCCAAACTAAACATATCCACGCAACCAAAACTTGCACCAAAACAGCCATCAAAAATGCACAAAATGAAAGTTTTTACAGGTGGAAACATGAACCATATTTTGTTGTTGTTATGTGCCTTCAAGTTGAATCGGCAACTTCCAGTAGCATCTGTCATGAACCACCCTGTTCAGATCTTGTCAGTTCAGGTCTGTGGCTTCCGTTATGGAATCAGTCCATTTCTTGTTTGGTTTTCCTCTTCTTCTACTCCCTTCTGTTTTCCCCAGCATTATTGTCTTTTCTAGTGAATCATGGCTTCTCATGATGTGTCCAAAGTATGATAACCTCAGCTTCATCATTTTAGCTTCTAGTTGGATTATTTTTAACGTGACCCTGAAAACTACAAATCCCATAGAGCTTTGCTACTGTAAACTGAGCCCAGTGTTTGCTTCCACCAATAAAAACAGGGTAATTCAGGGGTGTAATTTCAGAGTATCGGGTGACATCTCAGTGTATAAAACCAACGGTAGACAAAGCTTCAGCATCACTGCAGCTATAGTTTTTTCTGTAATCTTTTAAAATAGCTTTGGACTGATAAAAAGACGCCTTTAGGCTCCTTGTGTGCCTCAGTTTTTAGAAAGCGGAAAAGTGCCTGCCAGATTGAAACAAATGGATGCAATCTTGAACTGCAGACTGGAGGACATGGAAGATTTTTACAGCTTGCTAGGATGTGATGAATTGTCTACAGTAAGAGTAGCTAATTATTATTTTTCAACTTTCTCCCTTTGTGATTAGTTCATTATGTTTTTTTTTAATTTCCCCCTTTGTTAATTAGTTTGGTTTGGTGTGTATGTGTGATTGGATACTATTTCCTTTCTCCCATGACCTCCCCGTGTTTTCTGTATTTATTTTAACAGTTGATCTATTACCTCTCTCACCCACCCACATCATGTTTCTGAACCTATGTGATATAAAGCTGCTGAACACAATTAACCATATGGGCAATTTATTATATTTATGGAATGTAAATATGAAGCAGTTCTGTAAGTAACTCTTGGAGGCTGTTAGAAGGCTGTTCATAGTGCAATCTTAAGCATGTTTCTTCAGAAGTAAATCCTCTTGTGTTCAGTGGCGTTTATTCCTGGTTAGATGCATAGAATTCCAGCCTCAGTCCATATGTTTACATATGGTTAATATTTTGAATTTGATGACTTTCATGTGAGAATGTTAAATATTGATTTTGTGAATGTCCAGAACTTTAGATTTCCAGAGGAGAAAACCTTAGAGGTAAACCAGTGAATACTGATGCCAATGGCCACTTAAACCAGTGATGCTAACTGCCACATAATATGTGCAACAAGGAGGGCTGCACTCCAGTGAAGGCTGATGTTCACAAAATTTGTCTTAGATTTTCACCTTTAAGATGGCTGTCATTATTCACTCAGTTTTGGACCACCTGTTAAAAAGCACATGATTTACTTTGCTTTTTGCTAGACCATAGAGATGTACCAAGTAGAGCCAGCCAGGTGCAAAGGACACTGAATAAAAGAATACTGAACCCAGGAATTTGCTTTGAGTACCAGAACAGAATGAAAGGGCTTCACACAAAAATCCACTAATAGTTACCCCAAGCAATCTTCTTCTCAGTGGTAGAAGGCAGAGAAGAGGAAAAGGGATTTTTCTTGCTGCTATTGTTAAACAATTGGGAGTCAGAAATCCTTGCTCATCTATTGCAAATAAACCAGAGGTCTACCAGTGGATCCAGATCTCTCTTCCCTCCACCCTTTTAAAAGGTTTGCTGAGATGGCTTCCAGCAAGTGACACTAGAATGCTAGATTTTGGCTGGGTGAAAAATCCGTGTGATTTATTTCTGTTTTGAAGTAATGAAATGGTATATCTGATGCAGTGGAACAGTTAGTTTGAGCTGAAACAAGTGGATAGCTTCCTAATGAAGCTGTTGAAGTCAATTGAAAAAACATTTTTATTCAGTTGACTGGGTTTGAAGCTGATCCACTCAGGGATGCAGTTGTCCAGGGTCACGAGGATTCTTAGACCCCTTATTTTTTTGGGAGCCAAGTCCCAGCAGGGTCCCTGTGTTTCCAGTGTCATATGAGCCAATCAGCATGAAAGATGAGTGTGTCAACCACAGAGAAGAATCTTCTAAAGCAGTATTCAAGCCTGGCCAGATTATTCTATAATCTTAGGTAAATTGTATAATTTTGAAGGGAGCATGGCTGTGAGGGGGCATAACTGTGACAATTATGAAGGGACTCTGCACTTCTGAATTTGCCACTTCACTACTGGATCCTCTGCATGAGTGACTTATGTCAGGAAGAGATGTTGCACGTTACAAACCATGAGTAGTAAACACTAGAGATGGCTGAAAACCATGGTACTGTGTGATTCTTCTATTTTCAGCATAACAATTGGATTTATAGAAAGAAAGAACTCTAGATATATGCTGTACTAATGCACATTTAGAGTTCATATTCTGTTTACTGTATTTGCCCAGATGGTGGACTGTCCTGTCCCAATTTGGGTGGCAGATTATTGACTAGTAACTCTGACCTTGACTTCCATGGGTCTCTCGTGGAATAAATGGTGTATGGATTGCAATTTTGGGTTTTATTTTGCTAGGTACTGAGGCTCTAACCTCCACCTATAGCACAGGAAGGGGTGCTTGACACAGGTTAATTACATAGTAGGGGAAAATAAATATACTCCAATGTATACTGCTGCATGTGAAGATTGTCAGCTGAAGATGGTGTAAGTGGGTGAGTACCAACAGCAGCTTTCCAGTACCTCTTATTTTTGTTAAAATGGATCATACAGATAGATGAACTTCACACATGATGACACATAGATGTTTCCACCCTACACTTGTGTAAGTAACACAAGTCGCATGTGAAGCAGTCATATGTGTTTCTTCATAAGAAAACAAGTTCCATTCATCCTTCAGTTTATTGCCCCCAAATTAATATTTGTTTTGATGAGGGCTCTTCTTTGTCTAGGTTGAACAAATTGTTTCAGAATATAAGGTTCGAGCCCTTGAGTGTCATCCTGACAAGCATCCTGGAAATCCTCAAGCTGGTATGTGCTTTTTCCTCTTTCATTTAAAAATTAAACAGATAATGTTACACAGAGCAGTGAAGCCAGTTTTAGAGGAAGGATTTTGGGGTCTGTTGGGCAAGGCATCCCTCAACTTGAAAGAGGAGTGGAACACAAATCTGGAATTCCAAATCATGCTGCCTTTTCTGCTGCCCTATGAAAAGGGCAGTTACCCTATTGGGGCAGTTTGCCCTGTGCAAGTATTTAGGCCCTAGCAAATACCAAGCCTTGCCAGCTGCTGGAGCTGGCTGTGATTCACTAATAGGCAAAAACCCTTGCGGTGTAGGAATGTACCCACAGATATTTCTATCAAAGTTTTAAAAAGCAGGGAAATTGGGCAGTCATAGTGAATGCACCAGGGGAGCAGGAGACCTGACCTCCTCTCTGAGATATTGGACTGCCCTACAAATTTGTCAAAATGCAAACACAATTTGCGTTGGTCTTTCACCGTCCAATCCACTTCCTGTGTAGCTTGAAAGAATTTGGTAACATGTGCTTCTGGTGCATTCACTATAGCTGCCCAATTTCCCTGCTTTGTAAAGTTTGATAGAAATATCTGTGGGCTATAGGTATGATCTTAAACCACAAGGTTTTTTGCCTATTAGTGAATTTCTCTGCTTTTTAATCCAGGAGGTATGAAATGGGATCCTGTGCAAGTTTGCTGAGAATGGATTGATCATTTGCATGCTTATTGAGTCCAGTAGGATTTATTCCCTTGCAATCATGCCTAGGATAGGTGAAACTGAACATAGGGGGTGGGGAGGGGAGGAGGAGGAGAGAGGGGAGGAGGGAGGGGAGGAAGGTCAGAGGGGAGGAAGGGGTGGGAGTAGGCAGGAGAGGGAAGGGTGGAGAAGGGCAGGTTTGATCATTTGCATGTTTATTGAGCTCAGTGGGATTTACTCCCATGCAATCATGCTTAGGATAGATAAAAGTGACTGGGGGGATGGAGGGCGGGCTGGAGTGGGCAGGGGAGGAGGAAGGGAGAGGAGAGGAGAAGGAGGGGGAAGGCAGGTCTGATCATTTGCATGTTTATTGAGTTCAATGGGATTTACCCCTATGCAATCATGGTTAGGATAGGTAAAACTGACCATGGGGGAGGGGGAGGGGGAGGGGAGAGGAGAGGGAAGGAGAAAGGGAGGGGAGAGGGGAGCGGAAGAAGGGTGGAGGTAGGGGATTGGAGGGGGAGGGGCAAAGGAAGGCACGGGGAGGGGCAAAGGAAGGCACGGGGAGGGCAGGTTTGATAATTTGCATGCTTATTGCATGCTTATTGAGTTCAATGGTATTTACCCCTGTGCAATCATGCTTAAGATAGGTAAAACTGACCATGGGGGGGAGGGGGGAGGGGATTGGGAGGGGGAGGGGCAAAGGAAGGGGGAGGGAAGAGGGAGGGGATAGAAGGGAGCAGAAGGGAGGGTGGGTTTGATCATTTGCATACTTTTTGAGTTCAATGGGATTTATTTCTGTGCAGTCATGCTTAGGATATGTGAAACTGGCCTGGGGGAGGGGCAGGGAGGGGAGGAGAGGGGAAGGGGGAGGGGAGGATATTGGGGGGTGGGCACTAGGCAGAGGGGAAGCCCCTTTCCTTTCCAAAAGGAAAACACTGTGAACAATATCATTGCTTTTCAGTGTTTCCCCCACCTTTTTATTCTATAGCAGGCACATGTAGCCTCTTACCCAAATTTCCACACCAGACCTTTATTTCACTTTAGACAGTCATGGTTTCCTCCAAAGAATCCTGGGAAGTGTAGTTAGTGAAGGGTGCTGAGAGTTGCTAGGAGATGCCCTGTTCCCCTCACAGAGCTACAATCAGAGTGGCTGACTGTTAAACCACTCTGGCCACTGGAGCTGTGTCAGGGGAATAGGAGTCTCTTCTCAGCACCTTTTAAAAACTACACTTCCCAGGATTCTTTGGGGGAAGCCATGACTGTCTCAAGTGACATAAAGGTCTTGTGTGGGTGTGGCCCCCTGATTAGGCAAGCCAAGCAGCTGTGATTCTGGCTTTTAGAACACTGACAGTTGGTTCTTACTGAGCATGCCTGACGTTATCTTTCAGTTCAATGTAAAATTTCTTAAATTAATTAAAAATCAGCCACACATTTTTTAAACTTTTAAACTGCAGAAGATTAAGGGGCAAGGTCAGTAATAGTATTACATGTACTCAGTGAACATGGCTGATTTTTAATTAATTTCATCAAATTATGAGAACTCTGACAGAAAAAAGTCCAAAAGGGGTCTGGCTATAGTATACAGCCACACTCATGGCTGTACAAGAGGTTGAGATATCAATATCTTCACTTTCCTTCCTTATTCTAGGCCTTATTGATATGTATGCAGCACACTTCCTTTTATCCATATTTATGTGCCACACTTCCTTTTCAGCAGCAAGTTGAAATATATTGCTTTGCTTATACAAACACTGATGCTGGAGGGGAATAGCTACTCTATTCCCCACTGCAGTTGTTTGGCAACAAAGGTTTAATTGGGTATTTTACAAAATCAGATTAATCACTTCCCTTAAAAAAAATGAGGCAGCTATCTCTCTCCAAATTAACTATAGCTAAAAAAATATTGAGGGGTTAGAGCAGAACATTATAAAGTTGTAACACTGTTAAAATGTGCACTTATTTTTGGAGCAAGAAATAGTTATAATATGCAAACCTGGGGGGTTGTCTGTTATAGATGTACAGATGATTCTTGATTTGTATTTCAATGTTTGCACACATTTTGTTTTAATATTAAAATTTATGTTAGTACTGTCTCTCTAGCCCTGTGCAGATTATTAATTTGGGAATAACTAACATGTGGAGGAGGTAATGGGACTATGTGCGCCGACCTCAGTCTCTGTGTATTCCTCAGCTCTTTGCACAGAGGCTCTGTAAGGAAGAGCCTATCAGTGCATGGAGGTACAGGCCAGACTGGACCATCAATGTGCAAGATCTGCACAGGGCTAATATACCAATCCAATAAGAATGAAGAAATGTGGTCTGATCAGTAGAACGCTGTACATACATGCAGCCATGGCCAACCATTGCTTTCTGGTATGTGTACAACAGGCAGAATAAATGTTTGTACAAATTGCTACATGTAGAGCATATACAATGCCAGGTTTAGGCAATTTCACCTTAGAAATGAAAATTCATAATGCTCTGGTATTCAGTATTTTTGTAATGACATACAGAGAATGGGATTAAATGTAGAAAAATAGCACTCCTCTGATAACTGATAACCACAGCCTCCACCTGGCGTTGCTTCATGAAAAGGCCAGCTCTGATTTGATTTCACTTAAACTTGATTCAAAGTAATCCCATTAGGATCGGAGTAAGTGACACAGGGGTGATCAGGCACACTGGCAAAACATTTGATGGGCTGGTGTGGGAGCAGGGGCCAGAATCATTCAGGTCTTCCTTGACATGCTTTGGAGACCAATATTTGGATAAAATCCTATGGATGCTTACCTAAAGGTTAAGACCTCTTGAATTTGGTGGGGGCTATTTCCAAATAAACATAGGATCTAGTTGCAAGCCTTTGAAGGCCTACTGGCCTCCATGGAGCCACATCAGTGTGAGTTGTCATGTGGAAATGCATGCAATGGGTGCGGGGGAGGAAATAGCCTTGCAGTTTTGAATGGAAAAGTGCCTAACCCCTTTCATGTACACCATTTATCCGATCCAGATGGTCCCCAAATAATCTAGTAATGATGCAGATCATATGCACCTAAATTTATATATTTGCAATATAAATTGCACCTAAATTTTATATATATATATACATACTGCATATGATCTGTATCATTACTAGATGTTAAAATACTAACTGCCATGTCCTTTTTGTCCAAATTGCTTCCTGTACAAAAGTTATCAGATTGCCAGTGGGTGGAAAGAAACACAACCAGAAAACAAAATTGTATGATGTTTCATTTATGTTTGCCAATCCATGTTAGCATTTGAATTCAGTGCATTTCAAAAGAAATATATATTTTAATAAAATGGCATAAATTAATAATAATAATGTTCATATAATAGAAATGTGACTCATAGATAAAATATAAATCTTCATAATCTTTATACAGATGGTTACTAATAATGTGGCCTCATGTTTCTATTATAGTAAGGAAACTTTTATTTCCACTGGAATAAATGAGATCATCATAATATGATAAGCAAGTTTATATTTTGTGGTATACATAGTACATGCAAACTGAGCATTGAAGGGGAACTCTTTGAGATGCAATATACAATGAAAAGATTCTTTGGGTGGCTACTTTAGTGTTGCCATTGGAATTACCCTACTGTTTCCCTCGTATATGGTTACCTTTGGTAATTAAACTTTTTTAGCCCTCATGATTGCATTTGAAATCTTGAAAACTATACTAAGGGCAATGCCAAATTACCTATTTATTGAGCATTCATGCAGATTTGCTTGTACAAGTGGAAGTTAGATTATATCTGGTCTTTAGTGAACATTCTTTCTAATTTGTTTGCGGGACAGTTGTATGGCAATGAGCCTTTGTCCTGCATTCATCTTAACTTGCTTACAGGGTGTTTGTGTGTCTTCATTCATCTCACACTTTTCAATGCATTTTCCTCATCACTTTCCAAAGTGCAAAAAGTGTGATTATTTTTCAATGTGTATTTGTTGCACTAGGGTGACAAAGTATTTTCGTCCTCTTTAATTGTGCAAACCTAAATTTATGGAATGTGCTTGAATCCCTCCTGCAAAATAGTGATGGTCTGGAGGCATCCTTCAGGCATCAACTAGAGATGTCAGAGATAAATGGACTACCAAGTGGATTTCCTTCTATCTGCCCTTTGATTCCCATCATGGACCCTCGCTATGAATGCCTTTCACCTTAATTCACTGCAACAAACTTATTTCCCCCTGTTATTTTATATATAAATAGATAGAAATTGCTTTGCAATGTACATTATTTACATAATAATTGCCAATAGGGATCTACTTGCTTTTCTTTTTTTCTGAAGTGTTTGTTGACTGTGCTAGCCTATAAGTACTAATGCTGCAATCCCAACCATGTCTACTCAGAAGTAAGTACTACTGAATTAAGTGGGGCTTACTCCCAGGTAAATACGATTAGGATTGCAGTCTTGAAACACATCCTATTGTGAATTCAAAAAAACAATGGAATGCATCATTCATTCTTGTCCTTTTCACATGGAAGGATCTCTTTTGTTTTTCATTTGTTTTAAAACTTATTCTCAGCCAAATTCCAATTAAATTTAGAAATCAATGGAACATATTCGTTATCGTTCTTTTTCATATGGCAGGAATACATTGGCACAAAAAAGGATTTAAAGCTGTCAAACACAAAATCATGTTTTGTACAGACATTTAAAATTAGCATGAGTGTTATGTTTCAGCAGACACATACAACCATTTTCAATATAAAATATTAATTTATGAAATAATATGTTGTTATTAAAAGGATTTATATGTGGTTAAGTGAGTGAGATAAACTTATCTGGTTATGCTATTGAGATAGGAGGCTGCAGATAGGCTGCAATCCTAACCTTAGTTATCTGGAAGACTCATTTAATTGAATGGGACATACTTCTAAGTAGCCATGGTTAGAATAGATGGCTTTATGGTGGGCCATTAGTCAGTTCTGCAAAAGGCTTACAGAGCTACCACTCTGAAAATTTGTTAACTCTAAAAAGGAACACAGAGGGGAACACACAGGGAAAGTGATCAGTTTCAAAATATCTGTTGATAGCTGAGATATGCATGCTTATTGTGCAGTATGATATACATACAAAGTATATTTCCACAGCAACTGACAATGAAACAGAAGAAAGACTTGCGCAAGATAGACCAATTGCAGTGGAATGGAAAATACTAGATGAAAGTGTGAATGAATATTGACACAGGGAGAGGCACTTTCATACATCCCTATTGCCAACTAATTCATACTTTGAGTAGACCTATTGAAATTAATGGGCTTAAGTACATTGATTTCAGTGGATCAGTTCTGAGTATGACTAACACTGGATATCACCCAATGTTTCCTAAACTGAGCTTTTTAATATTAAAAACATTTTCAGAACAATACAAAAATCTGTTTGCCGAGGGTGAAATTGGGATGAGAATACACAAGTAACAAATTGCTCTTTCAAATGTCCTTAATCTCCCCCCTTTTTCTCTCGTCTCCCACCTGCATATTGTTAAGATACGTGCAGAGGGCAGAACATTGGAGACATATTTGGAATATTTGCATTTGTGTTTTGTAAACTGCATTATAAACCTGAGAGAGATGGGGGAGAATATCTGCGAAATCTGACGTATCAGATTTTGACAAAATCCAACAATCCACTGTGTGTGTGTGTGTGTGTCAGAGAGCGCGAGCGAGTGCGAGCAATTGTGTTGTGTGTGAGCGAGTGACTTAGTTATAAATTCCCTTAAAAAAAGAGTTAAAATAAGCAGTGATGGTCGACTTTTCAACAGTAAAATGCAAAAGTACTGCAAAACAATAATAGTGAAATTGGGAGAAGCCATCTTTAAGCAGTACATCAGTTAGCCTGAGGCAAGAGACATACTCAGTGGGCGATTATCTGCCTAATTGATATGTAAATAGAAAAAAAGTGGACCAAGCATCTACAGCATAAGCATTTTCATAAGCATTTTCACTAGAAATTACCTTTTTTTTTGCTTAAAAATAAACCAGCAGATCAGCAATTATGAAAACAAACGGGAACAAAAAATGGTAGATCAGCACCGAAAGCTGGACCATTGGAATTAAAATGGACAGAAACCAGGTAGCGAACCCGATCCCTATTTGAGAGCTTAGCATTTCAGTTAGGAGTGAATATAAAAGACATCAAAGCAGCAAACAAACTCCACTTCCTCACTGTCACTTCAAACTGTTTTGTTGTAATAAAGCAAAAGCAGTGTGTAATGTTAGTGATTCAAACTACCCCAAAGAATTATCTATCATCTATCTATAAAAAAAAAACACCACCACCTAGGAATTTTTAAATAAAACTTTCTTTTGTCTTTGATTTATAGTGGAGAAATTCCAGAAGCTACAGCAAGCTAAAGAGATTCTTGCCAATGAAGACAGCCGAGCTCACTATGATTACTGGAGGAGAAGCAAAATTACTATCCCATTTCAGCAGTGGGAGGCTCTGAGCAACTCAGTCAAAACAGTTGGTTTTGGTTTATGCATTTACACTTCTTACGGAATAATAATAAAAAAAATGAAGCCAGCATGTGGGAGGGGAAGTTCTCTACTATTTCTGTTGTTGTCTGAGTGAGGAGGGTAGGAATTGATGTGGATAGAATGACACTGTTGTAGCCTTCAACAAAAATGAAGTTTCAACATAGAAAGCTGCCTTATAACAAGTCCATCTAGCTCAATACTGACTACACTGACTGGCAGCAGCACTCAGGGTTTCAGATGGGAGTGTTTTCCAGCTTTACCCTGAGATGCCAGCAACTAAACTTGGGACCTTTTCCACAGAAAGCGGGTGTTCTGTCATGGAATTATATCCCTCCCTTATGAATGGAAAAATTCCAAGTTGAAAATAGTATCAGAAACTGACACTTGCCATTGGTTTTCTGACTTAGGGCAGGAAACACATGGGAAAGGGCCAAAGCACAGTGGTAGCACACATGCTTTGTATGCCAAAAGTCCTGGATCAAATCCCTGATATGTTCAGTTTAAAAGAATCTTAGAGAGCAGAGCTGAGAAAGACCTCTAGTTTGAGTCTTTGGACAGCTGCTGCTAGTCCAAGTAGGCGAGACAGATCTGTGATCTGACTCTGTACAAGGCCATATCTTCAAGCTCCAGACCTGAGGTATCCTGATCAGGTGCCTGTATTATAGTGGCTAAGAGTGTGAGGTGGAGAAGATCTCATTTCAGGCATGAACTCTTGAGGCATTTATAGGCAAACTAGTATTCTCTCAACCACAGGTCCTGCCATGTGTAGTATACGCATGATCAACATCTACATTAAAAAGTATTTTGCAATAATTCTTAGAACAACCTTGAAAGTGCTTTGTACACGACTTCCGGGAAGGGTGACTTCGCTTGTGCCTGCTTTTGAGATGGGCTCCCGCCTCAAAAGAAGCTTATTCAGATATAAATCAGTCAGAACATTTTTTTTTTGACTGATGAAATTTCTCCCGGGCAGGGAGAAACGTAGAGATCAACCTCAAAAGCCTGTTTTTGTTGGGAGGACTGGATTTCATTAATTTATGAGAAAAGGTCCAGCCAGCAATGCCGGACGGACTTCCGAACAAGCTCTATCTGATTAATGCGATACGTTTATCTTTTCTTCAAAGAGAAAACGGACTAACAGGCAAGCACCCTTCTTTCTATTATTTTTTTTACTTGGTTTAAATTGTTGCAGCAAAAAGAGATTTGTCAAATGAATCAGCTTTAAAGAACTTCTGGGTGAGCTATAACTCTTCTCTGTTATTCATGAAATTAACAGCTTATCTCTGTTTCTATTGCAAAAAGCTGTCCTGGAAGTGCATTCTAAAGATATAAACAGAAGAGGGATTTCTATTCCGAGGAACATTATATTGTCTGGGACTATTCTCTTTTTGGTCTATTTTATTTTGACGAATCTGCTTCTTCACGACGCCACTAACTGTTTTGATGCTGGGAACTAAATTTGTTTTGTATTCTTGAACATAGAGAGATAAGGCAGGCTGCTCTGTTTATACTGTGATGTCATCAAGCCTGGAATATTAACTCAATTGTTGCTGAAATAAGAAGTGGTTCTTCTTTATTTTTGTTTTGTTTTGTTTTCATGGTTTTAAAAATGGCAATCAAGAAAGTGGCTGAGAATCTGGAAGTAATTATGTTTCAGAAAATAATGGATGAGATTGAGATAACGAAACAAACCCTGCGACAGGGCAGTAAGGAGCTGAAAATTGAACTGAGCAAAATGACGCAGGAGCTTAAAGAAATAGGGGATCCTGTGAGAGAGGAGAATGAGATCAGAGATGAGAAAAGAAAAAATAAAGGGAAGATACAAGCCCTGGAGATTGGAACAAATGTGGAATTGGAAAAAGATCTGGAGTTTATGGATATTAGAAATAAAATCTACTGTTTGTAATTTAACGTTATCTCTGAAGAAATTAATGAAGATATTAGAGATAAAGTTATCAATGGCTTGGATAATCTTCTGGACTGGAATGACGTGATGGAGCTTGATATAGAGAAAATCTATGGAATTAACTGCAGCCATGTGACAATGGAAAAACTCTCAAGAGATGAGCCAGTGCATTTTGTAAAAAAGAAGAACACAGATATGACTTTACAACAATATTTCAGCAACTTATTCAGAATTGATGGCAAGAAAATATTTGGGATAGAGGAAATTCCCATCAGACTCTTATTATATGACTATGGCTATGACAGCAAGATTATTGTGGAATACTGATAATGGAAGATTGGACACTGAAATTACTGGACTTAACAGGACTATTGAAGATGGAAGATGGAATTAATATGGATAATGGAATAATGGCTATTGAAATTATTGGACCTAACAGATTTTGATGAGATGGATTAATCGATATGTTTATTTGGACTATGGTTATGACAATAAGATTATTGTTATTATTAACGAGATGGATTAATCGACATGTTTATTTGGAGAAAAATTGATAGATATATTTCTTAAAGAATTGAAACCTCTCTTTGACTTTTTGTGGAAAGAATAAAGTAATGTTTATGAGATTTGATGATTAATTAAGATAACTACTGGAGGAAAGTGATCTTATAATATAATTTAAGAGACAGGATTGTTATATATTGTAGACCTATAACTGATTTGATCTGCGACAAATGGGAAGTCAACATTTTATTTTTTTGTTTAATCATTTTTGTTTTGTTTTGTTTTTTGTCTTTGAATGTTTTATGATTTTGTTTTGTATGTTTTATGAAAATTTGAATAAAAATTATTGTAAAAAAAAAGAAAGTGCTTTGTACACTTGAAATGCACTAAATAAATGCAAAGCTTTATTATTTCAGTTCTGAACTCACGGCTGTCATTACTGAGCAGCTTGGTGCATCATTTGAGCTCAGCTGTTGGTATAGTTCAGCCTTTTCCCACATGGTGTCCTGCAGATTTTTGGACTACATTGCATATGCTGACCTTTGGCCATATTAGTTACAGCTCATGGGAGTTGTAATCCAAAACATCTGGAGGGCACCAAATTGGTTATGAAAGTTTTTCTGGTGCTCCTGCCTATAAAATGAAATCTATTGCTCCATGTGGTATTTGAGTCTCCAGATTAAATATTCCCATTCTGCTGCAGGTACTAATTTAATCTCCCTGTCACCCTGCTGCCACCACTATCACCACCACCATATCTTAGTGGCAACAAAACAAAAACGATAACAAATCCTGCCCTGTGACAAATAATTAATGACCATTTCCCCAGTTTGCACCCCCCACACATCTGGATCATCTCTCCTAAATTGCTACTGTATATACAAACTCCATCAAGAACCACTGGAGTTAAAATTTGAATCTTTTCAACATCAGCCACCATCTGCTTTTTGCATCTTGTTGTTGAATGCATCCTCTGGCAAGCGTGTGCAGCTGTGACACAATTCACAAATGTCCCGTTTTGCTTGTTTTGTCTAGTCAATGCACTGGGCTGTCAAAGGTAAAAAAGAGCCAATGCTGGAAGCTCCTGATTTAAATCTTAATGACAAGATGTCTGATGATCGTTCTCAGAAAGTTGAAAACAACAATGATGACCTGTTGAGTGACCGAAGGGGGCTAGAAGATTTTGATTCTTCTACTGGGAAGCTGCTGTCACCAAAGAGCCCTGATTCCCCAGGTAAATAGTTTGTGGAGCCAGATACTTCAGTATTAGACTTGAAATTACTTCAGATAACTGAAACTAAATCTGCAACAACAAAATATGCAGCCACTGGAGGTCTGTTTTTAGGGAATGTCCTCATGGGGGTTTGTATGCTTATCAGGTATGCTCCTCAGTGTATCTGATCCATGCAAGCCTCATGGAACCTGTGTACAGCCCATCTGAATCCCCCACAAAGCAAATCCAAGGAACTGTAGAGTGTAGTACAGGTGGTCTAGTCCATATGGGGCATGAAGCAGGGATATTTAACAAACCATACACATCGTGCTGTGTGTGCCTTTCCTAGTACTGCATCTCATACTTACTGTGCCTCAATAAGGGCTGTGTCACATGTGCACGAGCACTGCAAGATCACGGACTGTGGGGTCAAGTGGTAATGTGTATGTGTGAGTGAGCACTTGCAGTTCAGATGCCACCAACAGAACATTCATATACACAATGCTTTTCAGTGTAGTAGACCATACATTAAGCTGGGGTTTTTTGAATAGTTTTGAAGAAAAGCAGAATACCATTTGTTTTTGTTCAGTGCAGTAACCAAGTGATGAGAAATCAAGTGAGGTGCATTCATGTATGGGGTAGGCTTAGAATAGAGAGTGCAGGAAACGTCCTTGTACCATTCTCTCAGAATAACAGCTGGTGGGACAAAGCATAATAATAATCAGGGACATGAATCCTAGGGACAGTGACAGCCAATGCCACTGATTTACAGGCCCATGTGAATAAATGTCTAGTACAATATCTGTCAGTATGTGCAAAGAAACCCAGCAATTTAGTGAACTTTGGTCATTAAACATCAGAGGTGACTTTACAACTCAGGTTCTATTTTGGATGCATTGTGATGCTGGTTTATTGTATGTGTGCAAGTGTGCTAAGCCAGACCAGGACTAGGTTCAGTAGTGTGCAAAGCCTGAACAGGCCCATCATCCACCCCAAAGTTACGTAACTCCATCTACAGTTTGGGGGCTTTTCTAAAGGAATGGATAGGCAGGGAGTTAGTTGATTTTGCATAAAAGGAATTTTACGTAGTAAAACAAAAGTACCATTTCATCTCCATTACTTTATTCTTTTCTTCCTTTCCCTGTTCTTTTTTCCTTATAGGATTCTCAGATCCAGACTGCTGGCACTTGCGTTTCCGTTGGTCTGGTGACACTCCGTCTGAACTCTTGCGGAAATTTAGAAACTATGAAATATGAAACAAAAGACCAAATACGTGCAGAAGACCAAATATGTGTTGAACCTTGATTTTACCGTTTCAGTATTTTGTATATGTGTATAAATGAGTGTCTCTTGTGTCTTTGAACATTATTTAATTAGGTAGTTTTGTACCACTGATGTCACAGTTTTCCATATAAAATACTGTTGTTGTTTATTGTCATTAAAATGAATGCAGTTAACCCATTTTCCCAAAGTTTGTCCTTAATGCATATATAAGCTGTTTCCCATAATCATTGAGCCATTGAGAAAAGGTATTGTTGTTCAATAGCCTTAATCCCTCCTATCTTTCTGCTCTCATGTCTGCCCTCATGTCATGTTGTATTCCTTCTCATGGCTCATCTATCTTATATGCACCTATATGTATTTCTTGGATGTTTTGTTATTTGTTGTTCCATGGACTTTCATGTAGTGTACTGTTCTCTCTAATGTGTTAGTGAAATTATTCAACCAGCAATGCAGGCAGCCCCCCTCCACCCCCCAGGATGTTTTGGGGAAATTTGTACTTTTTAAATTTGTGACATGACAGTGACAACCCCCATTTAAAGAATAACAGCTTGCTGTAAGAACAGGAACAATTCAAGAATAGGATCCTCTGAAAAATTCAATGAATAAGGCAGGGTGAGTGCACAAGAAAAGCCTCATCTGGAAGAGCCCCAAAAGTCTGTTCACTCAAGACTTTCTCTGACTGAGGGTGGATTTTTCTTGATCACAATCACCCTGTAATTAAGTGATCCTGAAAAAACCCCAGCCTGTATAGTAACCTTGAAGGCTTAAATATTAGAACTTTGTATTATGGACTAGACTTAGGCTGCAATCCAATACACAATTATGTGGGAGTAAGTCCCATTGAATCCAATGGAGCTACTTCTGAGTAGACATGTGTGGATTGCAGCTTTACTCTCTACCCTTTGGACTTTCCTTTGCTCTGGTTTTCAGTTTCAGTTGTGTTCTCTACCCAGCCAGCAATAAATAAGCATGTTTCTTTGCCTGCAGTAAGAAGTGAAAGTTTGTTTATTCTGCACTTAGGTGAATAGAATAGAATTGGGTGCTTATTGCTAAACGGTGAAATAACTTTAAATGATCTGGAAAAAAAATTACCCTAAATTTCTCTTTACTTTTTTAAAGCACTCATTATACTGACAATCATAGTGGCTATTTTTTCTTTTTCTTGAGGATGGAAACAGCCCCAGGATAATAGAAACACTACTATGCACAATGGCTAGCTGGCCACCTACGCTATAGTTGAGGCCTAATTTTTTGTTTTCCCAATGTGTGCAGCTCAGCATGAGGCCTTTTCCAGGTTCCTGGGCAGAAAAAATCAACCCAGCAACCAGTAAAAAAAAAATCAGTTGCTTTCCACAATTACTTTCCAATCGCTTAGTTAGTTCTTTATATAGCAAGCATTAAAAAGTTTCTGTTGGTCATCCAATAGGAAGGAAAATTTAAAAGTCGGGAACAAGAGTAGAAGGAGGGACACTCATATCTTTTGTATCCCTTTGTTCATTGTATCCTTAACACCCTTTTTTCTTATGAAACAAAAAATGTCAGTCATTTAATTCCTGGTATTCATAATAAATTTTCTGCTAACTTGATCTTTACATTGCCCATTATGTAAGTTAACACACTCTGTTTATGGAGGAGGAGCGAGGGGGAAGGTCACTGGCTTTCCCTGGCTTGGTCTGGCCCTCACATCTTCTCCATCAGTAAGTGTGTGAGGGGGATTGGCTGGTGCTATGTGCCTCACTTCAAAAATCTCCCACCTAGCAAGAAAGGCTGGCTACATGGCTGAGTGCAGGTGCCTAATTAGTTTGTGTCCATTATTGGATAGTAAAAACTATAGTTTCCTGTTTGACTTCTGCTATCACACACTGCAAAATCAGCATAAGAGCCATGGTATCCAGAATGGCAGGATCCTGATTCCCCTTCTCGGGCAAAGGTGGCATCATCTCCTGTTAAGGTGGCTTGAGCAGTGTATAGCACAGTTTGCTAGTTTCAGTACCTTTGGCACACTGCACCACTGCTGTTTTCAATACTATTGGTGGCACTATTCTTCTACTAAGATCAAGATATTCAAATAATACGGCAGGGATATTATTTTTTACTAAGAATTGGGTAAATGAATATTATGTATGAATGCTGAATATTTCTCTTCCCTGCACCAGAAGCACTGTTCTGAGAATTTCCACCAGATACCATATTCCACATTTTAAGCATTTATCTGAAGCTGTAAGGACTAGATACTTCCTTTAAAAAGGAAGATCTGGGTAAGGTACCAATCCTGTTGGGGCACAGAAAACAAAGCTATTTGTGTAGGTGACAGAGTGTGGCTATGGCCCATCGCCAGTCATTTTGAATCATTTTGAAATGGTTTTGTGTGTTTGAACTTTTGAACCATATTCTATGGTATATTATTAAAACTGTAAAACCTGTGTCTAACACAAAAGGGGATGTGTAGCCTGATTGGTTTCTTCTTTGATCTCCATATTAATAAATTATTTTACCGTTGAGCAGAAAAGTCTCCTTTTATTATTGATTTCCCCCTTTTTGTTTAATGATTTGAGTAAATCACAAGATGAAGAAGAACTACGAGAAAGGAAGCAATGATTTAAAAATGCATGGGCAGCGCAATGCAAAACACGGAACCAGCAGGAGGGGGGCTGGCGGAGGAGGAACCATAAAAACTCTTTGTGGCATCCACTCTCCGTTCAGGAGCTGCCAGCATGGCTGAAAGCCAGCTCCATCAGGAACTGTGCATGAGAGCTGGATGGCAACAGCTAGCGCCCACAAATAAGCCTGCCGGGGAGTAAGCGGTCCCTGTACGCCACCATTGTATTTTTTTTTTTTTACTGCGCTAGCCTATTAGCCGGCAGAATTCTGGTTGGGATTGGGACACGGGGGAACACTCCGAGGGGACTTGGATGGTGTGTAAGTCCTACCTCCAAGGCTCCTCCCCCGGAATGCCCTGTTTTGGGGGGCTTCTGCCAGCTCTCTGTCTGCTGGGCTGGCAGACCCCTGGCGATGCCTGCAAGGTACTGGTGGTACCACGGCTCATCCACGGTGGGGAGCTTCTGCTGGGAGCCTGCCAGCTCAGCTGGGGGTCTGCTGCATCCAATTCCCCCCAGCCCAGCAGAAATGTGAGTTGGATAGTGCCCATAGTCAGGGAGATTTTTTCAGATTTGGAGGATATTTTAGGGGGATGTTGCTTGAGTGACATTAAAAAAAATTTTTTTTTAAATCTGAAACAGACTCTGTCTAAGTAGTACACTTTAGCCTCAATCCTAAAACCAAGGGTGGCAGTCAGGATCAAAGCACTGGAACAACTCTTATGATGAAAGACTGGAGCTTTTTAGTTTAGAAAAAGGCAAGTACGGGGTGGCAACAATAGAGGTGTATGCAGCTATGCATGGTGTGGAGAAAGTGAATGAAGAGTTTTTCTCCCTCTCCTTTTCTGATAATCCTAGAACCTGCAGCCATCCAATGCAGTTGAGTGTAGGATGATTCTGAGGCATAAAAGAAAGTACTTCTTCACTTAGTTTAAATGGACTGCCTTCAAGTCAATCCTGACTTACGGCGACCCTGTGAATAGGGATTTCACGGTAAGCGGGTATTCAGAGGGGGTTTACCATTGTCTCCCTCTGAGGCTAGTCTTTCCCAGCTGGCGGGCCTGCTCAGCTTGCCACAGCTGCACAAGCCAGCCCCTTCCTTGTCTGCAACTGCCAGCTGGGGGGGCAACTGGGCTCCTTGGGACTATGCAGCTTGCCCACGGCTGCACAGGTGGCAGGGCACGTAACCCCTGAGCCACTCACTGGGGGGGTGATCTTTAGCTGACCCTTGACACCCAGGAGACACGAGTGGGGATTTGAACTCACAGACTCTAGACTCCCAGCCAGGCTCTCCTCCCCACTGTGCTATATTATCTACCGCAATACCAGGAGGAAAGGTGGGATATAAATGTAATAAATAAATAAATTTCTGCATTATTTTTGATGCTTCCCTTCCACTGTAATGCACTGAAATTAATTGCATAATTAACTACATAAGTATGTCCATTTAGGCCATTGTGGATAGTGAGATGAATAACGAAGGTTTTAGCAGAAGCCAAACTGTACAAAGCATACTGACTGCAATGAGCACAGGAGAGAAATCACTGCCTCCTTACATGCCTACTTTATAGGTAATAACCAGCTCCTTAAGTTGAGCTGGGATATGCATTGGAAGCAATTCTTAGATACCAACTTGCCTTATAGGATAGAACAGTAGAACTCATGGGGGAGGATTGCCTTTAGAGGAAGAGTACATACTTTGGATGCAGAAGGTCCCAAATTCAATCTCTAGCATCTCTAGTGAAAAGGAATGTTGGAAGATTCAGGACAGACAAACGAAAGTACTTCTTCATGCAGTAAATAGTTAACTTGGAATTTGCTCCCGCAAGAGGCAGTGATGGCAAACAACTTGGATGGATTTAAAAGAAGACTAAACAAATTCATGGAGGATAAAGCTATCAATGGCTACCAGCCATGATGGCTGTGATCTGCCACCATAGTCGGGCAGTATGCTTCTGAAAACCAGTTGCTGGAAGCTGTAGGAGGGGAGAGTGTTCTCACACTCAGGTCCTGCTTGTGGGCTTCTGATGGGCGTCTTGTTGGCCACTGTGAGAACAGGATGCTAGACTAAATGGGCCACTGGTCTGATCCAGTAGGATCTTTTTATGTCCTTAAGGCTCAGGTGATAGGATGGCAAATACATTTATCTGAGACCCTGAAGAGCCAGTAGGCTAGATGGTTAAACAGTCTGGCCAGCTTCCTATATGGCAGCCTCGTATGTTCTTGGTGACATATTCCAGCCTCCAGAATTATGCCAGCAGGTTCTGCATCCCTTTCATGAAAATTATCCCATGGATTTTGACATTGACAGAACAAAGTAGTGATTATGAGCAATATAAATTGTAGTTTCAAAGTTCTGTGGTAAACTAAGAGGTTATATGAATCTGGAGCTAAAATATATGAATCTGGAGCTAAAATTCAAGTCTGGTTGACAGTCTAATGACCCCTCCCCAAACTGAAATACATCTTTATGCAAAGTAGCATAAATGCAAATCATGCATGAAAAAGTAGCATATGTCATTCAAACTCCTTATCTTGCTATGACTAAGCAGCAAGATAGATTGTTTCCTTTATTCTGAGCAATAGGACAATAGCACTGAACCCATCAATAATAGCAACTGTTGCTGATGAGTAATATGGTAATTGAGGAGTTTTAATTTCCTGAAGGCAGTCACTACCTCTTTCCAAATTCATAACAAATGAATGGCAAGGGCAGTTTGGTGTGGTTGGCAGTACATGAAATGTTATAAAACTGATGTAATTGCAAAGCAAGCGATAAAACAGTCTTGCTCAATAAAGGGCTTTGTATACTTTCAGGTTTAGATGATACGCATCAGCTGCTTGCGCTTGGCGTTATTACTTCTGAGCTTCTGTTTGACCTATCAGTGTCACCTATGCTGCCTAGGCTCCAGTATCAAACTGCAGGGGATATTTGTGTGTGTGGTGCATGTGTGTGTTTTGAAGGATCTGTCTGTTCCTTTGACCCATTCCCTAACACTTCCCAGCTAACTCTGCAGTTGGCTGTATCTACATTTTCTAAATGGTGGCTCAGATCCCATCGGTGAGTTGAAGGAAACTTATGAATTGATAGCGGGCTAGTTTAGAGGGTGGCTTTTGCAGTGTGAAGGACTAAATGCTGACTGGTACATTGCAAACTAGGATGGTAGTCTTAACCAGAAAAAACGGGAATGGGAGAAGATCTAGCTCTTTAACAACAATTAAAAGGAGTAGATACCTCCAAGACTGTTGCCTGAGAATGCTCTCCCATTTTATAAAATATTTGCTGGAGGTTTTTTTAAATCTAATTCTCCAAAGGCTGTTTGTTCTCACTCTCCAGTGATAGCCTTTAAAAACATGCAAACCTGCAAATATTCCTTTGCAGCAAGGTTCCATTGACACTAAGGGTAGAAACACACTCACTCTTCTGCTGGGCCAGTGCGTCTCCTCCATCTCTCTTTTCTGAAAATGCGGGCACACCATGCTAGTCAACCCCCCCTTTACTGTAAAACCTGGTGGGAGCAGCTTGAGTGTGTCTTTTTTTTAATTCGTCTTCAAAGAGATTTTGCAACTGATTGGCAGATCAACCCATTCCCCCTCCAGGTGTAGCTAATAGAAGCACTTTGCTCTGGCAACTAGTGTGTTCACAGCCTAACTCACAAGAGATAAGAGTGTTACCCTTGCATTTTAAGGCCATCAGATACATCATCATCATCTTTATTGCAGGCCTTAGGCCGTCGCAACGTACAAACAAAGTTAAAAAACACATACAATAGTATAAAACAGCATTAAAATAAATAAATTCTGTGTATGAACCATATAAGACATTAAAACCTATAAGCCTGAAGCTGTATGTAAACCCTGAGTAGTTAAGTATTTGGCCCTCAATTGTTGAGCAGCATGGGCGAAACGGGCCACATTATAGGATATCCAATATACGTTATCTCCCAGAAGAAATGAGATAAAATAGTCATCAGATCCGGAGCCTTGACGGTTTATTAAAATATCAAGGAATTCAGTTCTGGGCTGGGAGAAAATTGGACACTCAAATAAATAATGGGGTAGGTCTTCCACTTTCCCCATTTGACATATGCAAAGTCGTTGTTCAAAAGGAATTTGTTGATAACGCCCAGTTAGCATTGCTGATGGCATAGATTAAAATCTCAAAGCTGTAAATGAGTATCTTAAGTGTACCGGGAGTTGATATTTTAAATAATTAGCCATGTTGTGGTCACTTTTAAATAAATTATACCATCTGGAAAATTTAGAGTTTGAGATTAATAAACCATCAAGCCAAACACAATGTCTTACTATATGATCATGAATGTTGTACCTGAGTAATGCAGATACTGAGAAGATGGGAATATGATAGTGTGCGAGAATTAACCGAAATTTAGATTTCCAATTATTATTTGCTGCTGCAACTTCAAAACAAATCCTTGCCAATATTTTTACTTGTGAATTTGCCAAAGATGACCAATATCGGAGAAAGGACTCGTGAATGCGAGCACTGACTGAAATTGAACCAGTTTTGGCTCTCATAAACGCTGCCGGAGTACCCGGAGGGAGGTGTAATAGACGTCTAAAAAAGGTGTTTTGGATAGCTTCAAGCATAGAATAAGAAGATACTGACCATCCCCATATTGCCGCCACATAGGTGATCTGTGCTAAAATCTTGGTTTGAAAGATTTTTAAAGCAGGGGCTACCAAATGCCCCCCCGCTGTCCTATAGAATTTTAATATTGCACCTGTCGCTTTAACGGCCGCGAGTTTGATGGCTGCTATATGGGCTTTCCAGGTTAAGGTGTCTTGGAAATAAATTCCAAGATACTTGAAAGAGCGACATTGTTCTATTGGATAATTTCCAATAGACCATTTGTGCTTTTGATATCTGTTACCGAATACCATTATTTTTGTTTTCTTATAATTAATTTGGAGGCCCTCTTCTTACAGTAGGAGTCTAACTTCGTCAATAACCTTCTCAATCCTACGGGAGTAAGAGAAAGAAGGATCATGTCATCTGCATATAAGAGGGTAGAAATCTTTCTACTGCCTGCAGATGGTGGAAAAAAATTTGATCCTTCTAACTCAAGAACTATATCATTCAGATATAGGTTGAATAGAATGGGTGCCAGGAGGCACCCTTGTCTGACACCTCTCCTTATTGCTATTGAGTCAGTCAGATTATTACCAACTCTGATTTTAAGAGTGTTATTTGAGTAAAGTTCTTTGATTAAAAATAGGAGGCGTTTGTTGATATTAGTACGTGCCAGCTTGGCCCATAGGCGGTCTCTGTCAACTGAATCGAATGCCGCTGCTAGATCCACGAAGGCGGCATATAAATGTTTTGTGGGGCCATCCACGGTCTGCCTTGCAAGGAAATAAAGCGTGGCGCAGTGATCTATTGTGCTCTGTCCTTTTCGGAACCCTACTTGTTCCAGAGCAATGATCGCGTTTTCAGCTTCCCAATCCTCCAGTTTTTGTGAAAGGAACTTACTGTATATCTTCGCACCTATGTCCAATAAACTAATAGGGCGATAGTTCTTCGGGTCATCTCTTGTTCCTTTTTTATGGATGGGAATAACTATGCTCTGCTTCCAGTCGTCTGGCATTATTCTTGTGTTGTTAATCTTTGTAAAAAGCTTAGCCAGGATAGGGGCCCACCAATCTGGAAACTCTAGGAAAAGCTCAGGGGGGATCATATCTTCCCCCGGAGCCTTACCCTTTTTTAATGATAAAATAAGTGATCGAACATGAGATGGTGTGACCGGAGGCCAGATGCTGGAACTGGGTTCATCTTGGGCATAGCTAATAGAATTTGGTATACGCTGAGCAGCAAATAACTGGGCAAAATGTTCTTGCCATTTTATAGGAGAAATGTGGCTAGAAATATATTGTCTGTAAACACCGGATCCAGCAGCAACCAGGACCCAGAATAGACGATCGTTGCCTTCCAGCCAAGCTTGGTTAAGCCGCTCCCACTGGGATCTCGCATACATCTCTTTTTTGTATCTTATTAAGGATTTATATGAGGAACGCAAATTAATGAGTTGGATATGATTGAAAGTGATTGGATCTCTTAATATATTACAGGTAAATTTAATTAACTGGCGTTTTGCTGTCTTGCAATCTTGATTGAACCAGCTCTTACACCTAGGCTGAGTTGTAATAGGGCAATGTTTTTTAATTAACATAGGTTTAAGTTGGGATGTAATTTGCTGATAAGCTATGACGGCATCCAGTTTCGACTCTAAAACTGCCTGCCTAATCTTAGAGGTATCTGAATTCTCTAAGGATTGAAGAGTAAGCAGGTAGAGGTTTGGTGACCAGTGTATTCTGCGGTCCGCAATCTGAAGATCTGCTAAATTTGGTAATATCGGTAGGGTCAATGGATGCATCAGTTTTAAACTCATTAACCAAGGAAAATGGTCGCTTTCGATTCTATCCAATACACAGAAACAATCCACCCTCGAAAGAAGTGTACTTGAGACCATCATGTAATCTATTACACTGGCTCCCCGGATGGAAAAATAAGTAAAGGCCCCATTAGACTTATCAAGTTGAGAACCATGTAAACAGATTAGCTGGTGGGTAAAAATTAATTCTGTTAACCTCAGACCTTGCTTGTTTAACATATTATCTTGTGATGTCCTGTCCCCTAGAGGAAAAGGGTTAAACGGGCCATGGTTTAATGATAAGTCATTCACACAGCCTGCACCCATCCGGGCGTTAAAATCCCCACAGAGAATCAAACTATGATCTGGGTAATGACATTCCAAGCGGGCTAAAAACTCAGATATTTGGTCCCATGTGTTATTTGAGGTTAGAGACCTAGCCTTGTGAGGGGGTAAGTAAACATTTATAATGATAAGTGGACCTGTCAGGGAACTAGAAATCCTTAAACCTTGGACAAAGTGTTCACATGGAGGGTTTAGAATATGAATCTCTAATGGCAAGTCATCAGATACAAATATGCAGAGACCACTGCTACCTCTGCCATTAATACTATGTTTAACCACTGGAAGAGGGTAAGCCTGAAAACCGAATAAGGTCATCAAAGAGTCAGTTGTTGCCCATGTTTCTTGAAGGCATACGATCTTAAACTGCTGTAGAAACGGGAAAAGATCATCCTTACTGTCTTTGTTAGACCAGCCCTTGATATTCCAAGAGAGGATCTTAAGATGTCAGTCTGACCCTGAGAGTTCTTTTGTCACCTTGGAAAAAATCCGGTTGGAAGTGCCCGGATTAGAAACTAATCCGGGAGAAGAGCTCGAACAAAATGAAACAAATTTTTCTTCCGTTTCCACGTCTGCTTTGTGGCACGGGCTCGCCTTTGATTGTTCATGGATCACTGATAGTCGTAATGAAAGATGTACTAATCTATTTAAGATTTTGTCCCGTTCAAACTCAGGCAGTAGACCAAAAGACTGTAGCAGAGATTGTTCTTCCTCTGTCGGGAGGTCATCAAGAAGTTCCTCCTGTCGGGGGGATCTAACTGGCAAAAGATGGATATCTGTCGAAGTATCTTGTTAATAACGCAGGCTAAAACTTCACTCTCCCTTTGTATGGGGATCTGGGCCTCATTGATACTTGGTATAAACATTCCTTCAGATGTCAAAAGGGATTTCAATCGCACACTCTGGCTTTTTGGACTAAGAGAACTCCGTTGATATTTTGGCAGTATGTGGGAAATTGTCGGGTTTCGAAGAGATTTCCCTAAGTCACAGTTGACTTGATCCTCTAATACTATCAATGGATCCTGTTCTGATTGACCTGAAATATCTAGATAGTTTTGGCACTTATTCGAATCATTTATTAGGTTCAATGGGGGGGCTACATTTGCAAAAAAGCGAAGAGTTGTTATACCCTGCTTAGACAGAGAGTCTTTATTAAGCCAAATTTGCTTGGCTATTTCCTGTGAGGGAAATGTAACCACCGCCCGAGCTCTATTGCTATTAAAATAGAGATATTCAACTTGGCAAATGTCATTTGTACGAATTTTCCTATAAAGGGAAGGTATTGTCGTCTTATTCAGTATATCAGTCAGGTGGCATTTTCTGTCTAATGAACTTAAAAGGCCCCATGGTTTTGGGTAATTTGCTAAAACTAGCTTATTCCTTATAAGTTTCCAACTCAGATGTAAAGTTGGGGATTCAGATGGATGTTTTATAGGCTCAACCCTCAAAACGTCTTGCCAGGGGTCCTGCAGAGATATGTATATCGAAGGGGATGGAGGGAGAATTTCAGAAGTACTCTTCCCCTCTCGATTCGTTGAATCAGCAATTCTTCCTTCATCTGAATGCCCTGTGAAACACTTTATGTCAGACTGCTTTAATTCTTTCATTTGAGATGTACTTGAATTAGAGTTACGCGTTTTCGAAGCAGTTTCTAGCATGTTAAAAAGTCTCTTATAATTCCACCTGCTTTTCCACGTAGGTTTTTGAGACTTCACATTTTTGCTCTTTTTTGGGTGAAATGCTGGCCCTTTCTTTCTGACCCTGGGTGGATTCTGCTGAACAGGTTTCACCACAGCTGCAGGACTTACTGAACGTTCCTGGGTAGAGGAAGGAACACTGTCTTGAGAAATACATCTTGTATTGACTAACGTTGTTAACAAAGAATTGCATTCATTCATGTAGGCCTTAAGATGCTCCAGGTCTGTGGTCAACATAAGTAACCACCCTTGTAATGATAAGTCAGATATAGAATCTTTTAAAACTGGGTGGATAAGGTCTGATGACAATACATGAGTCTCCATTTGGTCCAGTTGATCCACAGATTTGTCACTAGGCTGTTCCACTACTGTAGGCTGGAATAGACTAACTGTCTGATGTATTTGAGGTGGGTTAGAGATGTCAGTGACCTGCTGCGCGTCTGAGTCTAATTTATCCAGGGAGTTGTTAGTTTCTTGAGACAAAGCTGAGCCTTTAATTAAAAGCTGGCTTTCAGCCAACGCTAGTTCATCAGCCAGGTTCATTGTAGGTAAAACATTTTTGTGATTGTGAGGGTAGCCTTTAAGAGGTAAAGACCATTCCTTAGGAGAGGGTATTACTGACTCTTTGTCCTTTTCGATATGGTGACTAGGAATAATTGAGACAAATTTTGTGATTTCCTGCTGTCCCTTTAATAAGGCAAGTTCAGTTTGGCATTGTGGGGGGGAATAGTTTTGTTTCCTTTCATGCCGGGTCTTTTTTAACTTAAGGTTGTCATTTATCTTTACAGTCTTGTCTTTCTCTGGTAGACACTGGGAGAGAAGAGGGAGGCCTAAAGCTCTTCTCTCTTTTCTTGTGAGCACCATTCTTATCAAAAGAATTTGAACTCGGAGAGATATATGGGGATATTGCTGTAAATCTTCAAAGGAAGGCGAATAGTCAAGGCCAGCGTCAGGGAACAGCTTAGTTGCAAAAAAAATTTAATTGCTCTGCAAGCTAAACAGGCTTGGGCATTAAAAGGCTAAGACTGAAAATAAAATATCTGAGATAAAAATTAGATAAAAATAAAACAAAAAACCCAAGACAAGGAAGAGTCTCACCTGATGTCTGTAACCGGAAACCGGAAACAAGCCACTAACTCAGGCCCAGTCATTCAGCAAGAATAATTGGAGGGGTTAAGGATGCAGTGCAGATATGTAGGCTGGACGTACTTCATATGCTCACCATGCATATACCTATCCTGTTTGCAATAGTGGCCAGCAAGGTAGTGTTGGCAACTGGCTTCCTAATGCCTCATGTCTCTGTACTGAGAGGGGAGGGGCAAAACAGCAGAGAGCTCAGCATGGTGTGAGTGCAGCAATGGAGCCAATCCAAGGGCTCATCTACACAGGGGTTTAGTATGTGTCTGGTGCTACTCACATCCCCTTTTAATTTGTATGGTTCACATGACTTTACTGGCAAACAGAAGCTATCACACAGTTTCCCTCCGTAAATCCGTACTAACCCAATTCTCTGATAAATCGAAAAGGGAAGGAAAAAAGTCTTCACTCCTTATCTCTAGGGTGTGCAGACCTTTTGCTCCAATGCTTTTAGGTGGGTGTGTCAGTTGTTCCCCTCTCCCCACCCACTTCCTCCTCCTTTCATTTAATTTCCTGTGGGCTGAAGAGAAACTTCTGCTGCTCTCTCCTGTTCTGCAAGCCTTTTTTATGTTGCTGCAAATGATGCCTTATTTTTCTTTTCCCCCTAACTTGTGCACAAAAGCATAACACTGCTCAAACAAAGATTTGTATTTCAGCAGTATTGTACCAGTGAAAATACAAAACTTCTGGGTTGTTTTTTTTTAAATGAAACGTACTGATAGAACAAACTGATCATGCTCAATTGCCAGGTAACCAGAGGGAGTGGAAATGTTAAATTAGAGGGCGTGGTCTTTAGGAAACTACATGATTGATGCTTCCCCTCAAGTGTGACTAGAAAACACTGTGTTTGCAGCTGGCATTGCGCCCTTACTGTGGATGGTGCAAGCAGAAAAAGGAGGTAAAAACAGTGTCTTTAGCATGAAGTTATGCTCCCATGTGGATAAGCCCCAAGACTCCTGCCACTGCATCCACACCACACCAAGCTCCCTCCTGCCTTGCCCCTCCTCCTCTTGGTAACCAGAAACAATGTATGGTGTTTGGAAGACAAGTGAGCAATGCTGTCCTACCCACTGCTACTGCATCTTAACTGCAAATGCAAAGCACAGAGTTGACGCATTAATCCAGTCCCACACAGTGGTAGGATTGGTATCCTGTTATGATGCTGATTCTGTGCTTTGGCAGGCTGTGAACACACTAGTCGCCTACAGCAAAGCATTTCCACTAGCCACATTTGGAGGGAGAACAGGTTGATCTGCCGACCAGTTGTGAAATCTCTTTGAAGCTGAATTAAAAAAAAAACAACCCTTTATTCGAGCTGCTCCCACCAGGTTTAACAGTGAAAAGTGGTAAGGTTTGTGCCCCCGTTTTCAGAAGACAGAGGCAGAGATGCACTGGAACCAGCAGAACAGTGAGTGTTTCTACCCTTAGACACATGGGAGGCATTCTCCAAAAAAGTGGGGCTTTTAACAAACATGTCTCTGTTTGTTCACAGCTGAATATTCCCTGATCCACAGTGGGGACTAGCAGCAACCCTGCAAGGCTTTCCCTGTCATTACTCATTAGGCGGTGTGAGGCAGCTACCTCAGCCACCAGATGCTGGGTAGTGGGAAGCAGCAGTGAGGTGCTGAAGGACACAGTGTCTGTGCCCACCACCAGATGACCTGGCCTGCATCCCCTAAGTGAGTCTGCTGGCCTCAGGTGTGCTGTCCCATTGACAGTATTGCAGTAAGATTCAACTGCCAATCAAACATAAGAAACATTTTTATTTATTTATTAATTATTTAATTTATATCCCGCCCTTCCTCCCAGCAGGACCCCATAGGAAACATAGGAAGAGACCTGCTGGATCAGACGAAAGGCCCACCTAGTCCAGAATCCTGTTCCAAATTCTCAGAGTGGCCAATCAGATGCTTATGGGAAACCCCAAAGCAGGACATGAGTGGAACATCACTCCCCCCACGTGCTCCCCAGCAATTGGTATTCAGAGGCATACTGCCTCCAACAGTGGAGGTAAAACACTGCCGTTGTGACTAGTAGCCACTGACAGCCTTCTCCTCCATGAATTTGTCTCATCTTTTTTTAAAGCCATCTGAGTTGGTGGCCATTACTGCCTCTTGTGGCAGCGAATTCTGTAGTTTAACTATGTGCTGCATGAATAAGTCCCTCCCTTGTCTGTCCTGAATCTTTCAACATTCAGCTTCATCAGATGGCTGATGGATTACCTCATGAATCAGAGGCAGTCATGTTGGCTGTATATTACCTCCTGTATCAGAGGCAGGTTGCCTCAGAATACCAGTTTGCTAGCCTGGGAAACACAAGCAGAGAGGGGAGTTGCATCTGGTTAGCTACTGTGGGGAACAGGATGGTGAACAAGATAGGGCCTTGGTCTGATCCAGCAGGGCTTTTTTATGCCCTCAGGGTCTTGGTGGACCACTTAACAAATGTATGTTTGTTCTATAGATGAAAGCACATATGAAACCCTACAAGTAAACTGCAGACAAACTGTCACCAACAAAAACAATACCTGTAGGCTACTTGAATTGTATCCAATGAAAACCACATGTACAGGCATGCTGATAAAATGTGTCCAATGCAAACTATGAGCTCTATTCCAGGCAACTGAGAAGAGTCGCTTTCTGGTAATTTTTTAGAGAAAACTGAGTAGGCAATACCAGTGCTGCATTATGAAGATCACAGGCTCTAGCAGCAGCAGCCATTGTGGTTTTAATTCATCATCATCATCTTCATCAATTTATTAAATTTATATCCCATTCTTCCTCCAAAACAATTTGTTTATCATCTGCAGTTTGGTCCAAATGTGTGTGTGTGTGTATATATATATCTATGTCTACATACATTTGAAGCAGCAGCTGGAGAAAATGCACATTGCCAGTCCTTCATCCACAGTCCTCTTCCTCATTTTTCAACATGTGCTACCACCCTTTACATACTGGGCAAAAGATGAAGAAAATCCAGAATGCAGTCCTCTTGCACAAATTTAAAATGATGGCAAAGTTTTTGGAACAGAGAATTAAATGCAGAAAAATGAGTGCTTTGGAAACTGTCATGTACTATTCTTCAATAAGATGGGGGTGACCCTTTGTAGTAGTTTCCTCTTATTGTAAAGGTTTGTGCTGAACAACTAAAATAAAGAACACATGCCTTTTTTGATGTGGATGTCTGGAATGGAGTCTTTTACCAAATTCTGGTGCCAGAGTGTCTGAATGTTACCAACATTTAATAGAGGAAAGGATGGTAAACAAAAACGTTTGATGGGATGGGGAAATCGTTCAGTAAATCCCCAGGAGACGTAAGTATCTAATAATCCCAGTCCACAGAGTAGTTAAGACAAACATCTTCTTTCAAGCTAGTTTAAACCTATTGACGTCAATGAGGTTGTACTGGTTTAAATTCAAGAACTTTTGCTTGAAACAACTGGGCTGCACACAAACATATTTTAAAGGTTTCACGTGCCCGATGCACATCAGGCTTGAACCTGCTCTTAGGGCATTTGGCATGGAGCATGGGAGGCAGACAATTGTGCTTCAACTCATTGTATAAAATTCAGTTGTGATCAGGAGTATTTCTGAGGAAAAAATAGTTTTATTTTTCTTGGGAAAGAGATCCCACTGATTTTTCTTAGAAAAGGAGTCCCACTTTAATTGCTGTTGTAGTTCAAATGGGTGGGTACTTAAGGACTGGTTGCCAGAAAAGAATAAAACACACAAACCAGACATACAGCCTGATCTTGTGCATGTTTATATGGAGAAAGTTGATTTCAATGGGACACACTCCCAGTTAACTGAGCATAGCATCATGTCTTTATGTTGTTGTTGTTATGTGCCTTCAAGTCGATTGTGACTTATGGCGACCCTATGAATCAGCAACCTCCAGTAGCATCTGTTGTAAACCACCCTGTTCAGATCTTGTAAATTCAGGCCTGTGGCTTCCTTTATGGAATCAATCCATCTCTTGTTTGGCCTTCCTCTTTTTCTACTCCCTGCTGTTTTTCCCAGCATTATCATGTCTTTATAATCCCTCCTAAATTTACTTGGTTGGGAATAAGCCCTATTAAACTCAGTGAAACTTATTTTTGAAAAAATATGTTTAGGATTGTTCAATATAACTGCGGGAGGAGATATGGATTGGAATACATATTTTTCTATGCAGCAAAATAGCTTAGAGGCAGAAAATGATCCTGTCTTTGTCACTACAGCGACAAGATTTTCAACAATTGGCATGCCAGATTGAACAGAAAATAGGAGATTAATATTTTTCTAAGATTTTATATGGCAAAAAAGTATAATTTCCACAAAACTTCACCTAACATTTAGGAGAAGAGAGCCATAATGCACCAGGTACAGAGTTGTCATGCTGTCTGGGAAGGAAATATTTGGTGTTTTCATGGGAACATCAAAGGAAAGGGGAATGCTATCAATGTCAAGAAAAGAGGATGTCACCAGCAAGGTGATAGACAAGGGTGTAAAGGGAAGAGTGACTGTCTATCAACAACTGTTTAGTCATGGCAAATAAACAGACGTTTCATGCTCAGAACCAATGTACCAGAAGCTGGGAGTGGTCCTGGACTGTCTATGGTGGAAGCACAAGTGCTTTTTACCAGCTTAGGTTGGATCTGCAAATGCAGCCCCATCTAGAGAAAGCTGACCTAATGGGACCTTAATGGGACCTTTGAGTGAACATAGCAAAGAATTGTGTTTGTGTTGTAAATCTTTATCTCCCTCCAATCCTATTGATGATGATGATGGTTTATTTCTATCCCGCCTTTTGGCCAAAAGGCCCTCAAGGTAGCTTACAACAAATAAACACAAATATAGAAATACGTATCAATAAAAACAGTACAATTTACAAAAAATTAATAACAGGGTAATAACACTGTTAAAAAGCAACAATAACAACTTTCAATGAAAATACAATAACAAATCACACTTTCCTAACACTTAAATTGCTAACAATTAGACAATGTCTACTAGTTCTTACATCAATATGTTGACATCAAAACATAATACCACCGAGGTGTCCTGCTGGTACTGCATCTGCCAGTCCTAATACAAGAAAAGGAGCAGGAGCAGTCCAGCTTTTTGCCAACATAGACGATCTCCATGGTAAGCAGTATTTCAACTTGATCACAGGGATGAAGCAGTTGACATTCCAGCTGTTCTAGCTCGTTGCAAAGGTGGAAACAATGGGCTTGGAAAGAAAGAAGGGGAAAGAAGTAGAAGCCTGCTTGGTGTGGGTGGGTCTGCTCACAGGAGAGATGGAAACAATGGGCTCTGAGAGGAAAGGAGAGGAAAGGGGTGGAGGCCTGCTCAGCACAGATGGATCTGGCTTGCGGTGGAGGCCCCGGCGCCAGAGCTCATATCTTTGGAGAGTTGGTACGGGTCCATCATCAGGGCCGGGTTGGACAATGAGAGGCCCAGTGGGGAGGGCGGTGGCAAAAAAAGATGCGGTGCTGAAGACGGGCAGGTGGTGCTTGGTGCTCTGGGGCTTTCAAAGGTGAAGGTGGCACTCTCTTCTGACTGAGCCACAACTATCCCTCGGCATTAGTTACGTTGAGGCGACAGGTGAAAACATATTTATGTGTTCATGCCTTTGGAATTTTCTATATTGATGCTGGTCAGAGCTTAGGTCAGTGTTGATGTTTTTATAATAGATGTATGATTTTATTCTGATTTATTTTATATTATTTATATTGTATGCTGTGTTGCAAGACACCCCATGCACCAATGTGGAGGAAGGGTGGGGGATACTACCACATTGAAATAAATAAATAACAACCATGAACAATTGCATACAGCAAGTGAAAAGTGATTTTTAAAATCAAACAAATGTTGTATTTAATTTATAGTTAAAAGAAAAGTGGGTAGGTGAGATTTTTTTTAAATGGTAGGATCAAAATACACAAACTGTGAAAATTTCTCACAGGTCTTAATTTGTGTTTGGACTGGGACCTGTAAGCTTAGGGTTCAAATGCCCACTTGGCCATTAAGCTCCCTGGGTGACCTTGGGCAAATCACTGTTTTTCAACATAACCTAAGATGATAAAATCGGGACAACTGTGTTGGTATGCCACCTTGAATTCCTTGGAGGAAAGGTGGGATATAAACGTGGTAGATAGATAGGCATTCAAGGTGACTTACCATCTGAATAAATAAAAATAAAATACAACGATATCAGTGTTTCTGAAAATCACAAAACTGACTCCAAAACATAAAATTTTGTTGTTGTTATGAACTTTTTTTGGATTCTTGCCAAGGTCAATAAAATGAAGGCCCATTTCAGCCTTCCAAATACCACGTAAAATAAATGCGTGGGGGCGGGGGGGTCATGCCTGCTGTCCTCGCCCCCCATTTCTATGCGTTGATTGGCTCTGTGTATATACGGAACCTATGTGCATACAACTTGTGCCCCAGAAGGAGATGCAGGAATCCGATTGCAATGGTGAAAGTCTACGCACGTACAAGTGTATGTGTTAGGCTCTGTAAATAAAGGACTAATCGGGAAGATTTAATGACTGAGACAGCGTGAGCAATCCGGATCCCTACCACAAACAATTTGAATTTGAAAGTCTGAAAATGACTGCGGCTGACATCCTATAACCACTTGCCTTGGGGTAAGCCCCTTTGAACTCAGTGGGGCTTCCTTCTGAGTAGACATATATGGGATTGCACTGTAATGCGTAACCCACTTCCAAGATATGCGTTGCTCTATGCATGCTTGAAGATGTGAATTGAAGCACAATCCAGATTTGAGAAGCCACAATTTGTGTGTACTTGTGTGTGTGTGTAATGTTGGTGTGGAATCACGTAGCGCATTGTCCATTTTCTTTATATATCATTCTGTTTCTCTGGATAAATAGTTCTGAGTTAACTCAAAACTCGCAGACATTATTTGATCAAAGCAGGGTGTCTTTATTTACGATACAGGGGTATATTACATTTATGATCTGACAAATGAATACACCAAGTACATTTTATGGGACATTTCAAGGGTTAAATCTGCTAGTTATTTTCATGCAAAAGCAAGCAAGAAGACTCTATGTTCACCCACTGAAGAATAACCCACCTTGGTAACTTTTGCACCAAGAAGATAAAAAAGAGATGTGGCAGTCTATACATAATGATTTATTGTGGTGTCAGTTTGTTATCTGAAATAATGTATTATGAGTGTATGTGTGTTTACAAATAAATAAAAGATTGTGTGATAGCATCGTCACACCGATCTTGGGGATGAAATGAGGCGAAGTTTAATTTGCCACGATACACACAAACATTTTATTCAGTCCGAATTCACTTGAATTTACTGCTTACTTGGATTATGGATTGGGTTTGTTATGAAAATAAAAGAGTAACCGCTATTTTTTCGCAGTGAGCAGGGTTCAAACCTGCGCGGGGAGACCTCATTGGATTTCAAGTCCAACGCCTTAACCACTTGGCCATTGCTGCTACATGAGAATTACACCCAAGCAGATGTAGGGCTCATCCAAACGGAGCGGGATAATCCATGTTTTTCATATCCGGTTTGCCATCTGACAGTCCTCACTGTCTTCCCCACCCACTTTTTTCCGATTTAAAAAATATGTGTTTTTTGCGCCCGCACACACAGCGGGAAGATCCATAAATCCTTTTCATTTTTTCCAAGCCCCTCCTGTAAAACCACCCCCATCAGCCAATTGGTTCACAAAAAAATGACATGTACTCCTCCCCCCCTTTGCAATGCACAATATCGCACATGCGCTTGAACGTTAGAGCGTAAAAGTTTGAATTTTCCTGTGGCTGTAAAGGAGTTCCTTGCTGCTTGCTACTTATGTGTCTCTCTGTGGCGCAATCAGTTAGCGTCTTCGGCTGTTAGTTCGAGCCCACCCAAGGACAATTCATGTTTTCTTCTGTTATTACCCATCACAATTATAATTCATTTTATCTGGGTTAGAACCAATCGGGGAGCAGGAGAGGGGATGTGAAGGGACAAAACTGCTGGCTCCCTTCTTTTTGCGCTGGAAAGCCGGGACTCGGCTGCCTTCCAAAAGCACCTCCTCGAGGAGGGTCCCCCCAAGGGGGGTTCCTGCTCCCTGCCCTTCCATTTTCAAGAACGCCTTGTCACAACTACTACCACCCCTGCCTCCCATTTACCTGCGTTTCTGGAGAAATAAGTGGTATTGTCAGCCCTGTGTATCTCCAGAAACGTTAATATGTATAAAGGTAGAAAAGCATACAGCCGCTCAAGCTAACAAAGGACTAGGTGGTCTGCACATATAACACCTGTTCTGGCTCATTTGCACTGGCTACCTATTTGTTTCCGGGCCAAATTCAAAGTGCTAGTTTTGACTTATAAAGCCTTACACGGTGCGGGACCACAATACCTGGCGGAACGCCTCTCCCAATATGAACCTACCCGCTCACTACGTTCAACATCTAAGGCCCTCCTCCGAGCTCCAACTCACAGGGAAGCTCGGAGGGTAGTAACAAGATCTAGGGCCTTTTCAGTGGTTGCCCCCGAATTATGGAACAGTTTTCCTGATGAGGTGCGCCTGGCGCCTACACTTTTATCTTTTAGGCACCAGGTTAAAACCTTTTTATTCTCCCAGGCATTTTAACCTATTTGTGTTTTTAATCTATCTTGGTTATTTACTTGTTTAATACTGTATTGGGCTGTGGGCGGTATATAAATCGAACAAAATAAATAAATAAATAAATAAAAATACAGGAAGGGACTACACTGCTTGAGGAGGGCCCCCCAAAGGGGGGTTCCTGCTCCCTGCCCTTCCATTTTCATTTATTTTATTAGACGGAACACCGGAAAGCCTGGCTGCCTTCCACAAAAGCAGCTCCTCCAGGAGGGACCCCCAAAGGGGGGCTCCTGCTCCCTGCTTTTCTACCTTTATAATCCACTCACAGAAAATTAGGAGCAAAGACAAAGGTCCATGTTCTTTATAAGTCGGTTCCTCCACCCTTGTGAAATGTGTTTTTTTGTGTGGGGGAGGTTAGACAGCACAGTATGGCTTCATGTAAATCAATGTAATGAGAAAGGTTTCTGCCTACAACTGAGGGTTGGGAGCCAGAGCGGCCACCCAGTTTGCAGGCGGGCTAAAAATAAACTTGGAATTTTGCATCTGTGCAGTAGTTGCAGAGCCCCCCCCAACACCCCACCATTGCAATGATTGGTTCAATTTTCCCAGGCTTTCCCCCGGATATCCGCGCACATGCATAAAAGTGCAGATACGTGATTGGCTGGAATAAGGAGAAGGGGCACGGGGAAATGCCCAAGAACCACCCATTAGCTGTAAAGTCCACAATATTGCATCCTAGCTCCTGAAGGAACAGCAGATGATTCCCAATTTTAAAAGGCAAATCGCATTTTTTGCGGTATTGCCAAGAGCAGACTTAACCCGTGAAAAAGCGCAACAGCTCGCGACGTCATATGGACGACCGAAAAATAATGAAAACACAAAGCGATCGTGTATCACATTTTGCAGTCGTCTGGATGAGCCCGTAGTTAGCAGAACAGGAAGTGATGTTTCCTACTACCTTTAATTGCCAATCATAGTTAGAGCACCCGACTACAAAATAGTCATTCTCCACTTCTTCAATCCAAAACGGGAAAGGTGAGCTCACGCAGAAGCTGCAATATTTCTTTAGAAAACAACTTTACCCAACAATGGCGAGTCTCGGGAGGCGCTACAGAGACAACAGCACAAAATATACCATTCTACCTCTGGTCGACCTGACGTTTCCAGAGACAATCTTCACTCATACAAACAACTATCCTCCCCTTCACCAGACTTTTTCGCTCTCCCTCCTGCCAAAACCATTCTCTTTCTCTCCCCCCACCCATCCCTTTACCACTTATAATTTCCCTCCTTGACCACAGTTCAATTAAAACTCAGTTCAAACATTGGCAGGACAGCATATTTACACAAAGGTTGCCAATGCATAAGAGAGAGCCCCTGAGGTAAGAGATGGTTGTGCTCAGTTGAACTGGCACACCAACTGACACAGAGTACCTCCACATCAGGCATGATTTCCCTCTCAAACATCCCTGACTCCAACCTCCATCCCAAATCACTAGTGAAGGAAGCCTACTTTTGTGTGGGGGCATGGGGGAGACAGGGGAGGATGTATGGTAGCTATTGACGGACTTTCATGGCAGCTAACAGATATAATAAATGAGCTCTTTAAAATGTCAGTAGCTGCCACCCAACCCTGGACATGGTCGCCTATTACTGTACAGCAACTCCTGAATCATCACAATATGGTCCTCAAGTGCCCTTTTATCAGGCAGCCTGCCCCCATAACGTTTCCCTCAGTAAGCTGTAGCTCTTCACAACTTCCCCCAACAAGCAGCTCTCAACATTTGTCAGCCGTTCTCCCCTTGACAATGTGCCATTTATCAGTCTCCCTTCTGTGTTGGTGGGCCCTGGCTGTGGCCTTAACTGATGCTAGGTCAGAAGCATGGTGAGGAACTTAAAATGGTGCCTCACAGATCCAGCCACCCGCTGTGAGAGTCTCAGAGCTGCTATCAATGCCTGTGGGCTCTCTCAGGGTGCTGGGCCCCACCAGCCACCTGAGGGTACTGGGTGCCACTGTTGCGCCTCCACACAGATATGGACATACTCATTTAATGCAGCAGTAAAGTAAAACCACCCCTGTTCTGTTTCCCACAGTGATACTTAAAGATATTTCTCCTTCCTCCTGAAACCTCCTTCAGTACCCTGCACAAAGAAATTCTTCATTTATTTGTTTTTTCTTCAACTGGAGGTAATATCAAGCAGTTCCCACATGATCATCTACAGACATTATAGTCCTTATCCACGTCACATTATTTTTCCTGAACTTACTGTGAAACTATGTGATGAATGTAATGCAGGGTGTAACTACGGAACGTAACCATGGGAAATAGCAGGGTGAGGCTTACAAATTGAGATCATTGTGATATACTATATGCCTACAGTGTGAACTGCTTGGCAACAACTCTCTAAAATCACAACTGTGGAGCTATCCAGCTCTTCTAATTCTTTGGAAGACAGGCTTTTTATTTATTTAATTTATATCCCAATGCATATTTATATGGCAAAGATTGCTTCTGTAGCCTAGAGATGGAACAAGACCTGCCACTTCTCTGAGGATCTTTCAAGACGAGGTGTGGGGAAACCCTTTTCATCCTCAGGGGCTGCATTGGTTTGGTTTCTGTATAACCTTCTGGGGCTGCATGCCAGTAGTGGGCAAGGCCAAAGCTAGAAGTGGGTGTGGCCAAAGCAAAATTCACGGCCTCCCATTTTCTTTCCCTGTCCTCTTTCTTGCTCAGTCTTCTCTCTGCTCTTTTCTTACTTTCGTTCTATTTCCCTGCACCCACTGCATTTCCTTTTTTGTACATAGAATAGGTGTGGGGAACCTTTGGTCCTCAAGATGTTGCTGAACTACAGCTCCCATCATCCTTGGCCATTGACATATGATAGAAGAATCCAAATGAGCTAGTGGTGCCCAGGAAGAGATGACTAAGAAACAGAAGCCTCTTTCTCAGTGCACAGAAATATATCTTCCAGGCTCTGCCAGTGTATCTCCTCTCTTTGCTTTTCCAAATAACTCAGCAGCGGAGAGTGTGTGAGGTCATCGGGAAAACTAGTTAAACAGGGGTGAAGAGAAAGCTGCTTCCCTTATTTTTCCTGGGGAACAGGGCTTTGGACAGGTCCTCCAGGCCCTCAGTGGGCTGCATGGGGAGAGCTGGTGAGCTGGATCTAGCCCACAGGCCAGAGGTCCCTCACGAGTGTTCAAGAGAGTTTATAGAGCACAAACACTCCAGAAGTTGCTCATATGCTGTGTTCCACATTTCGGTTGTACTCATCCAGATATATTCCCTGAAAAATCTGCTTCTGCACTGGGATAATGAATTTTCCCAAGATTCAGTGAATTCATTCTTTCCCCAGGCCAATGTGATTTGCTGTTAGGAATGTGGTTTAAGGAGTGTTGTGGCACTTACTAGATGGTGTCCACAACATCAGTGAAGTACAATCCTCTGTGCACTTGTTATGTTGTGGCTGTTCCATGGTCCTACAAATTAGAACCCGCCCAGTCAGCGCTACCTGCTGTCTATGGTGGCTCTCAGGGAATATGAAAGAAAGTTGTAAGAAAATATTTACATTGAAGAATCTGAAAGACCAGTGGTTTCTGAGGTTAACGCAATACTTAACATCGTCAGAAAAAGGGGTCCATATTAAATCTAGTTCTTTGAAGAATAGGAACAGTGTTTAATATCTCAGAGCATAAGGAGTTATTACTATTAAAAGTCCAATATTTTGCACAAGCCACAAACAACTTAGTTTTACAAAAAGACTTGCGTGCCTGACTCTTACAATTGCACTAGCATATTGAAGCCAGTTTACTGCATGGAAAGTCTTTTTATGGAAAAAAATAATTTGAATGTATTTAGATAGATCCCCCACTACTGACATCAGAACTTAAAAGAATTTTTACTTTGAACATTTTAGGAATGATAATAAATTATTTTCTCTCTCTAATTACATATTTATTTGGTAATTAAACATTCTGTTATTCCATGCCAGATTTCAATTTACATAAATACTAGCATTTTAGTATCAGACCAATAGTCTATATTCAATCCAGATTTCTGTCTGATAATTCAGAGAAAATATATGAGAAATTGATTGATTATAGAGAAAATCCAGAGAAACAGCAGTGATAATATGTAGCAATAAAGGGTTTCATGGCAAAAACTGACTGGTTTATTATGACAAGAGTTATTGTAGTCAATAGCCTATGTCAATAGATGCATGTTGTGGTCTGAGAAAAAACTGGGCTTCTATGAACATGGGCTAAAATACAAATCAATTATCGAGTGAAGCAAGTTTCAGTGCAGCATGATCTCATGACACATTCTCATGGAGTCAATCTGACTGTATGAATCAGTTCTTAGAGTATATGTTAATATGGATAAATGGGAACAGTTAAAAGGTATGTCTTCATTTGTAGAAAAGTGGGGACCTAAATCACATCGTTCCCTTACTAGCTACCAGGGGTGTAGTTGTCCAGGGTCTTGGGAAGTCATAGACACCTTACTGTTTTGGAAGCCAGGCTGCAGCAGGGTCCCTATGTCTCCAGCATCCTACAAGCCAATCAGCATGAAAGGGAAATGTGTTGGTCACTGGGACTAGTTGTCTAACATGCGTCTTTGGCCTTTCCTGTTGATTGGAACCCATCGGAGTGAAAGGAGGTAAGCCAGCTCTTGAGAAGACTCTTCTCAGTAGCTAACACTCCCATTTCATTCTGATTGGCTCCTAGGGACATATGTTATTGTGGGAGAAGACATTAACAAGGATTTCATTCTCAGCAGCAAATAATAATAATGATAATAATGATAATAAAAGGGAGGAGGGGGAAGATGTGTGGCATTGTTCCAGACCAAAGCCAGGAGTAAGGGAGAAGGAAAACATAATAAATACAGGGGTGGGTGCAGGGAGAACGTGTGTGAGATGGTGTTTCAGCTTTTAATGATATATGTGTGTATATACATGTATGTGTTCCATGGTAAGGTGAAATGCAAATGAATATGCCTAAGAATGTGTGTAGTGCAGCCAACGCCAGAGGTTAGGATCAGGAATTTCCATTCTTAAATGTCCTTCTAAAACTCATAAGGTCTGCCCAAATGCAGTTACACTGAGTATGGTAGCCAAGAAGGGAAACTCAGCAAAGGAAGTTATTTACCTTACAGCATAATGATGAGGATGATGATAAAAAATTGCCTGAATGGGCTAAACCCCCTCTGTTTTTCTGACATGCTAGGTATGTGTCAAAGGAGGAGAGGGTGACACAGGGAGATAGGAGAATGGGGTGGAAAAATCCCTCCCTACCTTCTAGAAGGTGGCAAAGTTCAAAGGTTTACAATTTCCTATGCAGAATGAGTGCCTGGCCTACTTAGAAAAACAGGCTTTGTCTTAACCCAGTTTTAAAACTTTGTTTTTCTTTATTGCTCTGGAGCTTTCTGAGTCAGTTATGCAGGCCCCAATGAGTGTCAGTTGCAAGTAAGCCTTTATTAGTTCCTAAAAAAGCGGAGACAAGTTGCGGAGAGTGAGAATTCTGTTGCTGTAGAAGAGATAGTGAATGCTGATGATAGCATCCTATCTACATAATCAAGGAGTTTGGTAGCAGCAGGAGATAAATGTATAGACCATGAATTCAGTAATTCAGGCAATATCTCTGACAATAAGAAAGGACAGTCAAATGGTGACAATGATAGAGAAGCAGAAAGCAGTGTTCAAGCCTGGCCAGTTTATTCTATAATCTTAGAAGGGTGTGTGGCTGTGACTGTCATGAAGGGACCCCGCACTTCTGCATTTGCCACTACACTACTGCTTGCTACATAGTTTCCTTGCTACATGGTATGGTGTGAACAATATGCATATGAATTTTTGTTGCTTTCTGGTGCTGTAGAATGAAAAGATTTTTTAAAATGCCACTGTTTACTTGTGCATGTGTGTATTGCGTGTGTGCACACACACACACATTCTATTAACACAAAACAGATTCTGGAGGGTTACTAGAGTAAAAGAGTGACTTTTTATCATCAGTATTGCATTACAAAATTGCATTACAGGACTTACAGAGATGCTCAAATTCAGGAACTACAGTTTTCTGAAGTGAGTGTTGTGATGCCCCTGTATTTATAATACTGTAAATATGGTAAGTGCAGGTTTATTAGAGTATATATGGTAGGTAGACTGAGTGAGAGGGGGGAGTACATGGGCTGGAATGCTGGAGAATGTTGTATTATGATTGGCTGAACGTTGGAGTGTCTGAAGGTATAAATGAGAAGATGACAGTTGGGGGAGAGTTCTGTTGGTGGGAGTTCTGAGGGAGGTTGGAGTTGGTTTTGTGGGTTGGATTGGATTAGGCTGGTAGCGAGGCAGGTTTTTGACGACTAGTATCATAAAGAGTAACGCATCTGATAAAACCATACGCTAGTTAAACTATACCTTTAAGTAATCTTGTTATTCCTGTGTATATAAATAAATATTTCTTGGTTTACCTAACACCTGATCCTTGGCTGGGTTTACACAGAGCAGAAGGGTGGGCAGTGCTTATACCAAGGTTAGGAAACAGTATCAGTGGTGGCAGCGGTGAAGAGATAGTGTAACATCATCAGGTATCCAGAGCTACCCAGGGCTGTATTCTTTATAGGCACAAAGATACAGGGGGGTTGTTGCCTGCAAGTGCACCCACACACAAAGTATCAATAGGCCAGGAGGAGACAAAGGCACAGTCTCAAGGCAATACTGAATTACAGGGAGTGACTGGTGCTGCAGCCTAGCAGTGGGATCTTGAGAGATCTTTGCTAGAGCCGGTGAGAACCATTTAAAGACCAGGACCCTGAGGTGGGACTGTGACAAGGCGGAGACCACAGGCGGGATCCTAGCAGGTGGCGCCTGAGGTGGGATCCTGACATGAAGGGGCCTGACAGGTGTTTCGGACGGATACTGTTGATGTCCATCTTGTTTCCCAACAGTCTACCTTACTGAGCTAGCTAGGGTAGTCTCCATGGTGATGCTTGAATACTCCCAGTTTGTAATGCTTTATATGCTGAGACTGTTATGTCAGGAGTGGTTCAAGGACTTCATAATCTCCATGACAACCATGGGTCTATTCCAATTAATTACTGGCCCCGTTAATTCAGCAGGGCACACAACTGATCTGATTTTCTGTGCTGAGTGGCATGATGGTAATGTGGGTGTGATCTGGGTGGATGTTCTATAGTGCCTTTGCCAGATAACTACTTGATTATGTTTAAGCTTACTGGAACTCTGAGCCTCTCCAGGGTTGGGGGATAAACTACATCAGTCTGTCTCAGCAGGTTGATGAATTTGGATGGTTTCTGATATCTCATGGGGATTTACCTGCCATCTCAACAGGTGCTTCTTTTGAAGCTCTGGTCAACTATGGAATGTGAAAATGTACTCTTTCCGGCTTAGTAGAAACAAATAATCCATGTCGGACAACAGTTAGAGTGATGCTGGTGAAAAACATGGAATGTATCTGAATGCACAAGGAATAGGACCCTTCTAATGGATCATTTCCTTCTTCCTCAGTGACAGCCTCCTTCCCTGAGACCATCATTCACCATGACAGCAACAGATGTGTCACCCTGGGAGTAGGACATGAATGTCATGTTACTGAAAGCCTTAACAAATCTCTCTGGGCCTTCCAGCTTCTCCTGGTCAGCTATCTTGGCTTCAAGGGAACAAACCTGTCCCCTAAGTGTTAAGAAGGCATTGCACTGAGTATACATCCACAACACCTGCCAAGCTTAGAGACAGTCAGATATGTGACACAATAAATAAGATAGTCACTATGTGCTTTCTGGTTTTCCACCTTCATAACTTTTTTTTGTTTTAGCAGAAGTACAGGAAGAAATTGATCACACACCAAAGCAAGATGTGCTGATAATCATGGGGGACTGGAATGCAAAAGTAGGGAACAGAGAAGAACTAGGAATTGTGGGGAAATGGGTCTTAGGAGATAGAATTGAAGCAGACATTGAATTCTGTGAAGCCAATAATTTGTTTCTCGCAAGCACATTTTTTGAGCAACCAAAAAGACGACTGTACATGTGGACATCACCAAATGGTTAATATAGGAATCAAATTGATTATATAATTGGTAGCAGAAGATGGAGAAGTTCCATACTTTCTGCGAAAACAAGACCAGGAGCAGACTGTGGTACAGATCATGAACTGGTAATATGGAAAATCAAAGTAAAGCTAAAGAACAACAACAAAGCAATCATAATGCCAAAATACAATTTAAATAGCATCCCAGAACAATATAAAGATCAAATAAGGAACAAATTTGAGGTTTTAAACTTAGTTGACAGAGAACCAGAAGAACTATGGGGTGAAGTCAGAGACATTATCAGGGAAGAATGCAAAAAGACAATACCTCTAGTTAAAAAGAGAGAAAGACCTCAATGGATGACTCACGAAACTCTTAAAATGGTTAAAAAGAGAAGGAAAGGAAAGCAAAAAGAGATAGAAACACGGTTAGAACCCTAAATGCAACAATACAGCGACCAGCATGTAGGGACAAAGAGAACTATTACAATAGTTATTGTATAAAAATAGACGAGGACAACAAAAATGGTAGAACAAGAGCCCTATTCCAAAAGATTAGAGAAATGAAAGGAAATTTAAACCAAGAGTAGGGATGTTGAATAATCAACAGGGGAACACACTGACTGACCAAGATGAAATAAAAGGAAGATGGAAGCAATACACTGAAGAACTCTACAAAAGAGATGCAAGGATGACAGATTCATGGAGGAACCGTATGATGGAGAACCAGAAATTTTAGAATGTGAAGTGAAAGCTGCTCTTAAAATACTTGAAAGAAACAAATCACCAGGAGCAGATGGCATACCAATAGAGTTGCTACAAGCTACTGAGACTGAATCTGTCCAAATATTGACAAAAAATTGTCAACAAATATGGAAAACTAAACAATGGTCCACACACTGGAAATGTTCAATATACATCCCAATTCCAAAGAAAGGGGATCACAGGGAATGCAGTAATTATCAAACTATTGCCTTAATATCACATGCAAGTAAAGTAATGCTCAAGATTCTAAAACAAAGGCTCTTACCATATATGGAGTGAGAAATGCCAGATGTCCAAGCAGCATTTAGGAAGGGGTACCAGACATCATATTGCAAAATACATTGGATAATGGAATGGACCAAGGAATTTCAGAAGGAAATCACCCTGTGCTTTAGAGATTACAGCAAAGCCTTTGATTGTGTAGATCATGAAAAACTATGGAATGCTTTAAAAGAAATGGGGGTGCCACAGCATCTGATTGTCCTGATGCACAACCTATACTCTGCACAAGAGGCTACTATAAGGACAGAATATGGAGAAACTGATTGTTTCCCTATCGGAAAGGGTGTGAGACAGGGGTGTATTTTATCACCCTATTCGTTTAATCTATACGCAGAACATATCATACAGAAAGCAGGACTGGACAAAGATGAAGGTGTGAAAATTGGAAGGAGAAATATTAGGGCTCCCAGGTTCAGTCCCTGAGACTGATCCTGTATCCAAGCCTGGCATCCAAGAGGTCTTTTGTATCTTTAAAAGTTGTGCAGGGGGAAGGGAGAATTCCACCTTGTGGTTTTTCCCATTACAGGGTTGCAAGAACACGGGCATGTGGCTGACTTTCTTTTCTCCTCAACATACAGGATCAGTCTCAGGGATTGAACCTGGTAACCCTAAGAAATATCAATAATTTAAGATATGCAGACGATACCATACTCTTAGCATAAACCAGTAATGATTTGAAACGAATGCTGATGAAAGTTAAAGAGGAAAGCACAAAATCAGGACTACAGCTGAACGTCAAGAAGACCAAAGTAATGACAACAGAAGATTTATGTACCTTTATAGTTGACAATGAGGACACTGAACTTGTCAAAGATTATCAATACCTTGGCACAGTCATTAACCAAAATGGAGACAATAGTCAAAAAATCAGAAGAAGGCTAGGACTGGGGAGGGCAGCTGTGAGAGAACTAGAAAAGGTCCTCAAATGCAAAGATGTATCACTGAACACTAAAGTCAGGATCATTCAGACCATGGTATTCCCAATTCCTTTGTATGGATGTGAAAGTTGGACAGTGAAAAAAGCTGATAAGAGAAAAATCAACATATTTGAAATATGGTGTTAGAGGAGTGCTTTGCAGATACCATGGACTGTGAAAAAGACAAATAATTGGGTGTTGGAACAAATTAAACCAGAACTATTACTAGAAGCTAAAATGATGAAACTGAGGTTATCCTACTTTGGACACATCATGAGAAGACATGATTCACTAGAAAAGACAATAATGCTGGGAAAAACAGAAGAGAGTAGAAAAAGAGGAAGAGCAAACAAGAGATGGATTGATTCCATAAAGGAAGCCACAGACCTGAACTTACAGGATCTGAACAGGGTGGTTCACAACAGATGCTGTTGGAGGTTGCTGATTCATAAGGTTGCCATAAGTCGTAATCGACTTGAAGGCACATAACAAACTTGGAAAATTAAATTATGAACGATCAAGGGAGAAATGTGATGGCCCTGGTCTCCTGTCACTGTTGCAAAATGTTTCTTTAGCTGGGGCTCCCCTCATGTTTATTGAGCTGAATGTTCTGATATGGCTTCTATTTTAATCAAAACCAGAGACGAGCTTGTGGAGCTCATCTCTCCTTTAAGGGAGACTTTACAGTCTACTAAAATTAGTTTCCAAGAAGCATGAGCTCAGAGAACTTTGCTGGCATTTTAAAAAATATTTTCTAACAGCTTTACAGAATTATGTAACAGGTAGAGTCAGGGCAGCTTGTCTACCTCAAGTATGGGTGTGTGGGAAAAATTAGAATTCTCCATCTTCTTGTCAGGCTTCATGGCCTTTTAGGTAGTTCAGAAATAAATAATACAGTCTTAACATATCCTAAAATTGAAATACTATAAGAAAGCCTAAGCTCCACACAGATCCTGAAAATGTCTTCAAACTCACATGCAGATTTTCATTATTCTTTACTAGAGTAAGAGCTTACAAACAACATCAGAGAGTCTCATTAACATTTAACTTTGTGCTGTTTTTACAGATTAGCTGCAATAAGGGTTTGAAAAATAATAATAATGCCATGTAACTGTTTTACATCCATTAAAGAAAGAAAAAGCACTTTGGTTTGGATAGTGCTTGAAGATCTCCCCCCCCAAAAAAAAGAATCCCCCATGTTCTACAGACTGCAGCATACATGTGAACTATTTCAGTGTTAGGGTGCCCTCAAGTGTTATTTGTGGAAATTGCAGATAAATTCCTGTACCTGAGTGCATATTCCATTGATAGCTGTATAATGCAAATATATTGCACCCACATCTGGTTTCTCTGTAGTTTCTGATCCAGGAAAAACTTGCTGTACTTAGCTCCATGGAGCCATCTCTGGATCAGCCATTGCAGACCCTCTGCACAAATACAGAAACAATTTATCCACACTATATTGCTTTCAGTAGAAAACCTTCCCTTACAGAATGCACATTCTCTTGAAAATCATGCACTGCAGAAGGAAAGGATCTGCACTTGAATATGCAAATAGATTCATATCCAGTTTATGCCTGTTGTTCCTGATATGGCTGTGGAAGACTGCTGCATGGAGATATTTTTAGTTTAGGGATGGGGAGTCTGTGGCCCTCGAGATGTGAGTGGAATTCAGCTCCCACCAGCCCCTGGTGCATTCACCATAGCTGCCCAATTTCCCTGCTTTGTAAAGTTTGATAGAAATATCTGTTGGCTATAGGTATGTTCTTAAACCACAAGGGTTTTTTTTTGCCTATTAATGAATTTCTCTGCTTTTTAATCTGGGAGGTAAGAAATGGGATCCTGTGCAAGTTTGCTGAGAATGGATTGATCATGTACATGCTTATTGAGTTCAATGGGATTTACTGCCCTGCAATCACACTTGGGATAGGTGAAACTGACCATGGAGGGATGGGGACGGGAGGAGGAGGAAGGGCAGAGGGGAGGAGGGGAATGGGGTAGGTGGGAGGGGGAGGGGAGGAGAACAGGTTTCATCATTTGCATGCTTATTGAGCTCAATGGATTTACTCCCGTGCAATCATGCTTAGGATAGCTGAAACTGACCATGGGGGGGAGGAGGAGGGAGGAAGGACTGGAGTGGGCAGGGGAGAAGGAAACAGGAAGAAGAGGAGAGGGGAAGGAGAGAGGGGGAAGGAGAGGAGAGAGGGGGAGGGGGAAGGCAGGTCTGATCATTTGCATGCTTATTAAGTTCAATGGGATTTACTCCCATGCAATCATGTTTAGAATAGGTAAAACTGACCATGGAGTAGCAGAAGGGGGAGAGGACAGGAGAGGGAAGGAGGAAGGGAGAGGAAGGAGGGGAAAGGGATTGGAAGGGGAGGGAGGGGCAAAGGTAGGGAGATGGAATGGGCAAAAGAGAGGGGATAGGAGGGAGGAGGAAGGGAGAGCAGGTCTGATCATTTGCATGCTTTTTTAGTTCAGTGGGATTTACTCCTGTACAATCATGCTTAGGATAGGTGAAACTGACTTGGGGGAGAGGCAGGGAGGGGGAGGAGAGGGAATTGGAGGAAGGGGGAGGAGATTGGGCGGGCGGGCACTGGGCAGAGGGAAAGCCCCTTTCCTTTCCAAAGGAAAACATTGCATTTTTTCCTGATAATGTCTTTGACATCAATTCATAGTTCTTCTGGTTCTTTATTAACTAAGTTTAAAGCCTCAAATCTGTTCCTTATTTGATCTTTATATTGTTCTGGGATGTTATTTAAATTGTATTTTGGCATTATGATTGCTTTGTTGTTCCTCTTTAGCTTTACTGGGCAACCAGAATGATCAAGGAGATGGAGGAGATGGAGCGACTCCCTTACGAGGAAAGGTTGCAGCATTTGGGGCTTTTTAGTTTAGAGAAAGGCGGGTCAGAGGAGACATGATAGAAGTGTATAAAATTATGCATGGCATTGAGAAAGTGGATAGAGAAAAGTTCTTCTCCCTCTCTCATAATACTAGGACTCGTGGACATTCAAAGAAGCTGAATGTTGGAAGATTCAGGACAGACAAAAGGAAGTACTTCTTTACTCAGCGCATAGTCAAACTATGGAATTTGCTCCCACAAGATGCAGTAATGGCCACCAGCTTGGACGGCTTTAAAAGAAGATTAGACAAATTCATGGAGGACAGGGCTATCAATGGCTACTAGCTATGATGGCTGTGCTCTGCCACCCTAGTCAGAGGCAGCATGCTTCTGAAAACCAGTTGCCGGGAGCCTCAGGAGGGGAGAGTGTTCTTGCACTCGGGTCCTGCTTGCGGGCTTCCCCCAGGCACCTGGTTGGCCACTGTGAGAACAGGATGCTGGACTAGATGGGCCACTGGCCTGATCCAGCAGGCTCTTCTTATGTCCTTATGTTCTTACTCTGATTTTCCATATTACCAGTTTATGATCTATACCACAGTCTGCTCATGGTCTTGTTTTCGCAGAAAGTATGGAGCTTCTCCATCTTCTGCTACCAATTATATAATCAATTTGATTTGTATATTGACCATTTGGTGATGTCCACGTGTACAGTCGTCTTTTTGGTTGCTCAAAAAATGTGTTTGCAAGAAACAAATTACTGGCTTCACAGAATTCTGTAAGTCTTTCTCCTGCTTCATTTCTATCTCCTAAGCCCCATTTCCCCACAATTCCTAGTTCTTCTCTGTTCCCTACTTTTGCATTCCAATCCCCCATGATTACCAGCACATCTTGTTTTGGCGTGTGATCAATTTCTTCCTGTACTTCTGTGTAAAATCTCTCCAATTCCTCTTTTTCTGTGTTTGCCGTTGGAGCATAGACTTGGATGATGGTTATGTTAATAGGTTTCCCATTAAATCTCATTGATATTACTCACTCAGACCTTGCACTGTAGCTCCTAATTGCTTTCGTTACTCACTATTAGAGCAACCCCGTTTCTTATTAATTTCTCATTTTTTGCATAAAATATTTTGTAGTTGCCAGACTGAAAATGTCCCATTCGCTTCTATTTTATTTCACTCACGCCAGGTATTGTACTGTTGATGTGTTCCATTTCTTGCTTGACAATTTCTAACTTTTCCTGGTTCATGCTTCTCACATTCCATGTTCCTATTGTGTATGTTGTACAACTCTTGACTGTCTTTTCGCATCTGTGTGCATTAGCCTCTGGTCTTCCTTTCGGCTTTGACCTGGTTGCATCATTAGGCACAGTGCTACTCGTGCCTGTTCATTGTTCTTCCCAATAGCTCAGTGAGTGCCATCTGATCTGGGGGGTCTCATCTTCCAGCACTATCTCGTGTTGCATTTTGCATACTCTGTTCATACAGTTTTCATGGTAAGAGGTATTCAGAGGTGGTTCAGCATTGCCTTCCTCTGAGTCTGGATGCATCTTAGTCTGGTGTCTCAGCTTTGACCATTCCGCCTTGGGTGCCCCTGCTAGAAGTCTAGCCTCTTGGTCTAGACTCCTGACGGCATTGCTCTCAGCTTCTTCAACACTCTCAAACCCCCTCACCACGTTAAGGTGTGCATCCTAGAGGAGGTTGCTCTTAGTAAATGTTACTTATTCATGCAAACAAGTCCACCTTTTTGTGCTTGAAGTTTTGTGTACTTTCACCATTGTTCCCCTTTGCTGTACAAAAATAACAATGTTTTAAAAAATTATTCTATCACAGAGGCTCAGGTTGAACTAAAATTAAAATCAAGATATAAAAGTAAATTTTAACTATCATATTACTATAAGATTCAGACAAAATAAAATTGAAACCCATTTCAAGCCTTTTCTTCTCCTCATTTGTTCTCTGCCATTTCCCACAGAAACCAGGAACATAAAATACTGTTCCACCACACTACTCTGGCCAAAAAACAACATGCAAAGGGACACCTTCAGCACTGCCACCCTTCACCAGCCACATCTTTATAATGTTTGTTCCAGTAGTTCTTCAATAGTTTTGCTAATTAACTATTGCTTTATTGTGCTTTTTATACCATGAGAGGAATTGTTTTTGCTGATATAAGAGTGGTTATATCGAATTTGAGTCATCCCAGGCTTTAACTAAATAAAGCACATTGAAAATGTGGCAGGGCTTTACCTGTCAGGCAACCCTTCTTGTCTCCTGTGGCACTTCCTGCTTCCCTGTTTCCACTGCTTTAAGATTCCTGCTCTCTTAGTCTTTGTTCTGGTAAGGAAGACATCCAGTTATATAAAGGTACCACAACACCTATAGAGAAAAGTCAAGTTGGCAGCTCTTGGCTCATAGGCTTTTAACATGTGACAGATAGGAATGTAGGGCTTGGTCCTACTATTGGGCAGAGTGAGGCAGCTGCCTCAAGTAGCAGATACTGGGGAGCAGGAAGTGGTATGGAGGTGCTGGAGGACAGAGCTGCACATGGTGTGCAACCTGTCCTGTGGCCCCTTATAGGTTTGCTGTCCTCAGGTGTGGAGAAAGTTGTCCCATTCCCACTACTGAAGTAAGAGTCAACTACCTGTCCAGTTTGATTAGACACAAGGGGTCTGTGTGTGTATGTGTGTGTGTGCCATCTTGTATTTTGCCTCAGAGAACAAAATGTTTTTAGTCTGGCTGTGGAATTGATGGGTATAGCTTATCTTACCCCAATGCTGTAGTTAGGGAGAAAGAAACCCTATAAAATTTTCTTTGTCATTTAGAAATGAAAACTACAGAGACTGGGCAACCTCCAATAGAGCAGGGAGCTGGTGCAGTGATCACAGGAGAGAGTTGAAGCAGCAGTAGTTGGGCAGGGGACAAAGTGATTATGAGTCATGGAACTTTTCCCTTCTACCCCCTTCATCTGCATGCAGCAGTAATGGTTGTTCTTCCCCTAGCTATACATCCTGTCTCAGACAACAACACCCCACCCCCAGTTCCGTGTTAGCACTAAACTAGCAGAAACTGCTAACTCCCACACAACTAGGGTTGCCAGGTCAGAAGCATCCCAAAACCTGAGATTTGAGGGGCAGGCCCTAGTGATGTAATGGGGCAGGCTCGAGTGATGCCATGGGGCAGGCTCGAATGATGTCACGGGGCAGGCCCCAGTGATGTCATTAAGCATGATACATTAAGCATCAATCACAGTTGCTTGGAGCATACAATTAAAAAAATATATCTGATTGGAAATTAAGAAATCTAAAATCTAAAAGGTGGAGCCTGGGTCGGGAACATTTAATCTAGCCTACTTGCTTTCAGCAAGAAGAGTTAAGTGCCTTCAGGCCAGGCCAGTCACCAGAAGGTCACTGTAGGGACAAAGGAGCTTAGTATTATGGAGATGTTAGATGGGAGCTTTGGGGAGTAAAGATGGATGCTCCTGAAGGCTGCAATTCTAAACACACTTACTAAGGAATTAAGCCCCATAGAACTCAACAGGACTGACTTCTAAGTAGATATAGTTTGGATTGTGCTGTTGGTAAACCTTGACTAGGGTTCTTCTGCAAAGACATCCATATCCAAGCAGGGTTGGCAACCCTCTGCCTGGAATACCCTGCCCTTATCTTTTAACGTGGCTGCTCCAAACTTTTTTTTACAGATTTGACCCTTTACTTCAGAAAGAGGTCTGAGAAATGAGTAAGAGTAAGAAGTATCTTTTAAAATTGTTCTTTTCAATTCACTCTTGAATGCACATCATACCTAGGGCAGATCCACACCATTCATTTAAAGCACATTCAACACACATTTGAAGCACATGAATCCCACCACAGAATCATGGGAACTGCAGTTTGTTAAGAGTGGTGAGAAGTATAACTGTGAGGGGGAAACAACACTTCCCAGGATTCTTTAGGGGACGTCATGCGCTTTAAATGCGAGTTGGATGTGCTGTAAACGTATTGTGTGAATCCACTTAATACATTTTGCCTGCATGTAAATTGTTTTAATTAATTTTTCAAAATGGAAATGAGCTATAAACTGTCGTGGGTGACCATGGGCTACTCACCATCTCTCAGCCTATCTGCCCCTCAGGATGAAAACAATGGAGAACCATGACCACCCCAAGGCATACTTAAAATGTAAAGGAAGTATTGTACAACCATAGTGTGAAATCGGATACTTACAGGGACACAGTATGACAAAACTGGGTGGAAGTAACGAGTGGGGTACCACAGGGCTCGGTCCTGGGCCCAGTGCTCTTCAACACTTTTATTAACGACTTGGATGAGGAAGTACAGAGCATGCTTATCAAATTTGCAGATGATACAAAATTGGGGGGCATAGCTAATACTGTGGAAGATAGAAACAAAATTCAAAAGGACCTTGATAGGCTGGAGCATTGGGCTGAAGTGTGATGTGGCTGCAAAAAAGGCAAATGCTATATTAGGCTGCATTAACAGAAGCAGGGCTGGTTCTAAAGGGAGGCCAGGTTGGGCACTGGCCTGACGGCCCCTGGAGGTACAGGGGGGCCCTCAGCCGCCCCTCCGCTCCCCTTCTGTGATCCGCCGTCCCCCCACATCTCTCCACTTACCTGTCTGCTGTCTTTTACTGTTGCCCTTAACAAAGATGGCGGCTGCGGCTTCCCTAAGGTACTGAAGCCCCTGCCGCCATCTTAGCTGATGGCAGAGATGCACGTGCGTAGCACGCATGCGTGCCATCAACAAAGATGGTGGCGGAGGCTTCATCCCCTTAGGGAAACTGCAGCCGCCATCTTGGTTAATGGCAATAGTAAAAGACAGGAGTCAGGTAGGTGGGGTGGCCTGCGTGCGTGCGCGAGCATGAACGTGAATGAGAACGCACTGTCACTGAGTTTGTTTTCCATCAAGTCTGAAAAACTGTAGCTAGGGGGAGTTATGTCTTTGCCCAGTCTGGGAACGGACAGCCAAGGCCGTTGCTATGGTAACCATCGCGATAGACTGGGAAAAGTTCTAGCAGCTATCTGTGTTGAGCTGAGTCTTCTGTGTATTGCCTCTGAATTGAGAGGTTGTCTTCTGTGTTTACCTTTGGAGAGAGATGTACCAGAAGGGGGGTGATTGAAGAAACTCTACATGTATTTACTCTTAAGCCTTTGGCCATAATGTCTTAATAAAGACTCTTCACATGATCTAATGCTCTGAAGAAGTTTCTTGCTCAACTTAACTCCAACGTAATGTATGCTGTTTCACGCAACAACGCACACACATCAACAGGGTTATGGGCCCAGATCCACAGCGCATTACACGGGAGTAAGTTGCTGGTCTGAACGGCAGACGGAGTTCCAGAGGGCAGCTTGAATGATTGTGCCAGACAGAGGTGAGCAGGATGGCTGTAAACCTGTCTGGGGGAGGCTTGCCAATGGAAAGATTGATGGAAAAGAATTATGGCAGCTGGAGGCCGAGGATGCGGGCTTTGCTGATAAAAGAGGATTTATGGGACATTATAGATGGACCACCCCCGGCGGTATTGACCGCGGCCTGGAAGCACAAAGATCAGAGGGCGCAGGCGTTTATAATCTTGGCTCTATCGGATTCTCAACTGATGTGTGTGAGAGATGAGCCGTCGGCTAAACAGATGTGGGACGCGTTGCAGGATTTGTCCCAGGAATGGCAGCGGAGGCAGAAGGCACAGAGAGCCGTGCAGAAGGAGGCTGTCGAAAGCAAACAGGATTACAAGCAGCAGCTGTTGAAGGCTTGTTATGCCTGTGGGGCTCGTGGGCATCTTCAAAGAGACTGTGCAGTCAAGCGCAACTCCAGGGACAGAGGCTTGAAGCAGGGAAGTGTGAACTTTGTTTGTAAACAGAAGCCACAAACTTTAGCACCTGTTGACTGGATTGTTGACAGCGGGGCAAGCCATATATTAATCAAAGACAGAAGTTTGTTTTACACTTCAGAAAATGTGCAGGATTTTGTGCAACTAGCTGATGGATCGCAAAAGATTGTGGAAGCCCGAGGTCTGGTGAGATTTGACACGTTGGGAATACTGTCAGATTGTTTGTTTGTACCAGAACTGAATCATAACATGTTGTCTGTGAGAAAACTGGTGAGTTGTCAATTTTCAGTCTTGTTTGACAGAGGGAAATGTTTTGTGCAAAGAAGAGGCAAAGTTGTCTGTCAGGGTTTCATGACACAAGGGCAGTTTAAAATGACCGTGGGTGTGAAGTGTGCTGATGCCTTGAGTTTAATGGGGCGGAAAGAGAATGACGGTCAGAGCTGTAAGATGACAGCTGTTAAAAGCACACAGCCACAGTATTCATGTAATGCAGTCAGGCTGATGCCTGAAAGAGTGCATCGCAGCCGAGTTTACAAGCCACAGGGTAAGAGACGTGGCAAACGTGCACCTAGAGCACAAGAGAATGCATATTTCAGAGTTTGGTGTCCAGAAACACAAGCGCAACCATTTAAACCAGATCTTGACATAAATCTGAAAGGCACGAAGACAAAGAGTCTGGTTTTGTCAGGAGCAAAGACAGGAGGTCTTGAATGTTTTGTGGATGCAGATCATGCAGGGGAGCTGAGCAGTCGTAAGTCAACCTCTGGCATAGTTGTGATGTGGCACGGGTCATGCATTGACTGGAGCAGCAAGAAACAAAATGTGGTGGCAACCTCAAGTGCAGAAGCAGAGTATATGGCTCTATCACAGGCCTGTAATGAGCTACAATGGTTCGCAATGCTCATGCAGGAGATAGGCATTGATATGCAATTTCCGATTACTGTATATGAAGACAATCAGACCTGCATTAAGATAGCCACATCAGAAGCTCATACCAAAAGAACAAAACATATTAGTGTCAGATACTTTCACGTAAGGGATTGTGTGCAGCAGGGGTTTGTTAACCTGACATTTTGTGACACTAACAACATGGTGGCTGACATAATGACCAGGCCTTTGTGTGAGGAGAAATTTGGCAAACTGGTGACAAGGCTTGGAATGAGTTGAAAGTTTGATGGAATAAAGTTCTAGCTAAATGTACAGAGATGTTTTGAACTGTACTGAAATGTAAGCTGTATTGCAAGATGTATTGGAGAAATGTATTGTTGTTATTGTTGTAATGAGTTACAGACATGATGGGAAAAAGGGGGAATTGTTGACCATTGAACCGCACTGTCACTGAGTTTGTTTTCCATCAAGTCTGAAAAACTGTAGCTAGGGGGAGTTATGTCTTTGCCCAGTCTGGGAACGGACAGCCAAGGCCGTTGGTATGGTAACCATCGCGATAGACTGGGAAAAGTTCTAGCAGCTATCTGTGTTGAGCTGAGTCTTCTGTGTATTGCCTCTGAATTGAGAGGTTGTCTTCTGTGTTTACCTTTGGAGAGAGATGTACCAGAAGGGGGGTGACTGAAGAAACTCTACACGTATTTACTCTTAAGCCTTTGGCCATAATGTCTTAATAAAGACTCTTCACATGATCTAATGCTCTGAAGAAGTTTCTTGCTCAACTTAACTCCAACGTAATGTATGCTGTTTCACGCAACAACGCACACACGTCAACAGCGCGCACACGCCGGGGCCCAGGGCAAGCTGATGCCCAAGGGCCCCGACATTCCTGGAGCTGGCCCTGAACAGAAGTATAGTTTCCAAATCGTGTGAAGTATTAGTTCCCCTCTATTCAGCACTGGTTAGGCCTCATCTTGAGTGCTGCGTCCAGTTCTGGTCTCTGCACTTCAAGAAGGATGCAGACAAACTGGAACAGGTTCAGAGGAGGGCAACAAGGATGATCAGGGGACTGGAAACAAAGCCCTATGAGGAGAGACTGAAAGAACTGGGCATATTTAGCCTGGAGAAGAGAAGACTGAGGGGAGATATGACAGCACTGTTCAAGTACTTGAAAGGTTGCCACACAGAGGAGGGCTGGGATCTCTTCTCCATTGTCTCAGAGTGCAGGACACGGAATAATGGGCTCAAGTTGCAGGAAGCCAGATTTCCACTGGACATCAGGAAAAACTTCCTAACTGTTAGAGCCATACGACAATGGAACCAATTACCTAGACAGGTATTGGGCTCTCCAACACTGGAGGCATTCAAGAGGCAGCTGGACAGCCATCTGTTGGGAATGCTTTAACTTGGATTACTGCATTGAGCAGGGGGTTGGACTTGATGGCCTTATAGGCTTCTTCCAACTCTACTATTCTATGATTCTATGAAAATATTTATATAAGCATGACTATCAAATATGTTTATTATTTATACAACCTATAAAGATATTTATAGTGCAATCCTATGTTTGTTTACTCAGAAGCAAGTCCCAATGTATTCAATGGGGCTTACTCAACCAGGGAAAACTGTACCCTGAAGTGATAAGGAACTTGTTCTTTTAGCAAGTCTTTTAAGTTGAGATCTTATCCCAGTCTGTGTTGGAATTGCTTTTTAATATGTATTTAAACCTTTTCCTTAAAAAAAAAGTTTTTAAAGCTTTTAAAAATGTTTTTAAAGATGTTTTATTTTAATATATTTTAAAGTCTGTTTTTATTATTTTTAAGGTTTTTAGTGCTTTTGTTTGCCACCCTGGGCTCCTACCGGGAGGAAGGGCGGGATATAAAGCAAATAATAAATAAATAAAAATAAATAAACTTCATTCACACAACCCAAAATTTGGAATCATGCCACTTTAAACTTTTCCCCAACTGTTTATACTTTTTATGGTTATTGATTTTTAAAGTGATTTATTTCTTATTGTGAGCTGCCTTGGTTTCCAATCACAAACCCTACACACACACACATATAAGCAGGTGTAAAAATACACCCCATATAATAATTTATTGTCAAACCAGTTGGTCATTGAGGAACATTTTTAAAAAAATCAGTATTAGTTTCCTACATAATAAAAACTGTGATAAACCCTGCCTAATTTCTTTAAAAATAGGTTTGGAGGGGGAGAGAAAGATTTACAACACAAACACAAGTCTGCGCTATGTTTACTCAAAAGTCCCATTAATTTACAGCACAATCCTAACCATGTCTACTCAAAAGTAAGTCCTAATGGAGTTCAATGGTGTTTACTCCAGGTACATGGGATTAGAATTGCTTTACTCCCAGAAAAGCAGATATTGGATTAAATACTTTCATATTTCATAGCCCAGGGTCTGTCTCTTGGACAGAAGAGAAAAAACAACATTAAGCCATATTACTTACTGCAAAAATCTTAAAGCTACCATTTTCTGACATTGAAATTAAGCCTAGGCATGCCTGGATCAAAAAGTCACAACCCTGGCTTCATTGGCTACAATCCTGAAAGGGCAGGGTTACAGCCAGAGCTTTGAAAAGTTACTTTTTAAAACTACAACTCCCATCAGCCCCAGCCAGCATGGCCACTGGATTGGGCTGATGGGAGTTGTAGCTAGAGCAAGGAATTGTTCTAGAGATCTGTAAAAAACAGTCGTGCGGGAGGGGCGGTTGACATTTTGGTGTATATCTCGGGAACCAGACCACCTAGAAACATTTTTTTTTAATTGAAGCTGAGAGTCCAGAGATTAAGGGGTGCTAGCCGGAGAGCCTAGCCCCCCCCCAAAAAAAACAGAGACTCCGGCTGAAAATCGGAGACCTGGTAACTCTACACAGAACAGAACTGGAGAGCTTTGCTGAAGGAAAATGTCTATGCTGGAGGCTCCCTCAGTTTCAGTTGGCAGGTTGACTAAGGGCATCGGTGGAAGAGGCAGCACGCTGGGCTAGGCGTGTGGGTTGCTGCTGCCACCTTCCCTGCTACTCTTCCCTTCCGTGGACTAGAACAATGAGAGAAAGCCCTCTTTAAAATGGTGGAAAGAAGGTACAGATGAAATAGCCGTTGGTTTGCTGGCTCTTTGCAACTGCAGAGGAAGTTTGCTCATTTTTCTTCTAAACAGCGTGTACAGGCATACCCCACTTAACGTTGCCCTGCTTAACGTTGCCTCGCTATAACATACATGCTCCATTCGTCCCCATACCCCGCTTAATGTTCACGCGCTTCGCAATAACATATACTTTATTGGCATGATGCCGCTGCCATCTAGTGGTGATTGCATGCAGTACAAGTGAAGACAATTGCTTCACTTAAAGGTTATTTTCGCTTAAAGGATACTCTCCAGTCCCATTGCATACGTTAAAGCGGGGTATGCCTGTATTTGTGTATTTATGCACCATAAAAGGAAAATGAACATCAAACATGAAGGGGCAGTGGTACTCTTGGAGGAGCAGGTCTGTAGGTTGTCACTTGCACCACAGCAGGCTTCAGTCACTTGGTGCCTGTGACACTGCCACAGTCACATCCTCACTGCCTTCATATCTCTTAAGAGACAGCCGTAACCTAGGACGCATTTCTGAGCAACTCAGTGTTGTGGAGATTTTGCCTATCATGTGGGCCTTCTGGAAGAAATAATGGTCACATTTTTGGTGTACTTTTTCTGAGTGTCTCCCTGCTACTATAAAGCATGAATGTAAAATGTTCCTGCAAACACTTGTTCCTGCAAACACCTCATTAAGGAGGCAGCAGTGGCTGGAACTTCAACACAGGTTTGCTGATATGTAATGTGTAAAAACTAAGTAACAATTGCAATTTTGGGGAATAGTCCTTTGCTTATTGAGTGGCCAGATTTCATTTTGGGCAGGGAATCTGTCCTTTTAAAATCTGTGTGATGAAGAGATGCTTAGCACAAGCAGTTTTGTCTGTCACTGTGCACATTAATGGAAAGAGTTATAGCTGTGCACAACTTCTTCCCCTCTTGGACCACTTAAGGCAGTGATAGGGAAACTGTGGCCTTCTCGATTTTCCTGGTTGGCTGAGGCGGATGGAGTCCAACAACGAATGGAGGATCAGAGGTTCCCCATCCCTAATTTAAGGAATGGCTTCACAGTCTAGGATGAAATGCAGAAGAACCTTGTGATTCTACAAAAGAAGGGTGTACAGATCCCTATCACTGGTATCCCTGTTTAAGTGGGAGAAATCTGTTATATAGAGAGATGAATGAATTGTTGGGTCAGTAGTCTACAATGTCTCTTTCTATGTGTAATTATTGGTTATTTTGGCACAATCCTTATGGGTTTTCCCCCTTGTTCTTAATTAAGCAACAAGAGTAAAAACATTTACAGCATTTTTATTATTTAATAATATTTGCTTATAAGCAACTGGCAAAGCAAAATGAAAATAAGCTTGGCCTATTTGTAGCCAGATCTATTCCCCTGCCTTAGGAATCAAAGTCCAGCAGCTAAAGAAAGGGTTCAAAATACTTGGGAAAATAACACAGTTCCAAACAGGTGATTGAGGGCATAAGGCAACTCAGTTAATTGATATCAGTTATAAGCATAAACAGGAGCAGAAGTAAAAGGCTGTGAAATGTTTAACTTCTTCCATTTATAACAAAACTTCACCTTTAAAACAACAAATATAAAAAATTCATGACATGGCTTTGGGCTTCGTCAATCACTTTCTCTTTTTTTTTTGAAGATACCCCTTGCAAAATGAAATTTAAAGATTCAAGATCCATTAAATGTCTGCTAACATAATACTTAGACCCCTATATGAGGTTGAATTGTATTGTTATTTTGATTCTTTATGTTTTTTCCTATATTTTCTAGAAAATTTTCACTATTTTGTTAGAGGTCTTTAAAAAGCTTCTCACTGACCACCGTGGAGAAAAAACAACCATTTCTTAATAGAGCTAATCCACACGTTACTCTTTTTGAAATGAAAATTCAATAACAAGTGAAGGTTTCAGAGCCACTACTTCTGTTAGGCAGTTTTATTGTTACATGCTGAATGCACATCATTACTATAGAAGGGTTCACGAAATGCTCTCACTACTCTACACTGCATTTGTATTCTGTGCAGGCCCCTAAACCACAAAATCTGACTGCGCCGCAGTTCCTGTTCACCATAGTCAATCACTATGCCTTCAGTTAGTTCTTCAGTAATTTCCTGTTTTGGTGGTCCCTCACCAACTGCAGTCAGGAACCACAGATACTTGTTTGGAATATACACTATTAGCTGTCCCCATAGTAATGTTCCTATGCCAAAGAAGATTGACCATAGCCATTGCTCTAGTGTCAGCTTTGCACAGCTAAAGGGCTTCCCTCCAGCCTCAACAATGATGACCTGTACAATCAATGTCCCCATGATGACACAACAAAAAATGGAATTTGTGAATATTCCTGAAAAAACATTCCTTTCCCCATGAATCTTTCGTGCATTAACTTCATTACAGATCTGCATCATTACAAATGTGTTAAATACAATAGTGTAATGCTGGGTAGGTGGGGACTGCATTGTTGCAACTCGTCCATTTTCAATATCAAAGAATTTTTCACCTACAAAAACAAGTGCAAAGACTACTATAAGCTGATAAATAGCATGAAACATAATATTTTTCAGCATTGTACGGGAGATAAGAGGTTTATTTCTACCATAAGGTTTCCGTTCCAACAGATTTTCTGTTGGCTTTTCTGTTGCTAAAGCAAGAGAAGCAAATGTATCCATGATGAGATTGACCCACAGCATCTGAACAGCTTTCAGAGGGGAATTCTGGGTGACACATGCTCCAGTAAAAGCAACTATCACAGCTACTACATTGACAGTAAGCTGAAACTGAAGAAACTTAGAAATGCTGTCAGATATGTTCCTACCCCACATAACAGCTTTAACGATGCTTGAGAAGTTGTCATCAGTAAGAATGATATCAGAAGCTTCTTTAGCTACATCTGTTCCAGCAATACCCATTGCAAAACCAACATCTGCTTTTTTTAATGCAGGCCCATCGTTAGTACCATCACCAGTTACTGCTACCACTTGCCTCTGTTCTGTGATATTGCTGTTAATGATCCCTTCTACCAAGTTGTACTTGTCAGTAGGTGAGGACCTTGCAAGCACACGAAGGGTAGGCCAAATCTTGTCGATAAGCTCTTGTTTAATCTGTCCATCTGAACTGCGTATTAGTCTATTAAAATCACTCCCCTCTAAGCATTCAAAATTCTCCCTGGGTTGCAGAATTCCACATTTTGCAGCTATTGCACAAGCTGTGTTAATGTTATCCCCAGTCACCATACGTACAACAATCCCAGCTTTCTGACATTTTCTTATTGCATCAGGAACTTCAGGTCTCACTGGATCTTCAATACCTATAATTGCAATACATGTCATGTCCTTGAAAATATCATCTTCATTGTCCCAGTTTGGTTCTGAGCCAGCTGGGAAATCTTTGAATGCTAGACATATGGTGCGGAGTCCCTCAGAGGCCATTTGTTCAATCACATTTTTTATCACATTTTCTCTGTCTTTTTTTGAAAAAGATCCAGGTTCTCCAGCAACATTCAATATTTGGGTGCATTTTTTAAGGAGTAGTTCAGAAGCACCTTTACTGAAGAGGTGATAACTACCACTGGGGTTTTTCAAAACTGTGCTCATTGATTTCCTGTTGGAATTGAAGGTGTAGACTTTATACAATTTCTCTTCTGATATCTTAGTCCTCATAGCCTCATAATCCTGCTTTAGTTCCACAAGCAAGCCCAGTAAAGCACATTCAGTCTTATTGCCAATTTGATGGGCGAGGCCTCCTTTTTTGTCAGGAGGCAGTATTTTAGAAGTATACGCACAGTTTAGAGAAATACTTTTAAGCAGATAATTCAGCATGGTTGGATGAATTAAATTATGTTGAGGAACATCTTTATAATGTGTGTCACCAATGAAAATTTGGACTACTGTCATTCTGTTTATAGTTAAGGTTCCTGTTTTATCCGAACAAATTGCTGTTGCATTACCCATAGTTTCACAGGCATCCAAATGTCTCACTAGGTTATTATCTCTCATCATTTTCTTTACAGAGTAGGCAAGTGAGATGGTGACTGCAAGTGGAAGGCCCTCTGGTACTGCAACAACCAAGATTGTAACTCCAATAATAAAGAACTTCACAATATGATGTACATAAACAGGGGTACATTCAGCAGTCCAAGTACGCTTGTCAATCACAAAATTTTGAATTAAAAAATAGACTATAAGTACAGTAACAGTGATTATTGACATTGCCAGTCCTGCTTTGCCAATCTGAACTGCTAATCTTGTGAGTTTCGCTTGTAGAATTGATGTTTCCTTTTTGTGTGAACTCTGTTTTAAAGTTCGTTCTTTTTCCTTTGTTTTGTTTCCAGCAATCTCTGGCACCCTTTTGATAGCTTCCTTGCTGCTCTCAGAAGAGTCACCTAGCTTTTTGTGTTTTTTGTCTGTCTGATTTGCTTTCTTATTATCCTCTCCAACTCCAAGTAAAGCAAGGATAATTCCTGTTTGTGAGTTCATACCTACTGCTGTAATCACCATTTTTCCAGAGCCTTCCATCACATGGGTACCTGAAAGCAACATGGGGTCCCCTGTCAAAGATTTCTTGACATAATCTGATTCCCCTGTGAGGGAACTCTCATCAATTTTTAGATCATACCCTTGTAGAAGCAAACCATCAGCTGGCAAAATGTCACCATATTTGATCTGTGCAACATCCCCAACCGCTAGCTCAGCTAGTGGCACCTGCACTAACTGCCCTTTCCTGATGACAGTAAACTTCTGTTCCTTTTCGATGTGATGCTGCAACCCCCTGAATTGTTTTTCCTTACTCCAGTCATTGAAAGCTGTTACCAACACGACACAAACTACAGATATAAGTATTGCAAATCCTTCAATCCAGTCAGCCTCCCCTTCTTCATATTCTCCTCCAATATCACTTGCATGACATGCTGCAACACTTCCTCCAGGTGGACTATAAAAAGAAAGCCCCAATGATATGATGGCTGCAACTTCTAAGATACATAATGTCATATCCTGCAGTGCTTCCCATACTAATTCCAGGAAAGTTAGGGGTTTTTTAGGAGGTATAAAGTTCTTTCCAAATATAGCTTTCCTTATGTCTAATTCTAATTGGGAACCAAGTATCCCAAGTGTGGGAGAAGTCTGCAGTCGTGCACAGATTTCAAAGACGTCACCATACATTTCCTTTATTTTCAACACTGCCTCTTTCTTTCGAAACTCCATCAAATGCTGCAGCTCTGGGACAGTGATCTTGAAGTCTGTTGCTGCAAAGATGTCTGGACTCACCATGATCCTGCCTTCCTACAATTTACAATGACAATCCAGAAACTTTTAATAGCACTAAAAACAGGCTTAGAAAACATTTTCTTGCATTTACCTAAAAAAGGTTTTTTTAAAAAAGTGGGGCAGAGCAAATGAAACTCATTCTTTTCTTTTACTAATGAAGATATTTGCCCCCCTCCTGTAATCAATATAGACAGCAAGAAGCCACATACTACTATGAGCCCAAGAATGAGATTCAGATAGATTTATCACACTGGAGGGCTAGGATCAGGATCTCCCATGGCTTTGAAAACCCTCCACTGACAAAAAACATCAACCATTAAATGTTTGTGTCAGCCTTCTACAACTTTACTCCAGGTGTTCCTCAACCGCAATGAGCTCTGATTGTGAATTGCCATGTGGCGTTTCAGTAATCCCTCCTAAATCTAGTGAAAAATTAATGTTTTTATTCTTACAGCTTTTGGTTAATTCTAATGGAATAACAGAAAAAAATGTAGCAGGAGAGGGATCAATGCACAAAAGTACGAAGGGATTAAGTGACCCTGAAAAATGCTGTTTAATATTTTAGTTATGTCTACAGATGCTTAGACCAGAACCTGTCCTTTCCGTTTCTTGTAAGAATGGAGCATAGAAGGTGAAAAAAACCCAATATTTTGTCTATTGTTGTAATAGGCAAATTACTTACAATATCACTACAAATAGTGTTAGGGGTCAATAACACCCCCACAGGGTTGCAAAAGCCCTCTACAAGCCTGAATTTAAATACTCCCCCCCTAGTTAGAATGTTCCTTGTGACCTAGCAAAACTGTTTTCTATGTCATAGGTTAGGGGTTCCCAAACGGTGGTCTATGAGGTTCATTCACATGGTCCGCAGCATGTCTGGATTTGGGGCTGAAGATGAGAAATGGCACATCCATTACATTAAATATTCATATTGATTTTTAAATTGTTATTATATTGCTTTTTATTTCTTATATTGGATTTTATTGTATTACAATTTGAATTTATTAGGGAAAAACATGGTGGGTTATTGTATTTAGCTGTGGCACTGAGGAATACGGGATTTAACTCTTTCCTCTATGCTATTTTTAGACTGAGAAATGGCTATGTGGGGAAAGGTTTAATCTTCCCTTCCCCAGCAATGTAACTCAAGTCTTATTTGGATCCACATGCAGCTGCTTTTCACTTCAAAAAAAAAAAAGTGGGAGTTCCCGAACATGGATCCTCTGCTGTCTCTTTTAGTTTGGCCCTTAAGCAAGTTACTGTCTCTCAGTCTCAGCCATTGTTTATCTGTGTACTGGGATATAAAAAATACTGGTCTACCTTTAAGGGTTGCTGTAATTATTATAACATGATAACATATATGGAGCAGGATGGATAAATTAGTTTCTTTTTTTAAAAAAGTGTCTTCTAAAAATAACTCGATTTAAAATTAAATCCAATTTCATAAAAGTGAACATGTTAAAAAAAAATCTAATCTCCTAAAACTGAATCATGACCATCTACCAAACAAACTGAGTTAAAGGTTGCTTTTCTATGCAAAAAAATGGGGAAAAATCTTTGGAGACTTAGCATCATGTTATTTATTATTCTGGACTTCCTGCTTGATCCAAAGACTTAGCAAGTCACCATAGAGCTAGGGTCCAGGAGATGCCACTCTGAATCAGTGTTGGATAAGTGGAAGATATCATTTAAATCTTCCCTAATGCTCCTAATGTAGTGCTGCTCCAGGGCATTTTGGGAAATTTTAATGGCAGCTACTAGTCATCCATTGCTGATTTAGAACACTGCTGCTAGCACCACACCAGGTAAGCCCACTATTGTAAAAGAGTTATCGGGGTGTTCTTGGGCTTATTATTATATTATTTATTATATTATTATAGGATTTGGGGGTTGGTATCATGTCTGTGGGTACCCTTCAAGCCTGTAATACTGTGTCTGTAGTGATGGGAGTTTGTAGTAAAGGAATCTTCTGAACTGGTAAAACCAGTTCCTTTGTTAGGGCAAGGGGTTCTGACCAAGTCTGTTAAGTAGCAAATCTACATGTCTAAAGATTTGGTCAAGAGCAGATATGTTGCCATAGGATCAACTGAAGTAGCGCCCCCCTTCCCAGTCATTCTAGGGCCAAAAGGTAGCCTGTATGTTTTAGTTAGTCTGATGAGGAGCTGGAACCTGGAAAAAGCGAGAGGCTTATACTCTGTGCTGAATCCAAGGCCATGGCTTTGGGGAACCTCCTTAGAAACCTAATGGGGAAACCAGATCTGTTGCAGTGTTAATGCTGAGAGCTCTTCCATCCAATCTCAGGTTGTATAATATATGTGAATAAAACCATATATCCTCTGACCTTCATTCTAAGGAAACTGAACTTATGGGGAAGCTGTGGAACCCCTCGAAGTCTGTTGCTGCTTGGAGACTGAGGTGTGTGCAACAATATTTATTTGTTGCTTACTATAAAAAACCTTTTGTTTCAAAGAGACTTACAATTTTTAAGAAAGCATCCAATACCAAAATTTAAAATATACCAAAAGATAAAAGAACATTATTAACTAAAATGAAATTAATCCAAGTGAAAGACGAACAATAATTAAGAGCAAAATGTCTGGGTGAATAAAAACATCTTCACTTGGTGCTTAAAGACTAATAGCGATGGAGCTAGGTGCATCTCTCTGGGGAGAGCATTCCACAGGTGGGGAGCCACCACTGAAAAGGCTTCCAGTAAAAACAGACATTGCTTCTTGTTAAATGAAAAATAACTATTTATTTTAATATAAAACAGAATTAAGGCCTAGGACCTCTAACTAATCAGCCATCTTAACTGTAACAACAAGGAATTCTTTCCATGTTATCTCTAGAATGCAGATGTAGGAGGGGTAGATGGCTCGGGTTAAGATAATTAAGTTGCTGCCTTGGGCTCCTTTGGGAGGAACAGTGGGATATAAATTCAGTTACTACTACTACTACTACTACTACATTCACTACATTACTGTTGCATGCACTTTACCATATGCACCCGAGCTCTCCAATGTACAAGGGGGCACGAGAAGGTACTATGTCAAGGCAAGGGTATCCTCAACTGGACTCTGTATATACTTTTATATACATGTTGTGCTTGTACTTGTAATGCTAGTGCGCATGCTGAAGTGCAATAGCGCAGATTATGTGGCAACAACTGAAGCCTTGTGCCCTTTTGTGGCTTACAATTGGAATCAGCTTTCATTACACAATAGAAAATGTGTGCAAGATAGGGCTGAGCTGAAATGACATAACCTCTCAATTTTTTCATTGGTTTTTTTTTGGGGGGGGGAAATGAAATGTCACACATGACGTTTACACATTGAGTAAAGAAAAGAATTACTTAAAATTGTCACTGTTAACTGATACACAGAGCTGACAGGTATATGTTTCTAGTGCAACAAATGTCCTGATTATCAGAAACGTCGACTGTATACAAGGCTGAGAGACATACATTTATGACAGTGCGTGCAAAAAAAAAAAAGGCTATTGGGTGAAATGGAATTTCCGATTACCTGCATTTCTGATGACCTGACCAACAGAAAGAACTGCCCACAAATCTGAAACATATAGAGTGACATACAATTTTAGGTATATTCAGAGTAGACCTATTAAAATCAATGCCCTTAACTCCATTAATTTCAACGGGTCTGGTCTGACTTGAATATAACGTATATTTTTGTGATTATACATCAGCCCTGGAATGAGAGAATATTCACCATTACACTTGCTTGCTTATTTATTTATTTCTGATATTTCTCACCTGCCCTTTACCATGACGTCCTTGGGTGGACTACATCAACTAAAATATAATCACAAAATAATGAATAATCAGCAAACCATAAAACAATAAAAGCGTAAAACAGATCCAACTAACATCAATATTTACAGGAAGGACAACTAAAGATTCATACTGATTGTTCCCAAGACATTTATTATGATGATCTTCTCAAGCCTAATCCTAATTATTATGGTTGATCTACCAGTGCAAACTATTATCAGATCTCCAGTAGCACTGGTAGTGTTAAATTATACCTGTTGTATAGTGTGTATACACACATGCTTGTGTTGACACCTCTTTTTTTAATGCATGAAGCAGTACTATGGTAGATTAATAGTTCATAATTATAGGTGTAGGTAGGACCACCTTCCTTCCAAAGGTGTCATGGGAAGACCAATCCATTGTTGTTGTCCTCACTGTTACGTTGGCTGACCGCAATCAACAGTTCTAAGCTTCAGTTCTGTTTTATACTAAAATAAACAATTACGTTCATTTGGTAAAAAAACAGTGTCTATTCTTGCTAGAAGTCTGAGGACACTCAGACTGTCCTGTACAGTGCATCTATATGCATACTTCTCTGACAGTCTTTCATAATTGCAAATGAAAAACCATATACCATTGGATAAAGAAATGGAAAATTCAGTTTCTCCTTATTCCCAGAAATATATCTGGGTGGTTGTTTTCTCTTTCCAGTGGCATTTGCCAACAATCAAGGAAAGAGGCCTTCTATTTGATCTCTCAGTGGCTTTTGATACCACTGACCATGGTATCCTTCTGGGCCGACTTGGTGAGATGGGTATTGTTTTACAGTGGTTCCGATCCTATCTCCAAGGTTGTTTTCAGAGAATAGCATTGGGTGATCATCTTTCAGCCCCCTGGCAGTTGTGCTGTGGGGTGCTGCAGGGTACCATCTTGTCCCCCATGCTGTTTAATATCTATGTGAAGCCCTTGGGAGCAGTCATCAGGAGATCTGGGGTGAGGTGTCAGCAGTACGCTGACGATACCCAGCTCTATTTCTCTGTAACATCTGAATCGGGGAGAGGCTGTGCAAGCCCTGGACCACTGCCTGGACTTAGTAGTGGGCTGGATGAGGGCCAATAAACTGAATCTGAATCCTAGCAAGACAGAGGTGCTATGGGTTGGTGGTTCCCGAGTTCTGATAATTGGTCAGTTGCCTGCTTTAATGGGGTGGTACTCCCTCTGAAAGAGCAGGTCTGTAATCTGGGGGTGCTCCTGGATCCATCTTTGTCACTAGAAGCTCAGGTGACCTCAGTGGCTAGGAGTGCCTTTTACCAGCTTTGGCTGGTAAGACAGCTGCCGCCATTTCTAGACCAGGATAGCCTGACCACTGTTGTCCAAGCACTGGTAACCTCCAGGCTGGATTACTGTAATGCAGCCTATGTGGGGCTGCCCTTGAGGTTGGTCCGGAAGCTGCAGCTGGTGCAAAATGCAGTGGCAAAACTGCTCACTGGAGCAGGGTATTGCCAACATGTCACCCCACTGCTGAAATAATTGCACTGGCTGACCATTTGCTACTGGGCCAAGTTCGAGGTTCTAGTTTTGGTGTACAAAGCTCTATACAGCTTGGAACCAGGATACCTGAAAGTCCGTCTTATCCCTTATACACCCAGTCGATCTTTGTGCACTGCAGCTGAGGGCCTCCTGCAGATACCATCTTATCAGGAGGTCCGTTCGGCATAACATAGGAAATGGACCTATCCTTTGGAATTTCCTCCCCTTAAATATTAGACAGCCACTATCTCTGTTACCTTTTCGGCGCCTATTGAAGACCTTCCTTTTTCAACAAGCCTTTTAAGTTGAGACCTTATCCCAGTCTGTGTTGGAATTGCTTTTTAATATGTTTTTAACCCTTAAAAATGTTTTTAACTTTTAAAAAAAAAGATGTTTGAAAGCTTTTTTAAAAAAATGCTTTTAAAGATGTTTTGTTTTAATGTATTTTAAAGTCTGTTTTTACGATGTTTTAAAGTGTCTTTAGTGCTTTGGTTTGCCGCCCTGGGCTCCTGCTGGGAGAAAGGGTGCGATATAAATAATATAATATAATAAATAAATAAATATTTGGCCGTGCACTATAAAAACAAAAGAAAAGATTACTTATCAATAGTAATAGTTCTTAAATTCCTTTCTTCCATCAGCAGGCAATGCAACAAAACTACTCATAATATTACAAATATTTTAGATTACAAATAACTTTATAAGAGAATCTGATGGTCTTCTAATTGCTTGAAGACAAGACTGAAGCTCTGTTTCTAAGAAATCTACTCAGTTGTGAGCTGTGAACCTCAATAAACCTCTCCCTTGGTTAGATATTGTTTCATGCTTTTCATTTCCCAAGGGACAGGAAATCTGAGGGATATGTTCAATTCTCTAGTGAGCCAATTCAGGTTTGGTAATTAAAGTGGATTTGGTGCTTTTATACAAGTCCTCTTTTTAAAAGCCCAGACTTTTTTGCTTTAAAGAAAGTGACAGGAAAATGCTCTGAAAAGTGTGGGAAACCAATTGCTTGATGATATGTTGTATAACCTCCCTGCAAACAAATCAAAATGAATATTCAATAAAAACCTGGTTCCATAGAAACTCTCTACAAACTTTGTGCAAACAAATTATGATGAATACTTCCATCTGGAAGTCTCACAAACAACAGATAAGGTGGCAAACCTATGCCTTGACTGTACCACTTTGAATTACAGATGGGGGCTCACATGAAATGTTAACTTGGGGAAGCAGCAGAACCTATCAAAGGAAAAGCTGGGCTAGATCTCTTTCTTTCTGGCATCTAGTTTTCTGTATGCAGATAATTCTTTTCTATGAAGGAGCATTCAATCAAGCAAATACTCAGCTGCGTTGTAGAAATGATACAGTTTAGGTTTACTACCTCATCTACTTTTGTGAGAACTAGAAACCAAATATGCAGTATTTATCTGTTCAAAAGCACAATGCAAGAACTTTGTAAATGGTTTTTCTGCCAGTCTGAGACAAAAACTCAAGACATTTTTGCTTCTTGTTTCCTCTCTTCACATTCACACACATACTAGTGATTGATCTCAGGGCTAAACTAATATTAGATATATGATTACTGTATCTTTTTTTTTTTTAATAGTGACTGTATTACATAAAGAGGATGGGAATCAGACTGCTAATTTCCTACACTAAACTGAAGGCTCTTTTTTTTTGTGGGGTGGTGATGGTGGTGGAGGAGGATCATTTTCATAATGATCTAGGTGCAGGGGAAAGGTTTCTTGTGGTTGCTTTTTTTCCTGTTCAGATTAGTTGCAGCAACACATTTAACATAAACTGTAGTTTGACCCTCATCCTCCATCATAGCAGGTAGGGTATGACCTTAATTCCAGGCTGCTGGAGTATCAAATGGCTATCAGTATTAACTAAGAGCTTTCAGTTATCAAACTACACAAAACCCTAGCAAGATGATAATTCCACTACCTTTTCCACAGCTGGAAGTTACAATTATCCTTTAGATTTTTACAGTCCATGAAATCAGTAATTGGACTTATGTTAAATTTAGAAATCTTGAATTGATTTTTTTACTATGTCATTTGCATGCACTGAATAATACTTCATTTGAATGCACTGCCATGTGGCAACTGCTGGAATTGGTCACATGAGGGCGAATCTTAAATCCCAGTGAATGCATGCAGGGTGTATGTGGGATTGTACCCAATGGCCACACACCTCTGATATCCATGAATTTGGTTGCATACATGAAAGGACCCTTTACAGCTGTATCTGCACAGGAGCATCCACATGACCAGAAACCCTGTGCAATTGAAGTTTTAAATCATGTACAACTGTATATACACATAGTTGTACAAGTGCAGGGCCTCTTTCATGTATTCAGTAAAACATGGAGATATCTGGTCACCCTCCCCATCCACAGATTCACTGAAGAAGTGAATGTTTTAGTCTCCCAGGACATTGTATTGCTGAAATGAAAGCTGCCATTCTTCAACAAAGGAACTTCATCAATTACTGCTGTTTGTTTATGGTCACTGCACTTAATTTGCATACATTGGTACACATTCTCATAAACTGTCCCATTTGCATTTCATTGCCATTTAACATCTTGTACATTTCCCTCTACCATGTATGCAATTGCCACCTGAAGATAGCACTTTGCATCTGATGGACTTTAGTCCATGACAGCTTATGCCATAATAAATTTGTTAGCAGAGGTGTCACAGGACTCTCTGTTGTTTTTAATGGACTACCTGAGATCCAAGAAGGTGAATCATAAGCATAGGTAATTTGATTATTTGCTTACCTGAACAGGGGATTTCAGACAGCAGAGGGCACTTTAAACTCAAAGATCCAGCATCCTGAAGGAAAAGCAGAAACAGTGAAAGAGAGAAATTATAATTATAAATTAGCACCACCTGTGTAGTAATGTGGACTGAACCAGTAATTATGAGCTTTCTTGCGGAAGCAGCTAGATAAACAGTTCCTATTTGCATGTAGAGAGCCAGAGCGGAATTGACAATTTTCACTATATATTTTGCAGAGCTTGGAAAAGTTACTTTTTTGAACTACGACTCCCATCAGCCCAATCAAGTGGCCATGGTGGCTGGGGCTGATGGGAGTTGTAGTTCAAAAAAAGTAACTTTTCCAAGCTCTGATATATTGATAGGTTAGAACGAATTGACTGGCTCTTCCTGCAGCAACATATGGTCCCTTCTTTTGAATTTTGATAGGAATGATGCTGTTGTTGCTTTATCTGATCAGGGGACAATTTAATCTCGAGAATATTAACATTTTGCTGATGATTTTGGAAAGAAATTAATCCCTTAATAAAATACATAGTATTTCCAGATGAAAGGGAGATAGTCTTACATTTACTGACAGCAGCCAAATTATTGATTAGATGGGAAAAGGTCAACCCGTCATCTAATAATAAATAATAATAATAAATTTAATTTCTGTGTCGCCTATCTGGCCAATGGCCACTCTAGGCGACGTACAAAATCATTAAAATACAATTAATAAAATACAGTGATACAATATAAAACAGTGTAAAATCAATAAATCTGCAACAACAGTATTAAAAGAGGGCAGGAGGGATTACAGTTATAGCAGTTAACCCTCCCCAGAAACCCCGAAGGCCTGTTGAAAGAGCCAGGTCTTTAAGGCTTTCCGAAATACATTTAGGGAAGAGGCGTGCCGGAGATCTTGTGGGAGGGAGTTCCAAAGAGTGGGGGCCGCCACTGAGAATGCCCTCTCTCTAGTACCCGCCAATCTGGCTGTTTTTGTTGGCGGGATTGAGAGAAGGCCCTGTGTGGCCGATCTTGTCGGGCGGCATAATTGGTGGCGTTGAAGGCGCTCCGTGAGATAAACTGGGCCGAAACCGTGTAGGGATTTAAAGGTCAATACCAACACCTTGAATTGGGCTCTGAAAACAACTGGAAGCCAGTGTAGATCGAACAACACTGGTGTGATGTGATCCCGGCGGCGACTATTCGTAAGTAATCGAGCCGCCGCATTTTGTATAAGTTGTAATTTCCGAACCGTTTTCAAGGGTAACCCCACGTAGAGTGCATTACAGTAGTCCAAACGAGAGGTGACCAGGGCGTGTACCACTTGTGGGAGCTGGTGATCAGGAAGGTAGGGTTGCAGCCTTCGTATGAGGTGTAGTTGGTACCAGGCTGCCCGGCTCACTGCCGAAATCTGAGCCTCCATGGACAGCCTGGAATCAAGCACAACCCCAAGGCTGCGGACCTGGTCCTTCAGGGGTAGACTCACCCCATTGAACTTCAGGTCAATATCGCCCAACCTTCCTTTGTCCCCCACAAGTAGTACCTCGGTCTTATCAAGATTCAGCTTCAGCTTGTTCCTTCCCATCCATCCACTCACGGATTCCAGGCACTTGGACAAGGTCTCCACAGCCGACTCTGGTGAAGATTTAAACGAGAGATAGAGCTGAGTGTCATCCGCATATTGATGACACTGCAGCCCAAATCTCCTGATGATTGTCCCCAGCGGTTTCATATATATGTTAAATAGCATGGGAGAGAGGATAGAGCCCTGTGGCACACCACAATTGAGAGGCCAAGGGTCTGAAACCTCTTCCCCCAACGCTACCTGTTGGTACCTGTCGGAGAGAAAGGAATGGAACCACTGTAATACAGTGCCTCCAATTCCCAATCCCTCCAGGCGAAGTAAGAACCTGGGTTATAGTTTATCTGACCAAACTCAGTAATGTTAATAAGGACAAGAGAGGAAAGATAACAAAATAATTCATTCAGAGAGACGTGGAGTTTATTCATTATTGGAACGATAAGATACAGGACACTGTTCAGCCCCACACTGTATTATAAACAATCTGATCAATAATTGTTCTCCTTTTAAATTCAACTTTCTTTCTGTCTTTTCCTCTTTTTCCTTCATGAATTCTGGAAAATTCAGAAGATTTTTTATGAATATTTAATGATTGTCTATTAATTTTGGAGCACCTAAAAGAACAAAGTAAATGTGAACTGTGTTTGTTTAATATTAGCTGATTATGTATTATTGTCTTAAGGCACTTTTAAAATGGAATCTTTTTTTAAAAAAACATGAAGAAATTAAGCGATTGATGCTTTCTCCAGCAGTTTATTTCCTCACTAGGGAAAGCTTCAGCTGCTTAATTTAGTTGTGGCAACCCCTCTGATGATCTGTGTGTAGGGTTTTTTTTGTTCTACTGGTCTTAAGGCATTGTGAAGACTTTTGGATAGCTTTCATTAAAGGAAAGTCCTATAATAAATGACCAAAACATGAACTTAATGTAACACTGGAGCAGGGGTGGAAAGCCTCTGGCCCTGCAGATGTTGTTGGACTCCAAATCCTATTATCCCTGACCATTGGCCATACTGGTTGGGACTGATGGCAACTGGAACCTAGCAATATCTGGAGGGTCACAGATTCCCTATCCCTGCTATAGTTCTTCATAGGAGTTAGTCTCTGTGTGTGTGCTTGTGACAGACAGAGAAGCTAGGTGATTTCTTCCAACGCTATCCTTATCACACATATAATTGTCTTGGCCATAGTGAACAACACTTTCATCTTTATTTGCAAAAGTTGCAACAGTGACCTCAATGGCTTGTGCGGCATTAACTTTATTCATTTTTTACTTGATTTCTATCCCACCCCTTCTGCCAGTAGCAGCCCAGGGTGGCAAACAAAAGCACTAAAAACACTTTAAAACATCATAAAAACAGACTTTAAAATATATTAAAACACAACAACCATTAAAAACATATTTTATCATATGTGGTGGTCTTGCGTGCTGATTGTTCCCTTTCGGGAGGAAGTATTTAACCTTGACAAACTTTCTTCTTATAGCAGCATGACCGGTGATAGCTGCTTCCTGGAAAACACTTGACCCACATATGATTCATAAATGGTATCAGGAAATATGGAAATTAGCACTTATGGAAAAACTAACACATAGTTCAAAAGCAATGAGACAAGGAACAGATGCAGACAAGTTCTATGAACAGTGGTATAGCTTTATTGTTTTTGTTAGTCAAAATGATGGGGCATGCAAACCTCCAACCTCGCATGGTCAGATTTGGCGGTCCACATTGGGATAATTATCTGGAAAACAATTCAGGACAATAACCATTTAATATATGCTTACCTCCCTAGAGCATTATAGGTACCTATTGTCAACTGCACTATTTTCTCTCTTTGTTGTATAAGTTATTCTTGTTTTGTATTCTGTTCTACCCAAAACCAATAAAAACGTTATTAAAAAAACATATTAAAACAAAACATCTTTAAAAACATTAAAAAAGAAAGTTTAAAAACATATTAAAAAGCAATTCCAACACAGACACAGACTGGGATAAGGTCTCTACTTAAAAGGCTTGTTGAAAGAGGAAGGTCTTCAGTAGGTGCCAAAAAAATAATAGAGATGGCGCCTGTCTAATGTTTAAGGGAAGGAAATTCCAAAGGGTTGGTGCTACCACACTAAAGGTCCGTTTCCTATGTTGTGCAGAATGGACCTTCTGATAAGATGGTATCTGCAGGAGGGCCTCAACTGTAGTGAACAAAGATCGACTGGGTATATAAGGAGTAAGATAGTCTTTCAGGTATCCTGGTCCCAAGCTGTATAGAGCTTTGTACACCAAAACTAGAACCTCGAACTTGGCCCTGTTGCTAATTGGTAGCCAGTACAATTCTTTCAGTAGCGGAGTAACATGTTGGCGATACCCTGCTCCATTGAGCAGTCTTGCCGCCACATTTTGCACCAGCTGCAACTTCCGGACCAACCTCAAGGGCAGCCCCACATAGAGCACATGACAGCAATCCAGCCTGGAGGTTACCAGTGCATGGACAACAGTGGTCAAGCTATCCTGGTCTAGGAACAACCATAGCTGTTTTACCAGCCAAAGCTTGTGAAAGGCACTCCGAGCCACTGAGTTCACCTGGACCTCTAGTGACAAAGATGGATCCAGGAGCACCCCCAGATTACAGACCTGCTCTTTCAGAGGGAGTACCACCCCATCCAAAGCAGACAGCTGACCAATTATCTGAACTCTGGAACCAGCAACCCACAGTGTCTCTATCTTGCTAGAAATGAGAGTCAGTTTACTGGCCCTCAACCAGCCCACCACAGAGTCCAGGTAGTGGTCCAGGGCTTGCATGATCTCTCCCGATTCAGATGTTACAGAGAAATAGAGCTGGGTATCATCAGCCTGCCTACAGCCATACTACCCTGAACAAGCCTGATCTCGGAAGCTAAGCAGGGTCAGGCCTGGTTAGTACTTGGATGGGAGACTGCCTGGGAATACTGGGTGTCGTAGGCTTAGAGGAAAGCAATGGTAAACCACCTCTGAATACCTTTTACCATGAAAACCCTATGAATATATCCCAAAAGATTCATAGGATCACCATAAGTCGTAATCGACTTGAAGGCATATAACAACAAAATCATCAGTGTACAACTGACACCTTGCCCCAAATCTCCTGATGACTACTCCCAAGGGCTTCATATAGATGTTAAACAGCATGGGGGACAAGATGGTATCCTGTGGCACCCCACAGCACAACTGCCAGGGGGCCAAAATACAATCGGCCAATGTTATTATCTGAAAACGACCTTGGAGATAGGATCAGAACCACTGTAAAACAGTGCTTCCAATACCCACCTCAACAAGTTGGCCCAGAAGGATACCATGGTCAGTGGTATCAAAAGCCTCCGAGAGATCAAGTAAGAATAATAGGGTCACACTCCACTTGTCCTTCTCCCAATAAAGGTCATCCATCAAGGTGATCAAAGCCAATTCAGTCCCATAACCAGGCCTGAACCCAGAGTGGAATGGGTCAAGATAATCTGTTTCATCCAAGAGTACTTGCAATTGCTGTGCCACAACCCTCTAAATCACCTTCCCTAAAAAGGGGTTATTTGCGAACAGGTGGTAGTTGTTGCAGACCAATGGGTCCAAGGTGGGCTTTTTCAGGAGCGGTCGAATCACCACCTCTTTCAGGGCAGCTGGAACCACTCCGTCCTGCAACAATGCATTGACCACACCCTGGATCCACTCAGTCAAACCCCCTCAGCAAGCTTTTATAAGCTAAGAAGGGCAAGGGTCGAGAGGACAAGTTGGTGGCCGCATTGCTGCAAGCACCTTGTCCACATCATCAGGCCGCATCAACTGAAACCATTCCCAAGAAGTTGCAGCACACGTTGCACTGGACATCTCACTGGGGACTACAGTAGACGCGAATGTGGCACCAAGATTGCTGTGGAGGCGAACAACTCCTCAAAGTGCCTTGCAAACAATTTATAGTGGGCCTCCAAAGGGACTAAATTTCATGGAGTTGATGTCAAGAGACCCCTGACAATATGGAAAAGCTCCACTGGATGGCTACTTGAGGATGTGATGATGGCAGAGAAGTGGGCCTTCTTTGCCGCCCTCTCCGCCGCACAGTAGGTACCATTATGATGTTTTACTCATGCCCGATCAGCCTCACAGCACATCGTTCACCACTTGTACTCTAGCCATTGTCCAGCCTGTTTCATTGCCCTTAGTTCACTGGTGTACCAAGGTGCAAACCGGGCTCCACAATGCCAGAGAGGGCGTTCGGCTGCAACTGTGTCAAGAGTCTGATGCACCTCCCTGTCCAACAGTGTGACAAGGGCTTCAACAGAGTCACCTGCTCTATCTACTGGGAACTCCCCCAGGGCATTCAGGAATCCAGTGGATTCCATTAGTCTCTGGGGGCAGACCATCTTAATCTGTCCATCACTCCTTCAGGGGAGAATTGGAGCCATAAGTCTAAACTTTACCAGGAAGTGGTCTGACCATGACAATGGGGTGAAATCCTCCCCCCCATCTCCAGACCACCCCTGGAGCAAAAACCAAGTCGAGGGTGTGCCCTGTCCTATGCGTTGGGCTGGTAACAACTTGAGACAGCCCCATGGTTGTCATATGAAGTCCCAAGCTGGAACACTAGAGGCAGCCTCAGCATGGACATTGAAATCACCCAGCACTATCATTCTGGGCTCCTCCAACACCACAGCCAAGATGGCCTCTGCCAGCTTGGTTAGAGAAGCTGCCGGGCAGCAGTATGGATGGTACACCAGCAGCAACCCTAGTTTACTGTTTCCTTGGCCCAACACCAGGTGCAGGCCCTCATAGCCAGCTCCAAGACAGAGTGGTTTCCTGGTGAAGGAGATGGAAGTTCTGTAGACCACAGAAACTCCCCCCCCATCCCTGCAGCCTGTGCTGGTGTTGCATTGAGTATCCAGGTAGACAAAGCTGGGTCAGATTAACTCCTCCCAGACCAGCCACCCAGGTCTCGGTAATCCACACCAAATTAGCACCTTCATTCATTATTAAATCATGGATGAGTGTGGTCTTATTGTGTACCAATCTGGCATTAAACAACTGCACACACAGGCCAGTGGGCACAGCAGTTGAGCAACGAGGAACCCGTCCATGAGAGGAGTGGGAGCAAGGAACAAGGTGCAGATAGCCTTGGCCTTGTCTCCTATGGCCTTTCACCACCTCCCCATGGCTATACCTCCCTCTACCCATGATCACTGAAACTGGGGTGGCATCACCTATGTTCCTCCTTACTAAGACTCCTCCTAAATATCCAATATGAACCCAACAAGAGCCCAACATTAGTTTTCTTCACAGGAATATTTACATCACAACCCATTCAACAAGGGGTGTGTGTGAGTGAATGAGTGTAATAAAATGCTTGCACTTAGGCAAGGGTACAAGCCTTGGTGTGAGCTGAAGGATGAGGACGACACAAGGGCTCTCATCCTGTGGCTCTCAGCTGAGTGCAAACAGGCAGTGGGAGATGGAACAGTAGGCAAAGAATGAGGTGCAGCAGCAGATAGAAACCAGCCAAATTACTGGGAGCAAAGAGGTGAACTGAGAATATCGGGCCCACTGTTAACATCTTTAAACTGAGCATTAAGGAGTATGGGAGAGGAGATGGAGGAATTTGCAACACCAGCCTACTTCCTGTTGAGCTTTGCTGGCCCCAAACATCAACATCACTTGGCAGCAAGAACCACTGGAGAGAGTGCTGGACTTTCCACTTCCACACATAAAGCTGTGAAGAGCTCCCCAGCTTTGTGGTGCTATGAACTTGAGGGCCTCACTCCTTTATGGTTGTGTTTTGGTGAGTGTAGAGATGTGTTGTGCTGTCCCAGGATGAGAGGATAGGACAGTTGGGGGAGGGGTTGGAGTCTGAGCACTTCTCAGGTGGGAACTGGGGATGGGTAGCTAATGATTAGGGTGAGAACTTAGTTCCTTAGCCTTAGATGATAACCCAGTGTTTGGGTGAATGGTGCAAGGTTTTTATTGGGGTTTGTAGAGTCCTAGATTAGACTTGATTTTAGCCACATAGTGTCAGGCCAATGGCTCATCTAGTTCAGCATCTTGTTCACCCTCAACCTATGGCTCTCCAAGTGTTGCTAGACTTATAAGTATGCATAAATAATAAATAGAAACAGGGCTTAAGTAGACCTTAAGAAACAGGGCATGTTCATATGGATGCAGGTAGTTCTTCAAATAAGTTGGTCCCAAACCATGTCTTTAAAGGCAACCTCCAGCACTTTAAATTGGGCTCAGCAATGAACTGGCACTCAGACCAGCTAGCACAGAATAAGGTGTTATGTGTTCCAATAGCCTGGCCTCCCCAATTGTCCACTCTGGATGTTACCACGGCATGTATAACTGCAATTGTTGAAGCTGGCAAAATCAGCCTTCATTGATAAAAAGGCACTCTTAGTCACCAACACCTCTATTGATATTGCTGGGTCCAGAAGGATCCTGAGTCTGCAAATGTGGCATTTCAGGGAGAGTGCAGCTCCATCCAGAACCTGTCTCTAGATCAGCAAATTTCCCCACCCGTGATACTTCCATCTTATCTGTATTAATTTTCAGCTTACTTGCTCTCATCCATCTCAAAACTGCATCCAATTACCTGTTCAGGGTTTCCACAGCCTCCCAGGGATGAGTATTCATCCCTATTTTATGAGCATTCTCATTTGTTTGTGAGGATGTTATCAAAGCAAGTGTTGTTCCCTCACTTCTAGGGCATTCCCCAAGCACTTTTCTTTTCACAGTAATTCCAGTCTTTTGAAGGAGTGGGTTTGTTGTGAAAGAGCTCCCAATCAATTGTAATGGTGCAGTAGGTGATTGAATCCCACCTCAAAACAGTAACAGTTTGGAAGTGTTTTGGCCCCTTTACATCTGGAAGATATTTCATAGCTGACTTTTTAATATATATATAGAGAAAAACATAAGACATCAAAAGTCTCTATAGTCCATCTATGGAAGATACAACTCAACCTGTTGCTGTAAATTAAAACATCATCAAAATTTGCTTTAACAAATATACATCTCTAAGAGCCTGGCCCTAGGTACCTTTACTCAGAGGCAAGTCCAATTGAGTTCAATAGGAATTATTTCCTAGTGAATATAATTAGAATTATATCTTTCACTGTGTAATTTTGTACAAAGCAATGGACACAATTTCTGCTGGCTTGCACTCACCTCCCAGCTGACAACTTTCCTCTGGATCCAAATTCAATCAATTTTATTCCTTTACCATGTCTACATACTCATTCCTGAACTCTTTTCTCTATAACATTTTTAGCTACCTCAATTAATTTAAAATTATATTAGAACAATAGCTGTTCCAGAGCTTGTTTGCATTTTTTAAATCATAAGGTATACAGTTGCATGTAACATACCCTTGTTTATGTTCAAAAGTTATTGTCTTCTGCATTTTCCCCAGAGAAGAAATGATCTTCATTTTTCTCCATTTCCACATGTAGAGACAAATGTACTGCAAGATGGTGGAAAATCCACTTGTTACACTTTCCAGTAACTCAGAGAATATTAATAGACAAGCTTGGAAAGAAGTATATCTGACTTCCCAGTGAACAAACTCTTTGGCAGGGGAGGATCAATCCTATATCCTTTTCTGCTAGAACACAGCACTAGACAGAAATAATCCAATCAAACACACAAATCCATGTGTGCTTTTTACTAGGGAGGTAGAGGACTAACCTGCTGATGTGCTTTTAATAGCAGCTTGATATGTGGGACTTAGCAGACAAAACTTTTCACAGCATGGAGATAAGCATTATCACCTGCTAATGCCTGAAGATCACAAGTTGCTAGTCTGATCTACACTGAACATTTAAAGCAGTATTATACCACTTGAAATGGTCATAGCTTCCCCCAAAGATTCCTGGGAAGTGTACTTTGTTAAAGGTGCTGCGAGTTGTTAAGAGACGCCTATTCCCCTGACAGAGCTCTCAGAGGTCTCTGCCTGGAAAGGATTGATTGTTAAGCACTCTGGGAATTGTAGTTCTGTAAGGGGAATAGGAGCCTCCTAACAACTCTCAGTACCTTTAACAAACTACAGTTCTCAGGATACTTTGGGGGAAGCCATGACTGTTTAAAGTGGTATGATACTGCTTTAAATATATAGTGCAGATGGGGGTGCTGCTAGAACCACAGGATAAAAAAACTGGACAACCCTAGTTTAAATTCCCATCTGCCATACCTTGGGGCTTGCAAAGCTGTTTTTCTTGGCAGGGCTCCTGTGCCTTTAATAGCTGCTTGGCAGGCAGAAATTGAGCAAACAAAGCTTTACCTCTGATTTCATCTCTATGCTGGAAAAAACTTCATCTACTAAATTTCTGCCTGTCAGGCAGCAATGACAGCATAGGGGTCTTGTCAGAAAAAAAAAATAGCAGCCTATAAATCTCCTGCATCTTAAACAGCAATTATCTAAACCACTGCACAATTCTAACCTGCATTTTTCCTTCAGTTCTTTTCTAGTTCCATGTTTCCAACTCAGCCCTACCCCAAGAGTCCCAGCATTACTTTGACCTAGCTCCAAGGTCCAAGAAAAGCTGTGTAACGCAGCTCTGCATCTCAGCCTCTCTCATTTTCCCACACCGGCCAGTAACTGCTCAAAGTAACAGTTACAGCAGGATGGGAAGTGGAATCAGAATGCTTCCCATAGCCAATGATCACATTTCCTTTAGCTCAGACTGTGTCCATGCTTGTAAGTAGTTGGGACTTAATATCAACAAACACACATGTGCACATGGGCCAATTCAAGGTGTTGGTTTTGACCTTTAAAGCTCTCATTGACCTGGAAGCAGGGTATCTTATGCACTTTTCACTTTTATCTTTTCTGATATGAAATGTTTCATTTGGTCAGGTCATCACAGAAGTCCATCCTCTCTGAAGTGTGGGGGCTGGCATGCCAAAAGCAGAACTTTTCTTGTGATGCTGTCTATATGATAGAACTCCTTTCTGAGGGGGAAAAGGTTTGTTTGATGTTCACATAACTACTGCTGGGGTTTAGGTGACCGGTTAAATTGCTGCTACTTCATTCTGATATTACTTTTGAACTGATTTATGGGTAGAATGGCAGGGTTTAAATATTTTAAATAATTAAACAATACTAGGTGGAAGAGAAGATTTGATATTTACTAGCATTGCCAATATAATTTTTCCCAAACTAGAAATACACTAATGAGAGAAGCTACAACTTGTGGGATTTTCTCTTGTGGGCTGTTTTTACAGGTACAAGGGCTCATTTAGGGCCTTGGCTGGGCACTTGTATGCTTTCTCCTCATTCGTGGGACATGAGGGCACATCCTTCACATTTTTGTGAGCTGCTTGACAGACAGAAATTTAGCAGGTGGAGTTTTTTCTGATATGCAAAAGCTTTACACAGCACATAGTTCATTTATGGAATTCACTTCCACAAGGTGTGATGATGGCCACTAATTTTATGTGACTTTAAAAGTGGATTAGGCAAATGAATGGAAGATAAGGCTATCCATAATTACTAATCACGATGGCTATATTCTATCGTCACGATCAGAAACAGTGTGCCTCTGAATACCAGTTGCTGGGAATCACAAGAGGGGAGAGTGCTGCTGTGCTCATGTGGGTTCCCATAGGCATCTGGTTGGCCATTGTGAGAACAGGATGCTGAGCTAGATGTTCAGTCTGAATCCAGAGGGCTCTTCTTAATCTTATTAAGTAAAGGAAAAACTGCACCTGCCAAATATCTGCCTGTTTGGTAATTGTTGACGGTTTGAGAGCCCTATAAGACCACAATGTTTCTAACCCTAATGAGATATGTTTATGGTAGAGAGGGTCCCTCCAGAGTGTTGTTGGTTTTTCTTGCAGGTGTATTCTGCAACAAATCACTGATGCAATAATAATGCATTAGTGATGGATTTATACTGGACAGTTCACGCACCATCCTGTTTTATTAGTATTCTGTGATGCGTCCCCAATGTTACCCCATCATAGCCTTCTGGAAGGGCAATCTTGTGCTATAGCACAACAAGAGCAGGAGAAGACCCTCCCCCTGGAATATTTGTGGTGTGAAAAGTCACAGGAGTGTAGAAGGAAACTGTGGGGCATGCACCTATTGCAAACAAAGCCATATAACTGCCCCAAAACATTTGTAGGTGCAAATGGTAGTGAAAGTGTGATGGTGTATAACTGTCCAGATAATATAATGAGCACAAATCATGATGAATGCTTGATAAAAATGACATCTGGAGGGTCCCAAAGAGTGTTTATAACAATTTATCTGAAAGTAGTATAAACAAGGAAAAAATATTTGTAGGAAAAAATATCAGATAAAAATAATTTGTGTGTTCTGTTAATAGAAGAGGAATTTCAGCGAGTGCAGATTTTCTTATTCTTATATGACAAACTGTACTTGTGGGAGCTCTGTCTCCATTGTGTTTTGCCACGCTATTTAAACCCATTACAACTCTGCAGGATGCTTTATTGTTGTAGCCTTTCTTCTCTACAGAGAAGCCATTTCTGCACTGTGAATTTCATGTATAACTCACTAAAAGCATACCATGTGATCTGAGTAAATGAGTGCAGAGGACGGTAGCAATTAAAAAATAATAATATTAATATATTTTTAATTCATACTATGAAGCTCTCCTCTAACTGATACTGATTGTCTCAGCTGCTGTATTATGACTAGTAGCGAGAGCCGCAACACATTATAAACAATTTGGCACTGCTTTCTATTTATTTATATGTTATTTACATCGTATCTTTCAGAATATAAATCCTTCAAAGTCAGCTTTCATAACATTAATCGAAATATAATAAAATAAAATAACACAAAACTGATCAAAACATAAATCATTAGGATCCTTTCCAGAGAGCAGTTAGTGGTAGATGGCCCTGTGGAGATAGGGGAAAGTTTAGCTGGAGTAGGCACCAAGGTGTTCACTGGCTACCTTCCCTGGAATCCTTCCCACAGGGCATTAGGTAGGTACGGATGGGGGAAATCCAGGTGGCACCAGTCTCTGATGTGTTCTTTGCTTGACCCTGTCCCTCTCTCCTGGAAACCTTCACACAGACAGTTGTTAGGTGAACCTCTGCAGAGAGTTGAGGAAGCCCAAATAGACTTAGAGGTTGTGTATGCCTGCCAGCCTGCCTGCCTCTCTCTTTCTTTCCTGGAATCTTTCCCACAAGGCAGTAGGTGTTTGAAGGCTTGGGAAGGAGAAGAGGAAAGTCCAGGTGGTGCAGGTTCTGATGTCTTCCTCTGTCCTGGGATCCTTCCTACAGGGCAGGACTTGGTGGTAGATTTTGTTAGCAACTGAAATGATAAAGGCATAAGAATATAGAACATATGACAAAAGGGTTAAGAAATTATAATTTTTTTGCCTAAGAACAAGGAAGATTAAGGGGCAGCTTGACAGCAGTTTTCAAATGTCTAAAAATATGCCATAGAGACAGAGAACAATTCCCCACAAGTCACACTGAGATCAATGAATCCAAGTAACGAGAGACAGACCCTATAGAAAATATTATCTAGGTCAAAGTAATATAATTCCTGGCATTGATGTTGCTCAGAAGGATTTTGTGTGTGTGTGTGTATGCGGACCTAAGAGGAACCTTCAAAAAAACCCAAAGTCAAGAGCTATAATTTTTAGTGAAGCTTTTAAATGGTGAAAGACAGTGTTTTGGAAACATGTTAATGTTTATTAAGCTTTAGGAAAAGTGTGGCAATAAAGGGGGCAGTTTTTAACAAACAGGAAACTACCATCGATGGGGTCACAGGTCAACTGAGCAGAACATTATGCTGACCATGTTAGCATTAATCAGGACAGATATGCAGTTGCTTTAAATTGGCCTTGCTTCATTCAACTCAATAGAACAGTAATATTTTATGCCAACTATTTTATGACAGCCAGGTTGCTGTTATAGAACACACCATATTTTCTATTCCAAGAAAAACTGTAAAAAGTTCACAGATAACAAACCTCTTGCATTCTAAACATCTTCCCTTGTATCAGAGAGAAAAATATATAGGCATGATTTGTGAAGCTCCTATAAAACATGATTTGTGTTTGTGTATTGTCTCTATAACAGGAAAGAACCTAACAAATATTATTCCTAGAGTTGTGCTGACATCAACTGATGGTGATGTTCTGTGATAAATATAAAATTAAGAGCTAAATGAAGCCCCACTTACCTGCGCAGCATGGATAAGCGGGACATAGTTGCGAGGAGGGAGCGATGCTGCCGCGGCCATCTTCGTTAAGGGCAATGTCGTGTGTCGCAGCATTATGTGTGCATGACGTGTGGCAGGGAGGGGAGGGGCCATGGGCCTATTTAAGGCCAGGCCGCCCCTCCTATCTCCTCTTTCAGCGAGCGACGAGAGGACGACGAGGGACATAGCAGAGACAGCTGCAGGACAGTCGGCGTTGGTTGGGCCTATTAGGCCTAATTGGTTACCCCCAGAGGGGGTTTTGGGAGCCCCAACAGCTGTGGGTGGTAGTGTTGCGGCGTGGCTGCTACTGGGGCAGGCCTCATAAAGGGACCTGACCAGTGGGCCTCGTAGTGGGGCCTAGCAGCGGCACGTCCGATACCCCCCCCACCTAGCAGTTGTGGAGGGGTTGATTGAGGCTTTTTATTGAGCAGCGCGACGTTAGTGCTGCTGCTGGTTAAAAGAAAGACACAGGAAGTTTAAAAATAAATGAGACTATACTGGATATACAAACAAAATTAAATATAGTCATGCTAATACACTGGTTAAAGACAGACTCATGCACATAAAGGGAAATTAAAAGTAAATCAGAATAAAAGGGATGAACAAAAGAAATTGTGTCTAATCCTTCTAGTTTAAGTTCCCTCTGAGCACTCTCCCCCCAACAGGTTCAGCTTAGCCCGCCCTGATGATATACACCGGGTGGTTCTTTATTATATTATTACAGGGTGGATGCATGATGTGATGGCAGAGCCCTTTCGTGAGGCTTGTGACTTCTTGCTAGGCCCAGACATAGGGGGAGGATTGCCCACCCCCGCAGGTTATCCAGCTTAGCCCCCCCGATGATATATACAGGTTGGTTCTTTATTATGTTATTACAGGGTGGATGCATGATGTGATGGCAGAGCCCTTTCATGAGGCTTATGACTTCTTGCTAGGCCCAGGCATAGGTACAACTTCTTGCTAGGCCCGGGCATGTAGGAGGTTTGAAGTACTTAATTATATGATTATTATACTACATACTAGTATATTGGTGGGGCCTAGTGAGCCTTTTTAGCCTTTGGGCCTTTTATAGTTATATGATAAGGGCGGAGATAACAGTTTGCTAGAAAATGTCTAAATCGCTGTATCTTAAGTGAGCGGTCCTTTTGCATTCCAAGTGTTAATTTCAGGCTATTTGTTCACTCTGAGACAGAAGAGGCATTTACCTGAATTTAGTTAGGAATGGAAAGTTTAGCAGATGGTAATCATATTGATTGGGGAATAGGAATAAAGAGGAAAGCCCAATTTGCCTAATAGAGACCCCTCATATTACAGGATCTTAGACTCTTATTGACATAGGGCTGCCTTTTAAGGTCCAGGCAGACTCTTCCCCCCTTTACTGAGGATTGTGGCACCAACAACGAAACATCATTACCTGAAATTACATTTTAGTTAGGACTTCTGATATAATTACCTGGAATTACATATAGCGTGCAACTGTTGCATTGGCTCATCTATTTAGATATGTGTTGGAAAACCTGCTATAGTGCAGCCACATATTGGTGACAGCAACACATCCTCAGCATCTGCTGCTCTTGGATTTATGATATCATTTACTAGAAAGGGATATAGGATGTTAATTTTGCATTTTGGACATCTATTATGTGTTTGAAAGCCTACAAGGGGGAGGCCGCTGCAGTCGGCCAAATATGGGTGGCAGCGCCATATCTCCAGTATCTGTGCTTTGGGGAACTGGGTTAGCTGCACTAAAATGGTGGCTGGGAAAGTGTGCTTACTCATAAATTATTTCCTTTCTTTATGTGAAACAGGGAAATGTGAGGCCAGTGGCCCTCACAGCAGTGAGGAGAAGCACCCAGCAGTAGCTGCTCAAGGAAAGCGTTCCTCCCTGTTACTGGGACCTTGCTTGCAGACTGCCCAGTTCCTGGGGAGGTTTGTTTTGTTATGGGGTTTTCTTTCAGTTTCTGGATCCCATATTGTAGTCTCAGGGCTTGCCTTAAGGGCCTGCACTCTTAAATTTGTCTTGGGCATAGACGCAATGGCAATCAGTAATGGCTTCCTACCAGTTAGTTAATGCACTGCCTATGGGAAAGGATGACATCTAATCTGTTTTTTCATCTACTGTGGGGATACAAGGGGATTTATAGCTGCTGGGTTTTTGCCTTTTCAGTCAATTCTATGAGGTAGAGCATTACATATAGGCTGCTCTATTCTCGCACGGAGCGCTTCAGCTCCTTCCTTGAAGGGGCTGTTGGGACGAGAGGGTAAAAAATTTGGATGCATGTTAACACCTGATGTCACAGATTATGGAATGGCTATGTAACTGGTTCATCTTAATGGCTGTGTCAATGGACCATCTTGCCCGGTGTTAACCTTCCTGGGCATACCACCTAATTCACCACCAATCATACTCATGTGGTCAGTCAGTAGGATTTCATGACAGTTAGGCCAAGAAAGTGTTTCTTGTCTGCCCTCCAGGTATTAGAGGTCTTTTCCTGTGGTTTATGAGGTCGTAGCAGGGCTTCCACAGCCTTACTACAGGTTCAGGTTTGTGGCTGTATAATAATTTAATGCTTGTTGTGATCAAATATTGATCAAGAAATTAGAGCCAAACTGCAGGTTACATTTTATATTCTTGCCCAAATCATTTGGTCTAGTTTTCCCACACTCTTGGGGAAGAACTAACTAACTTGCTGTAGAATTACGTGACATAGCTCAGGGCTAGAGCCTCTGAACTGCAGGCTGAAGGTCCATAGCATCTCTAGGTAGGGCTGGGATGTAGAACTGGAAGTCCGTGGATGCATCAGGGTTTTTGTGCTGGCTGCAGGCTTGGACTTACAGGCAGTGAGGCTTGGGAACTCTCCCGTCCATTTTAGGTAGGGTTATGGCCCTTGTCTGTTCCTTTGTTCTCTAGTGCCCAGATTTTAATGTTTTCTTTTGGGGCATGGTAAGGTAGACTCAGGTGGAGCGGTTCAGCTGTGCTGTGCAACTGCACATTGGGAGATTGGGGAGCAGAGTCAAAGATGGCCATAAGCCGGTCTGTCGCCCCAGCATGCTCAACAGCTATCAGAATGCAGGAGGGGTTTTTCCCAGGACTTCTGGGCCGGCAAGGGCTATGCACCAGAGTGGCCTATTCAGTGAGTCACCTGCTGGGATTGCCTAGTGAATGGCTGGAGACTGGGCCTCTCAGTCCAAGCACTTCAAGGTAAAGGCTGATGATTTTCCCACTTATTCCAGGGACTTCAGAGTCTGCCGTATGTTAGCTGGGTGGGCTAGAGAACACCCTGCCACCCTCGATCCCCGTTGCCCTTTCTCACGGGACATTTTATTGAGTATGGTGGGCCAGTGAAAAACAGTATGCTCCTCAAGCTATGAAGCCAGACTATTCCAGGCAGCAGCCCTTATGCTGGTTTTTGGAGCTTTTAGGATAGGTGAGGTGGTGGCCGGATCCAAGGGAGATTTGTCTCGACGGGCCCTCCAGCAATCAGATGTCTCCGTGGAAGGGAGTTGTACCTGTATAACATTGATGGACCAACAATGTTGCTGGACAGGGATGGAGCAGCTGCGCACCCTATCCTGGGCTTACAGTTAGGCCTCAGTCAATGGGCTGCAGTGTGGTGGCTTGGCTGGCAAGGAATACTTAGGGACGGGCTCCTACCCACTTTGTCCCAGCTTGGTTCAGTGCAGACATCTCCGCATGTGGTGGTCATTCCCAACTCAGTATTTGAGGCAAGGCCCTCAGGTGGCGGGCATGTGCAGACATGCAGTTCGGGACACAACGATGGCCTCGGTTACCTAAGGGCATGGTCCTCAGTTTGGCAGGCATGTGCGGACATGCAGTTGGCAAGGCAATGGAAGGGCATGACCCTCAGTTTGGCAGGCATGTGCGGACATGCAGTTCAGGAGGCAACGGAAGGGCATGGCCCTCAGTTCGGCAGGCATGTGCGGACATGCAGTTCAGAAGGCAACGGAAGGGCATGGCCCTCAGTTTGGCAGGCATGTGCGGACATGCAGTTCAGGAGGCAATGGAAGGGCATGGCCCTCAGTTTGGCAGGCATGTGCGGACTAGGGTTGCCAGGTCAGAACCATCCAAAAACCTGAGAAAATGGGGGCGGGCCCTAGTGACGTCATGGGGTGGGCCCTAGTGATGTCATTAAACATGATACATTGTATCAACCACAGTTGCTTGGAGCATACCATTCAAAAAAAAATTATCTGGAGATTAAAATAGAAATCTTACCTAAAATAGGGTGTTCCTTGGTCCATCTGAAGTGACAAGGTCATTCTTTCTCACAAGCTTAGGGTGATGCAAAATGGAAATGGACTGCCTTCAAGTTGATCCCAGATAGGGTCTTCATGGTAAGCAGTATTCAGACAGAGGTGGTTTACTATTGCCTTCCTCTGAGTCTGAGAGGCAGTGACTGGCCCAAGGTCACCCAGTGAGCTTTATGGCTGTGTGGGGATTCGAACCCTGATCTGCCAGGTCACAGTTCAACGCCTTTAGGGAACATTTAATTAACTTATTTTGTAGATCCCAAACTTTCTTGTAGACCTGTAGGAGTTTCATAGGCACTAATGCAGGGGCCTAGTGGGTAATCCAGCCCTGCACACAAGTATGCCACAATGCTGCTGGAGGAGCCCTGTTGGATCAGAGTAAAGGCCCTTCATATCACAAGCTATATGGCTCTGTGTACCATTTGCTGGGAATCACAAGTGGGGACAGTGCTGCTGCACTCGGGTCCTGCTTGTGGGCTTCCCACAGGCATCTAGGTGGTCACTGTGCAAACAAGATGCTGGACTAAATGGGCCTTTGGCTGATCCAGCAGGGCTGCCCTTGTGTTCTTCAAACCCAGCATCCAACCCTGGCCAGTCAAACGCATCCTGTAAGCTCACAACCAGACAGCAAGGCGATAGACCAGGGATTTGCAAACTCACCACCACCACTACTTGAACATTACTGTGGGTCTTGGCAGACCATTTAAAGACTTTTTTGCCTGCTGAAGCAATTGAATGGTTTTTAATTGCATCAAGGTGAAACGTCTTATAAAAGATTATACAAAATAAGAATAATCTTTTATAAAAGATAATAATGCTTGGGAAAATAGCAGGGAGTAGAAAAAGAGGAAGGCCAAACAAGACATGGATTGATTCCATAAAGGAAGCCATATGATTCCATAAAGGCATCCCTACCAAGATCCTGCTGTGCGTGCTTCTTGGATGTTCTGGACCTCGTCCCAGCTATCTACAGCAAGATAAAGGTGGAGGGACAGGCACATCAGCGCTGAGAATTGTTCAGCCGACAGCAGCCCCCCCCCTCTCTGAGGTTATGCAGCCCATTGCTCTCTCTGCCCCCCTCTGAGGTTATGCAGCCCTCTCCCTGAGGTTCTTCAGCCCCTCTCTGAGGTTATGCAGCCCTCTCCCTGAGGTTGCAGCCATGTTAAGGACAAGGGAGGGCATTCTAGGCAAAACAGACAAATAATTGGGTGTCAGAACAAATTAAACCAGAACTATCACTAGACGCTAAAATGATGAAACTGAACTTATCATACTTCAGACACATCATGAGAAGACATGACAAAAATAAATAAATAAATCACTAGAGAAGACAATAATGCTGGGAAAAACAGAAGGGAGTAGAAAAAGAGGAAGGCCAAACAAGAGATGGATTGATTCCGTAAAGGAATCCACAGACCTGAACTTACAAGATCTGAACAGATCATGACAGATGCTTTTGGAGGTCACTGATTCATAGGGTCGCCATAAGTCGTAATCGACTTGAAGGCACATAACAACAACAATTTCCCAAATGTTTTACATTTTTTTGGCCTTTATGGTCTGCTAATAGTCAACTGCTCCAAATCTATTGTTTGAATTTAATATTTAATTCAAAGGTCATTTTAGATTTATGCATCTCAGCATCTTTGAAAGTGAAAGTGTTTAGTATTACAGCAGACTAGAGCTCCCTACTGCGTAATGCTCATATTACATTTCATTATATTTCGGTTCATGAAGTCTCCACAAGGTGACTTTGCCACAGAAATGTGTGGTGTTTTGGTTTGCAGGCATCTTTGCATGGTGAAACCTGGAAGGTTTTTCTTTGACATGGCAAGGGATCAAACATATTATTCATTCAAATTTACCACTGGCATAGTAAAAATAGCAAAAGGCAACATGAAAATGAGGCCCCAGAGTCAGGGTGTGCCCTCTTTTATTTCACTCCATGTTTTCTCTCTGAGTTTAATAAATAAGCCCCAATGCAGGTAATGGGTAGTGGGCTTGCTGTGGTAGGTCCTGTAGAAATAAAATTGCAAAGGAGATAATTGTATTAAGACCTTCCAGTTCAAGAATCAAAAGCAGAAATCTCAAGCTCAAATCGGGGGTTCCTTTGGAAGTTGTTTGTTTATTTATGCTGCCCTTCCTCCAAAGGAGGGAGCAAGAGAAAATAGTCATGATGGACTGGACTTTCCCTGAAAGGTCACCTGTTCTCTACAACAGGTCTTCACCTGCAGTGTGCCGCTATGAGGAAAGGCTGGCTGTGATTCTCAGTCTCTCACTCTCTTGATGTGAGGTTCAACAAGCCTGACCGCTCGTAAAATTGCCCGGCATCCTGAGACTTGGTTGGGACATAAGAGCTAAATAGCAGGGGCTGCAGTTTTGTACTTCTTGGTGAGAAAAAGGCTTTAACACTCTCCTTGTAGAGGTGGAGCACCTTTTCTAGCCCAAGGGCCACATTCCCTCACAAGGCAATCTTCCAGGGGGTCAGTTGTGAGCACATCCATAAGCAAAAGTGGGTAAAGCAAACAGATGTACCTCTGACCAGTAAGCTATATGCCAGCCATGCAAAATCCAGAAGTGTCTACTGTGAGGCGTCCTTCCCTGGCTCTCCCTGTCAGGTTCCTACCTGCGCGTGGCTACTGACTGTCACTAGGCACCACCAGGGACTCCACCAGTCCGGACTGTCCTTTATTTTATTTTTTCTCTCCCCGCTCTAGCACAGATCTCAAGAGATCCCCCTGCTAGGCAACCACCAGTCACGTCCTAATACTAGTATTCCCAGAGACTCTGAATACTGGTATTGTTATTCTCTTCACCGCTGCCACCATTTGTTACAGTTTCCCTTCAGCCTTGGTCAGCCTTCCCTTACCCTCCCTTCTGGTCTGTGATACCCCAGCCAAGGATCAGGCCTTTGGTAAACCAAATTAAGTATTTATTAAAGATAACAAAGCTAACAAAATTTCTTCTTAAGGCACATAAGCATATGGTTTTACTCAATACTAATCCGAACTCCACCTCCCTCCTTCTCCACTCTCTCCTGTCAAACAACTCTCTAAACCCCACCAAGCAACCCACTCAGTTCTCTTCTCCCCTCCTGATTCCACTCTCACTCTTCCTTTTATACGTTCAGCCATTTTAAACACTCAGCCAATCATCTAGCATTCTACTGCCCATTCACTCCCCCTCCTCTTTCACTACTTACCATATATCTTCTAAACAACCAACACTTACCATATATACATTAATATAGGAACATCACATCTACACACACACACCCTTCCCCATCGTCAATCCAGGCAAGTAAAAGTCATTATCCCAGTTCAAGGACACATTCCATCCAGACCAAAACACTCAAGTAGGGTGTGGAACAGGAACAGTGAGCGGAGTGAGCAGGGGACCACTGCCCCTCCAGCCAATATATATTTATAATACCTGTATTGGTGCCTGCTTCTCATTGTCTTTCAGAGAAAAGAGAGAAAGCTACTGAGATTGGGAAAACATACAGGGAAAGCAGAATGGTTTACTCTTTGTATTAGTGGAGGGAGAAGGCCAAGAATGAGCCCTATGGAAAATAGTTTTCCTCTAGGTATTTGCTGAAGCCCTAAGAACTAACTAACTCTCTCTCTCTCTCTCTCTCTTTCTCTCTCTCTCTCTCTCTCTCTCTCTCTCTCTCTCTCTCTCTCTCTCTCTCTCTCTCTCTCTCTCTCTCTCACACACACTCACTCACTCACTCACTCACTCACTCACTCACTCACTCACTCACTCACTCACTCACTCACTCACTCACTCACTCTCTCACTCACTCACTCTCTCTCACTCACTCTCTCTCTCACTCTCTCACTCTCTCACTCTCTCTCTCACTCTCTCACTCTCTCTCTCACTCTCTCTCTCACTCTCTCACTCTCTCACTCTCTCACTCTCTCTGTCTGTCTCTGTCTCTGTCTCTGTCTCTCTCTCACTCTCTCACTCTCTCACTCTCTCACTCTCTCACTCTCTCACTCTCTCACTCTCTCACTCTCTCACTCTCTCACTCACTCACTCACTCACTCACTCACTCACTCTCTCTCTGTCTGTCTCTGTCTCTGTCTCTGTCTCTGTCTCTGTCTCTGTCTCTGTCTCTGTCTCTCTCTCACTCTCTCACTCTCTCACTCTCTCACTCTCTCACTCTCTCTCGCCTGGAACCAGCCACGGGCCTAGCTACCAACAAGCCGCGCCGGCCTCTCACCGCCTCCTCCGACCAACAGGCCTTCTTCCTGCTGCTCGAGGAGGCCTGCAGGAGCGGCAGCAATCACCTCCTGTCTCTCCAGTAGTCCCGCCCTCAATCACAAAGGGCGGGAAGGCGGCGGCCAACCACAGCCGTCACGCATGCGTGTGTCAATCATGCATGCGTGCCTCAGGGAGACACTGAAAAGCTGGAGATCAGTCCTCTTCAAAGAGACTATGGCCAGAGGCCGGAGACGGCCCCCTTTTCCCTGAGACTCCGGCAGAAAACCAGAGACCTGGCAACCCTAGTGCGGACATGCAGTTCAGGAGGCAACGGAAGGGCATGGCCCTCAGTTTGGCAGGCATGTGCGGACATGCAGTTCAGGAGGCAACGACGGCCTCGGTTACTTAAGGGCATGGCCCTCAGTTTGGCAGGCATGTGCGGACATGCAGTTCAGGAGGCAACGATGGCCTCGGTTACTTAAGGGCATGGCCCTCAGTTTGGCAGGCATGTGCGGACATGCAGTTGGCGAGGCAACGGAAGGGCATGGCCCTCAGCTTGGCAGGCATGTGCGGACATGCAGTTCAGGAGGCAACGGAAGGGCATGGCCCTCAGTTTGGCAGGCATGTGTGGACATGCAGCTCAGGAAGCAACGATGGCCTCGGTTACTTAAGGGCATGGCCCTCAGTTGCAATGAAAGGGCATGGCCCTCAGTTTGGCAGGCATGCATGGCATGCAGTTAATAAGGCAATGTCGGCCTTGGGTACGTCTGCTTTGGTCAGACATACTCCTATGAAGGGTTTGGCGTAGTGTCTGGAGCCCGATAGGGATGGACCAAGCGCGAAAGAAGGTCAACCGGCAAATTCGGTTGGCTATTCTGGGGCAGGGGGGGTTGGCTATTTCACACCCTGCATTCAGCATTGGATGGGTGAACTGTACAGGGCCGATGGCGTTCACCTGTCTGACGCAGGTAACGTCTTTTTGGCAGACCTGCAGAGATGTCTGCGAGAGGTGCTTCTCGGCAGTGGGTAAAAGGGGACTAAATAGAGATTTGTCCCCTTTTTATGGCGGGAAGGTGCGGAAAGGGAAATAGGTAAGGACAGCTCGGTGGCCCCCTTAGGCACCTTTGGAGGTGATTGGCGGTTCCAGAGGCCTGTCTGTCAGAGCTTTGCAGCTTGAGGGCAGGATATGGGCTGCTTTTGGGGCCAACTTAACTCATCCACCCGAGGGTTGTGCGGCCCCGGGGGGTGGTGACCTGAGAAGGCCCCCCCTACTCACCTACTGGGTGTGGCTGGTGGAAAGGGTAAGCAGATGGCGCTTGCCCTTGTCCCAAGCAGGGGCTGGTTGCCCGTGAGCTGTATGGCAAGATGCTTGCTTATAGATAGTTCCGCACCTAGGTTTCCCTCTGCAGGTCACTTTAAAAGGTGTTTTTGTATAGTTTAATAAAGTGGCCGTTGTTCAACCCAAGCTGATGTGTCCTTGTCTTATTTCACCCCTTCACACAATATATAGGCATGATTTGTGAAGCTCCTATAAAACATGATTTGTGTTTGTGTATTGTCTCTATAACAGGAAAGAACCTAACAAATATTATTCCTAGAGTTGTGCTGACATCAACTGATGGTGATGTTCTGTGATAAATATAAAATTAAGAGCTAACTCTGTGGCGCAGAGTGGTAAGCAGCGGTAACGCAGCCAAAGCTCTGCTCATGGCCGTTTGATTCCAATGGAAGGAGGAAGTTGAATTTCCGGTAAAAGGGGTCGAGGTCCACTCAGCCTTCCATCCATCCGTGGTCGGTAAAATGAGTACCTGGCATATGCGGGGGGGGGGTAAAGAAAGACCGGGGAAGGAACTGGCAATCCCACCCCATATATACGGTCTGCCTAGTAAACCTCTCAAGACGTCACTCTAAGAGTCAGAAATGACTCGGCCGATAAGTGCGGGGACACCTTTACCTTTTTTACAATTATAAAACACATCCTACTAATTATGCCTTTGCATGGTCTCGGCTTGCTAAGAGGTTTGGTGATTTAATGTGCAGTTCCCTTTTACTTTGTAATAAAGCAAGGGGAGTCAGTGTGGTGATCTACAGATGCTGTGGACTACAACTCCCATAATCCCTTACAATTGGTCATACTGGTTGAAGCTGATAAAAGTACTAGCCCAAAACATTGGGAGTGGGAGCAGCTGGCTACTCCTGCATTAAAGGCTTAAGATCCCTTTCTCAACCATTTTAGTATCTGCTTGAATAGCTTCTCATGCTTACAAGAATGATCTCCCTGATGAGGTGCGCCTGGTGCCAACACTGTTATCTTTTCAGCGCCAGGTTAAGACTTTCCGCTTCTCTCAGGCATTTTAGCATGTGTTTTTAAATTGTTTTTAAAAAATTTTAAATTGTTTAAAAATTGTTTTGGTGTGTTTTAAAATTTGTATATTTGTTTTTAATGTTTTTAATTGCTGTAACCCGCCCAGAGAGCTTTGGCTATGGAGAGGTATATAAATGTAATAAATAAATAATGAGACAAATAAGGTGCACACATGAAATAGCTTCTGCTCGTTGACTGAACTGAACTGTACTGGTGGAGGATAACCCCCCTTCCAACTACAACTTAGGATGCCTGACTGGAGGATTTATAGCACCTGGTCATGGCTGTTCTGATTTAAGTTGGAAGCAATATACAACTCTGCTTCCCAACATCTTGGATCTAAATAACATAATGTAACCAAGTGGTCAGTCTCCCTTTCCCCAGTCCCAATTTTTTTTTAGTAGGGGTTTCATTGGTACCATTGTGTGTGTAAGGGGGAAGGTTTAAATACTCCCTCTCATTGCATTCCCAGGCATGACTCTCACCTCTGCAATGGGGGAAAGGGGAGAAAATAAAGCGATGTAAGGTAATGCTATTCAGAAAGCTGAGGGATAAAGTGATAGATTCTCATACAGAATTAAAAGTCTAGGACACAATTTACACAGACTGGTATTGGCCTGTATAGTCCAGAACAGTCACAGGATGAGTTTTCTATACCTGAAGAAATTGCACAGCTGTTCCATTGTGTTAAAAAAAAGTCATGTTTTTTGGGATGAGGACATTTTGATCAATACACCATGCAATGCCCTGTAAAAAGTGAGTGAATAAAGCATGGCTGTTCCACAGTAAACGCCCAGGGTGGAAGCAGCCTGAGGATGATAACAGCTGAAAGTTTGTACTCGTTCATTCCATCCTAGGGGGCAGGGGAGAATCTGCTCTAGACATCTGCACACAGGAGGGCAACTAAAATTGGTGTGAGGTTGAGTACTGTTTCTTACCAGCATACCTCTGTTTAGAAGTGGGTGGAAAGCAAAATAGCAGTACATCTTATGAGCCAGATACAGCATCCCGTGGGTTGCCACATGACACAGAAAAGAACGAGTAACAACAACAACATTGCAAACCCAGGGCAGTGGGTGAGAACCTTATGAATCCCTTTACTGTCCTCTTTGAGATTCTGACTCATTGCTTTGAGACTGACATTGGCGTTTGACCAAATTGTAGGAGTGAAGAAAGGAAAAAAACCATAATCTGGAAACAAAGGCAGTTTTCTCCTAGCATGGCAAGGCATCTTTTATTCTGGTATGTTTTATCTGGTTGTTCCATGTAGACTAGAAGAATATGTTTTTATTAGTACTTCTTAATTATTCACACAAGAGCTTATATTGCTCTGTATAGCTTTAAGGATTGCCCATCCCCCCTGTCCAGCAGCCACTATGTCCTGCTGTCACTTACCCTGAAATACACTAGAGTGCTTGTCAGGCTTTCTGTTTGCAGATGTATGATAAGCCAAGTAGTGAGTTATAATAGCTGTACTGAACTTCTAAACTCTGGAAGAATTGCCTAGACATTGGTTCAGCACTTGAATGTCAACTGTTTGCATTCTGAAATAGGTGAGTGATGTGGTATTAGCACCTTTAAAACATTTTTTGGTCACAAACTACTATTCAGTTGAGTCCTGTGACTAGCTGTTCATTTTTTTTAAAAAAAATCAGTGACACCGTATAGTACATATGTACTTAAGGAACTGTCACTATCAACTGTGTTGTAACTGTTCAAGTTACAAAAGCTTTTAACTTCTGAAATGCCAATTTTTGTTCATTCAATCATTACATAGAAAGAAAAAACCAAAGTGGCTTTACACCGTTCCTGTGTGCATAAATTATGTGGCTACTCCATCTAGCTATGTTAATAAGAGAAAGATTTCTTAGGAATGACAGCATGTAATAATATTCTTCCTGTCTGAAGTGGATACAGAAATATGTTCTTACATACAGGATTTTGTATATTCTGTGCTACCTTCACCTATTTCTGTACCAAGAACATTTCAGTTCTGAAATCAGAATAAATTATAGGAATTAGATATATTTGCACATAACCTCATTTAATATACTTTATTCTGCTCCTGAGATCTAGTTTCCCGAAGAACTCATATTTACGTGCCAAGAACTCATGGGATGATACATATAGCATAGTCAAAAATATTGACTTAAAGCTGTAATCCTATGCACACTTGGAAGTATATCCTATTAAACTCTATAATCATGCAGAAGTTTTCAGTTTGTGAGCATTGGAAAAATATGTACCTGCGTATAGCACCTGTAATTTGCAGGGCATTGGAAGGTATGAAAGGGTACCCATCACCTGTGATTACGACTGTTACAGGAGGTGTCTATTGCACACAGCATTGTAAAGCATGTTAAAAACAATTGAGATCTTCCCACAAATTGCATAGTGGTTGTTACGGGTCTATATTAATCAAAGGAGACATATGTTCCATCTCTTTAGTTTTTGTAGTGACTGCTAAGGCAATGTATGAAGCTATCAAGTATTGAGACTTTAGATTGTATTTCAAGTTATATTCTTTATGTTGAATTATTGTTGAGAAAGACTCACATTTTATTGTGTTTTTACTGTTTTGTCTGTCATTACAAACTAACTGATGTTCTGAAATTGGACACTAGTGCAATTGTGCAACTATGATCCTAAGAAAAGTGTTTGCTCAGAAAAAAGCCCCACTTAGTTCAATGACAATTACTTCCTACTAATAAGCATGCTTAGAGTTACACTCTTCTTACTGTGTATATATATATATATATATGTATATGTGTATATATATATATATAGTGACAGGCTGATACAAGTCAGGACCATGCCACCCAAATAATTGTATTTTGTATGATGGCCCAGTTACTGATTTATTGGCTCCAATTTGAAGAGTACCAACTGTGTTAAAGGCTCTATTTAAGAAATAACACTCTGGAAAAAGACAGCAAAGGGCATTTCAAATAAGTAGTTGAGTGGGAGAATGAATTGAAGTCATATGTTATAACAACCCACTGATGTTGCTCAACACATAGGTGTGGATTCATGGTCAAATGACAATAGTTGAATATTTGTCTAATGGTTCTATAGTCCATGTCCTATAGAATCTGACAGCAGATGCTCCAGTAGTTCAGTATATGAGCAAAAATATCATATAAGTGAAACCCTGAGATGCTTTTTTTAAAACTGAGAACTGAACCATACTATTTACAGAAGGGATACTACATTGTTATTCATGCATACATGACAAAAGTGAAAATACCAGTGGGATAAGGAGGCTGCCAGAATAATATAAAATCAGTGAAGTGAAGAAGAGATAAAGGCCATATATAGGAAAGATCAATGACTATAGTTCTGCTGATAAATGCTAAACAGGATTTCCCCCCCAAAGATCGTTGAGGTTTTGGGAGATCCCATAACTTTAGTTGCAACTTCATGGTTTAAAAGCCTTCTGATCCTGTCTGAAATGCAGAATTATTTTTCTTCCCAGGATTACTTGCTCACCTGATAATCATGTCCTTGCATTTCTTAATAAGCTGGTTGGAAAGAATAGCTAGTGCAAGTTGGCATTGTTGCAGTAAACTTGGATACTTGTGTAATCTTTTCTGGTAACAGTGTTATGGGTTTGGGAGTTGAGATAGATGATTTTTATGAGTCCTCTTTCCAGCCTCTTATTTGGGACCCTGCACCTGGAGTTGGGCTCTGCAGCTGAGAAACCTGTTCCGCTGCTCAGAGGAGTCTCCTTTGTTAGTCTTATAGAGTGTCTGGGTAGGTTAATGGGTGTATCAAGAGCCCATTAACTGGCGAATGGTTCAGGGAGATCCTATTGTTATTGAAACTCTTCAGGAGAGCCCCCCTCCTGGGCCCTAAGAGAGGGTTGTGTTTTTAGTTTAGTCTGAGGAAAGGCTGGGAACCGGAGACATGCAGAGAGGCTGGCTCCCTGCACAATGGCTTTAGGATGCCTCCTGTAAGCTTGGTGGAGAGGCAAGACCTATTGGACTGCTAATGCTTTGAACCCCTCAATCTTAAGCTCAGGTTGGAATGTGTGTAAATAAAAACCATATTTCCTAAAAGATACTACAGTCTCTGTTGACCTTCTTTCCAAAGAAACCAAACCCTGGGTAAGTGCAGGGACCCCTGGGGATCTCCCACCGCTCAGAGATTGGGGTGGTGTGCAACAATAGGATGGTCAGGTGAAAGGGAAGACAGGGCTCCTAGAAATGTAAAAGTTGTGTACAGGATTAAATTGCAGGAGGTGCAATGTGCATGACAAGCTGCACCTGCTGCACCTGTCTCTTCTACACAACTGTTAATGGTGCAGGAACCCTGTCTTCCTTTCCACTTAACCATGCTAATGATATAACCACAAACTGTTTTAACCTTTCCTGAGATTAGGGAAGAGGGAGAAATTCGATTCAATTCTAGAGATTGAACGATCTGTCAGTTTCGGTTCTCTTAGTATCTCATTTTTCTAATGTCTAACTCTGTTCTCCACATTTCTGCAGCAGTTTGCAATTTTTTAAAAAATCCTCATGAAAATTCTTCAGCATTTTAATGTGAATTTCTCCTATTAAATACCTTTTTGCATACCGTTTTGATTAATATACACATTTTTGCAAGCAAGTTATCCTATTATAATGTATGTTATTTTCACCAATACATTTTGTGCACATCTTCTAATATATCAATTTTTGTAAACATTGGTTGGTTGGGGAACTTCATCACAAAATTTGGAGAAGTGCAAATTTCGAAGGATAGCTGTGTTTTGCTTCTCATACTGTTTTGGAAAGTGCAAATTTGATAAATTCAGCTTTAAATGCAAACTGAATCCAATATCTCACCCATGCCTATTTAGTCCACATTTCAAGCCAAACGTAGCAAATTTGCACTTTCTGAAACAATATGAGGAACACAGCCATCCCTTGAAATTCGCACTTCTCCAAATTTTGTGATGGTAGTTTGCCAACCAAACTATGTTTACAAAAATGCAGATATTAGGAGAAAGCATACATAAAAATGCAAATATGAATGGAAACAGCACATAAAATGCCTTATATGACAAGACATTGCTTGCAAAAATGTGTACATTAGTCAAAACTGCCTATAAACATGTAATTATTAGGAGAAATTTTGACTAAAATGCTGGAGAATTTTCATGCGGATTTAAAGAAAAATTCCGTAAAGCTGCAGAAATGTAGAGAACCAAATTTAACATGGGAAAGATGAGAAACCGAAAGAACAAAAACGGACAGATCTTGCCATCCCTCCCTTTCAGTCATTTTGCAACATCCTAAGACGTTTCCAGTGCCTGGAGGGAAAAATAATGTGTACTGTACCATCATCATCTCTTCCCTCCCCCCTTTAAACTTTGGCACATGCATGCGCACCTCTACAGATAGTTAATGCAACTAAATAGAGAGATCATTCACTCCATTCACCTGCATAGTGGGAAAGAAGAGGCTGGAGCCACTGAAAAGGTGTGGGTGGAAATCTCCCCCCCCCGGAAAAGTCTCTATAATCACCCCAAAGGTTTCTGGTGGAGTATGAGGACTTCTAATTGAATCAGGCATTTTCATGGATCCACTCTTTTTGTGTCCCTGGGGAAGGGCCATAGCTCAGTGGTAGAGCAACCGCTTTGTATGCAGAAGGTCTTTGGTTCAATCCTGACACCTCTAGGTAGGGCTGGGAGAGACTGTGGTCTGAAACACTGGAAAGCTGCTGCCAGTCAGTGTAGACATTACTGACTAGATGAACCAACGGTCTGACTAGGTATAAGGCAGCTTCCTATGTTCCTATGCAAGTTGATGAAGAAATTGCTTTCCTATTAACTTGCGTGAGAGGAAAGGGAGGAAGAAAGGATTGGGTTGCCTTGGGCAGTGAAACCATGGTACTGGAAGAAGGATGTGCGGTGTCACCAATTGCAATTGTTCCTCTCACAATCATTCCTTCCCTTGCTCTGAAAAGTGGAGATTTGGGGAAAGGGCTTTCAAATTAAGCCCAGCTGAGGAAGTGCAGAGAGGTGCATTACAAAGTAGTGTAAATATATCCTGTTATGCAGGGCCAAAGTCACTCCTACTGAAAATACTAACAATAGCAGGCAGCTTTTTCACATGGAAATCCAAAGTATAAGAACAATACATTAAGGAAAAAAGAATCATAAAAGCAGTTTGAGAACTCATGAAGGGGCAGAAGTGGCAGTATTATCATAGGCTGGAGCAGGCAAGCAAGAAGCAGCTGTACTGGGGAAACACCCTACTCGTGTGAATTGGACCATGGAACGACAACACAGAAAATATTGAGCGGCAACTATTTGACTAGAGTGTTGTCTTGATTATTTGTAAGACTTGATGCAAAAAGGGTGGCAGCTCCAGAGAAAAGACCTCATATGGTTGAAAAAGCCATACATCTACTTGAAGAGATTACAAATAGGGCTATAATCCTATCCCCACTTACCTGGGAGTCAGCCCCATTGAATTCAATAGGACTTACTTCTGAGTAGACATGGTTAGGATTGCATTGTAAAGAATAAATTTTTGAAACTTGAAAATTTTCATCTCCTTCTTTGAAATAAAGTTGGTTCAGTTGTCCTCTTGTGCTGGAACAAATATACACATTCCCATGTGCTGCTGCTCAAAGTTGGGTAAGGGCCACAGGTCAGTGGTAGAGTAGCTTTGCATTCAGAAGGTCCCAGGTTCAATCCCCGGCATCTTTAGGTAGGGTTGGGAGAGACCCCTTTCTGAAACTGGAGAGCTGTTTCCAGTCAGAGTAGACAATACTAAGCTAAACGGACCAGTGGTCTGTCTTAGTATAAGGCATCATCCTATGCTCCTATTGTCAACGTATCTATGTATATGTACAGTTGCATTCATTTAGAATCTTGATAGATGTGCTTTGTCTTTTGATTGTCCCAGCCTTCCCTTGCTTTGTCATCGTCTCAATCTGCTTTTAGCTTGTAAGTTTTTTGAAGTAATTAAGCACATATCTTTAGCTCTGTAAAATCCCCTGATGGCTGATACAACTACATAATAAATTATTATCCTTTTGCTCCCAGGTAAAAAAATGTCAGCAGCAGTACCATACATGAAAATGAAAATTGATCCATGGAATCTGCAGATTCAGACACGTACTGTGGAGAAGTTACTGGAACCTCTCATTATTCAGGTAGATTAGGACAGGGCAAAGTATATTATGGAATTATTAAATGAAACTTGGGGACTTAACTTTGAGATGGTTCATGTAATACTTTGTATTCACAAAAATGACATGAGCAAAATATTGGGTGAGATTATCTATTTATGCATATTCCACTGCATAATGTGTGAGCTCAAGTTACCATTGGGTCAAATAATGACACTTCTTTGCTACTGCTTTTTCTTTGACTTGTGCTGGTATAGCACAGTGGGGAGGAGAGCCTGGCTGGGAGTCCAGAGTCTGTGAGTTCAAATCCCTGCTCGTGTCTCCTGGGTGTCAAGGGCCAGCTAAATATAACCCCCACAGTGAGTGGCTCAGGGGTTACGTGCCCTGCCACCTGTGCAGCCGTGAGCAAGCTGCATAGTCCCAAGAAGGCCAGTTGCCCCCCAGATGGTGGTTGTGGACAAGGAAGGGGATGGCTTGTGCAGCTGTGGCAAGCTGAGGAGGCCCTAGCCAGCTGGGGAGGACTAGCCTCGGAGGGAGGCAATGGTAAACCCCCTCTGAATACTGCTTACCATGAAAACTCTATTCATAGGGTTGCCATAAGTCGGATCTACTTGAAGGCAGTCCATTTCCATTTTTTCTTTGACTTGGCCATATTGAGTTGAAGACATCTGTTTTAGACTTAGTAAGCAGAGTAATATTGTTGGGAGAACCACTGTGAACAGTTTTCCTTGTGCTAATTTATATCTCCATTCCCTGCAGGTCAATTTGATAATCCAGAAATTCTTGGTGGATTGGGCTATGCAAGCTTTTTACATTGAAATTCTGAGCAAACTTAGGCTGTGAACACACTGGTCACCTTCCACAAAGCTTTACCATTGCCCACACCTAAAGGGGGAATGGGTTGATCTGCTGATCAGTTGCAAAATCTCTTTGAAGCGATTAAAACACACACAAGAGGCTCATCTACATGGTGGTTTAGTGTGTGTTTGGTACTACTCACATCTCCTTTAAATTTGCATGGTTTGCATGATGTTACTGGCAAACAGAAGCTATCACACAGTTTCCCCCCTGTAAATCCATACAAATCCAATCCTCTGATAATACGAAAAGGAAAGGAAAAATGTCTTCACTCTGTATCTCTTGTGCTTGCAGATGCTTTGCTCTGATGCTTTCAGGTAGGTGTGTCAATTGTTCCTCTCTCCATGCCCATTGTCTCCTCCTCCCTTCGTTGATATTATTACCTGTAGGCTAATAAGTAACTTCTGGCTGCTCTCCCTTGTTCTGCTAGCCTTTTTTATGTTGCTGCAAACATTTTTCTTTTCCCCTTAACTTGTGCACAAAAGCGTAACACTGCTCAAACAAAGATTTACATTTCAGCTGTATTGTACCAACGAAAGTACAAATAATTGCACTTCCAGGTTATTGTTTTTTAAATGAAACTTTACTGGTAGAACAAACTGAGCATGCTCGGTTGCCAAGTATCCAGAGGGAGTGGAAATGTTAAATTAGAGGGCATGGTCATTAGGAAACTGCATGATTGATCCTTCCCCTCAGTGTGAATAGATAGCACAGTGTATGCAGCTGGCATTGAGCCCTTACTGTGAATGGTGCAAATAGATAATGGAGGTAAAAACAGCATCTTTAGCACAAAGTTATGCTCCCATGTGGATAAACCCAAGCTGATGCGACCAGGTTTTACAGTAAAAAGGGGTGGGGTTTGATTAGCATTGTGTGCCCCCTTTTTCAGAAGAGAGAGCAGAATAGTAAGTGTGTCTCTACCCTAGCATAACAGACAGCCACATTTAGCCAGGGTTTTCTGTTCTCCCCTCCCTCATTTCTTTTAAATTTTTAAACCATGACGAACCTGTTGCAAGTTTCCTTTCCCTTAAAAATAATGTGACTGAGTGAGGGATGCTCCTCTTCAACAACATAAGAAGAGCCTGCTGGATCAGGCCAGTGGCCCATCTAGTCCAGCATCCTGTTTTCACAGTGGTCGACCAGATGCCTATGGGAAGCCCACAAGCAGGATGTGAATGCAAGAACACACTGCATTCCTGATGCTACCAGCAACGGGTTTTCAGAAGCATACTGCATCTGACTATGTTAGCAGAGCATAGGTATCATGGCTAGTAGCCATTAATAGACTTCTCCTCCATGAATTTGTCTAATCTTCTTTTAAAGTCATCCAAGTTGGAGGCCATCACTGCCTTTTGTGGGAGTGAATACCCCCCAATCTTCCCTTATCTCCAACCAACAATACCTTGGTTTTATCTGGGTTCAGCTTTAGCTTATTCCTTCCCATCCAGTCACTCACTGACTCCAGGCACTTGGATAGGGCCTCCACAGCCAGTAGCAGTGAAGATTTAAATGAGAGATAGATCTGCGTATCGTCTGCATATTGGTGACATTGCAGGCTGGATCTCCTAATGATATCTCCCAGCGGCTTTATATAGATGTTGAACAGCATCGGGGAGAGGATGGAACCCTGAGGCACCCCACAAGTGAGAGGCCAAGGTTCCGAAACCTCATCCCCCAATGCCACTCTCTGGAGTGTCCCAGAGAGGAAGGAGTGGAACCACTGTAATACAGTGCCTCCTATACCTAACCTCTCCAGGCGATCCAGGAGGATACCGTGCTCAACGGTGTCAAAAGCCACTGAGAGATCAAGGAGGATGAGGAGTGTGCATTCACCTCTATCCAACGCCCTCCTAATGTCGTCCACCAGAGCAATTAAGGCTGTTTCTGTTCCATATCCAGGTCTAAAGATTGATTGGAAAGGATCTAGATAATCCTTTTCCTCCAGATGTGCTTGTAATTGTTTCACCACCACTCACTCAACCGTCTTACCCAAGAATGGTAAATTTGAAACTGGGCGGAAGTTGTTCAAATTTAGAGGGTCTAGGGAGGGCTTCTTTAAAATTGGTGTTATTATTGCCTCCTTGAGGGCTGATGGCATGAAACCTTCTTCACGGGACACATTTACCACCACCTTGATCCTCTTGCCCAGTTTATCCCTGGAGCTCATAATGAGCCACAACGGGCAAGGATCAAGTAAGCAGGTGGTTGGCTTTAGAGTGGAGAGCACCTTGTCCACTTCATCAGAAGGGAGAGGCCAAAACTGATCCCACATCACCAAGGCCCCCATGACTGTGTCTGGTTCATCTCCTGAGACCATAACATGCGGAATGGTATTCTTAATCCGATCGATTTTATCCGCTTTGCAAACTCATCACAGGAGGCCCTAACACGTTCTGTTCGTTCTGGGGCAACTGGACAGACCAAGGATCAGACCGCTTGGAACAGCCTCCTGGGACAGCATTCTCCGGATGCAATATAGGCAGTATAAAATTCCTTCTTTGCTGCCTCCATTGCCATCCGGTAGGCTACCACTGCCACTTTAACCCGAGCTCAATTGTCCTCGATGGATATGTCTGTTGTCCTGTCCTTTTCACCTTTGATGGGAAAATGCATATACAAACTGAAGCTAGTGGAGGAGAGTTACTCTCATAGCTTTCATGCTGCAAACTCTGGGCCATCCAGTACCTTCACTGCCTTCTAAGTACTACATATCTAATCTGCTTCTGTGTGCACTGTAGAGAGATATTTTACTCTATCACCATTGGAAGAGATTTGTCAGTGCTGCAAAGATTGAACCAAGAGCCCTGGAGATCAAGCAGTGGCCCCTTGCACTGTTAGGGCTGATGGAGTAATTGCAGAACAGCCCAGATTCCTCTTCATTGGGGAGTTGGATGACATCAGGAGACTAATCCAGTATCACTATCTGATATAAAGCTCCTTCATCTGTTCTCTTCCTGAGTCTGGGCAGCTTCTCCCTGAAAGCGGACATAAAGGTTTCCCTCTGTGCTGTCAGACTTTTGGCCTTTAATTTATTCTTTGTTTATTGCATTTATATACCACCTTTCTTCCAATGCACTCAAAGCAGTTTACAATGTTAAAATACTAAAGCAAGTAAATGAGACAAAGTGTAAAGTTGCCTTATTGGGATGGGGCTGCAACTGGAGCAGATCCTGATTATTGCCTTTGCCTCCCTCCTTCCATCTCTTCTTCATTCCCAGATGGTGCCTGTTGTCTCTCTCTCTCTCTCTCTCTCTCTCTCTCTCTCTCTCTGTGTGTGTGTGTGTGTGTGTGTGTATGCAGGCAATGGCATGTATGTGGAGGGGGCAGTCAGACTGGAACAGGCCATCCCTATCAAAGTGAGGCAGCTTGGCAGATTTTTGGTCATAAAAGGGCCGCAAATTGTTACTGCCAGGAAAGGGGAGAGACACTCATATGATTATTTTTTTACCTTGGTGTCAAAAATCATTTGACTAGCCTTAGGCTTTGTGCACTTTGACTTGGGGTTGGTGAGGTGTGCATGTGTGCCATTTGCTGTTCCAACTTAGGCAGCAAAGTATCTTAGGCCAGCCCTGTTACCAGCTGCTTGCCTGTCAACTGCCTGCACTATTCTCTGCTGCCTGTCAATTTTTTCAGGGCCAGTGATAAGGGGTGTGTATCTTTTGGGCAGCTGCCAAGGCTCTAGGGTCCAAAGAGGGCCCCACTACTAACACTTGGGTGGACAAATGAGCAAGTGGCAATTGTGGCTAGGAGCATCAGCCACTTCTTGCTCTTTCCTTCTGGGTAATGGCAATGGTTTGTGCTCCATGGTAGCAGGGCAATGGCTGCTGTGGCTGCTATTTGCCCTATCCAGGTGAAGAGGTGGAAGGAGAGAAGTCAGCACTGCAGGTGGTAGAGCAGATGAAGGGGGCCAGTCCCTCCAAGAGGGGGAGGCAGAGAAGGAGCCTCTGCAGTGTATCAGGTAGGGGAATCCACCAGATGGCATCCTGCTGAGGTCCCACAACCGGGCTGTTATTTAGTGGAAAGAACTTAGCAAGTCTGACAAGGCTTCAGGTATGAGAACCTGACAAGGTATTAACATCATTTTGATGCATCAAAATAAATTAAACTGAATTAATAAAAGCTTTCTTGCAATTTACACTCCTTGGAACTCTTCTCAGTGGCTAACATACTCGACTTTCATGCTGAGTGGCTTGTAGGATGCTAGAGACATAGGACCCTACTGTGATCTGCCTCTCAAAAATATAAGGGGTCTGAGACACACACACACCCCGGATCCTGGACAACTATACTCCTGGTTCTGTGTAGATGAGATTTAAGGGTACTATTTGGGATTAAAATGAAAATATTGCTTCGATGCTCACTGAGGAGACCGTATGTCGCATTATTCATTCAAATCATCATCATCATCATTTATTTGTTGCTTTATACAAAAGAAAAAGTCTCAAAGTGACTTAAGATAAAAATACCAAAGATAAAAAAAATAAAGCCAGAAAATGTACAACAATGCACAATATAAAATGTTCATCCAATAATATATGAATAGGAACAAGTCTTACTCACCCCACTAAAAGGTGAGCACCACCATAGGATTTGCAATTTAGTGTAAAGCCTCTTTAAACTGGTATAATGCTGTACCTTCTACAACCTCAAAGTTATATATGTTTCCCAGGTAGTCACCCATTTAGGCAACTTACAGGACCAGATCTACATTTATTTTCTGATCAGAGTTGTTATTAACTACCACACGTAGGGCCAGGATTTAAATTTCTTTGCTTTTTTGTCAGTGTTTGCTAGAATAAGCACACCTCGCTTGCACGCTCACAGCAGTTGTAATTGGTCTGAATGAAGAAATGTTAAAATGTGAAGTTTGTCCTGTGTGGATATCACTTTGTATAAGAAACAGATGTATACGGTCATCTTTCATTGCAATACAAGCAGAGGAAAGATGCAACCGATATTGGTAAAAAAGAAGAAAAGGTTGAACTTCCATCATTTACAAAGTTCTACATTCTTTGTCCTATATGTCAGTGACACAGCAAGCACAGGTTAGCTCTTTCTTCACTGTTCACTCCCCCACCAGCCTCTACAAAATTTTGTCAACATCTGATCTGGCAGGAAGATGGAAGAATTTTCTTCACTGTCCTATCTTTCCAGTGTCACCTAAACCTGATGTAATCAGACTGTGCTGTCTTACTGACCTGATGGATCAAACCTAGGGTCTATCTAATCCAGCATCCTGTTTCCAACAGTCGACAGCTGGTTTCCTCTGGGTGCAGTTAGGCAGGGCATGAAGGAGATAGCGTTCCCCTGTTTATTTGTACTCCCAGATAGCATTCAGATAGCAATGAAGACAAGGAACCCTGCTGTAACTTATCCAAAACTTGTGGCAAAACTTTGACAGGACAAATCTTTCAAACAGACTTTGGAATGTGACAACCACATCCATGTGGCTACTTTGGCCATGCAAGGAATTGCTGTTTGGGCCAACAAATCCTACCTATGAGTTTCCTTTGCTTGTCAGGCTGTTTTCTAATTGGCCTTGTGCTCTTTATGATGATTTCTCTTTCTAAGCAACAGTTAGTGCTCTTGTATCTATGTGAACTGTTGTAAGATGCCTCCATTTACATGCTGTTTATCTTAGAGTGGTTTCCTGGCTTATCATTTCATGTGGCACTTTGATTTTCCAATACTTCTTTGTCATTGGCATATAGAAATTAGATCCAAAAACCAGATAATTGGTATGTTTGCCACAGGCTGCCTACCCTATATCCTGCGTGGTCCAGCGGCTGGGATGCTAATTTGGAGTTGCAGATTTGTGTTTGTATATTTCTTCAGCTACAGTGTTTGTATATTTCTTCAGCTTCCCATGTGACTTTAGGAGGCTGTAATCAGATTTTATTTAAAAGCTCAATGCAGGCCCCTGCAGCCATGGAAACTGCTGCTGGTTAATAAAGGTGATTGCATAGCATATTTGCATGTGTGACCACATAAAGTAGAGATAGTTGGGCTAGCTTGTGTGGATGAGAAATATCATATTAGAATTGGTCCTAAGAAATACTGCTTCAGCTTTAAGCTATATTCACATAAGACAGTAATACTTCATACCTGAAACAAGATCATATTTACTAATGCAGTATTAGGTATGTCAAGCTCTGTGGTGACTGCTCATCTATCATCCTGCTTATTGTGTTACTAAGATGTAATGTTACCTTTTTCTATACTTGTACAGTGATTCTGCTAATGTAACACTACCCCTAACACCCTTCTTTAGAGAAAAAGGCATTTTAGGAGAGGGTAGTTTTTAATTCTTTCTCATCCACTATTTTTTTTTATATATAAATCACACGCCCTAGTAGTTCCCCATGTAGAGTTTCAAATATATGTTTCCCCTCATAAATGGAACAACCTTTATTTAAGGCAGCTTGATTGTAATTTAACAAACATGAAGACCTTGAATGTTTTCATGAAACAGCTCTGACATTTTGGATATACCATTGTTAAGTACTCAGATCATGGACTATGGATTTCCTGTATATTGTCCCTTAGAATTTCATCTGTCACTATTATCTGGGATCATTATTTTGTTAATTTATGCTGGAAAAAACATTTAATTGCAGGACTAAAAGTACTAAAATGTCTTTTATGTTTTTAGGTTACCACATTAGTCAATTGCCCTCAAAACCCTTCTAACAAGAAAAAAGGATGTTCCAAACGAGCCCGTGTTATCCTTGCTTCTGTGGAAGAAGCTACTTGGAACTTACTGGACAAAGGAGAGAAAATTGCTAAGGAGGCCCCTGTGTTAATAGAGGAACTTAATGTTGCACTTCGTGATGTCCGCAAAGAAAGTAAGCCTTTTGTTGCTATGACAGTAATGTAGCTATTTCAAGGAGCAGCTGCAATTTTTTAAAAAGTGCATTTTTTCATATTCATTCTTAAAATTGCAAAGAATCCCCACAGCTTGGAACAATAGGTATATGCCTGTTCTGAAACTTGTTAATCATGCTATCTAGTTTCCTGTTCTTCTCAGTCTCTCCAGAGTTACTGGCAATTCAGATTTCCTGTGAAATGGAAGGCAACTGTCCCTTAAGGAAATATGTGTGTATCTTTGAGAGAAAGAGATGCATTAGTTGGAACTGATTTGTGTATGTTTGCAGGGAGTATATTAATTGCAGGTAACTCTATGGATAGTGCCATCAAACATATATTGTGGGTACATCTGCAGAAACTAACAGGGTGCCCACTTTTGAAACACAATTTTGTAGTTTAGTAGGGATTCTGTATCCCTAATAAACACTATTGGCTTTTCTGTACAAATAGATTTTATTTAATCCCATCAATAGTAATGTTGGTGGAAGTTATCAGTGGCATAGTGGAAATAAAGTTTCAAAGTTAAAATGTAACGGGAATGGGATTAATCACTAACAGCTATGAGTTAGGGTTGCCACCTTCCAGTCTAGGTGATGCAATGGAATACAAGGCAGCAATGGCTTCTCCTGCCCATTTCCTTCCTGGTCCTGTCAGTCATCTCCCTCACTTGTTTGGTATGGTGAACAGGTGTCCATGGAGTACAGCAGATGAGGAAGGTGGGAACAAATGGGAGAAGGGGCAGCTGCCTTTCCCCCCCCTATATTTGGGACTGAAAAGTATGCTTCTGGTGGCTGGGATGCAACATGGAAAGCTACCATTGGGTACTTTTGAGGATCATTTTATCACTTCTGTTATCTGCTAAAACAATTATAATGTTTTAACATTTCAGTGCCTCTCACATAATCTCACTCAAATTGGAGGGACAGAAGCCACATTCAGATGTTACGCCTTGGACTTGCATCCTCCTCAAGTGTGGGTGCAAAGAGGAGTTCAGAAACTTTTGCTTCTTTTTTCAATTAACCACAGTTGTAGCATGTTGCCTGAACCCTAACCTGTGGCTAATCTTAATTATGGTTTGTTTGAAACAAGCCAACTTCATAACACGTGGTGTGAAGTTGCTTGTTTAAACAAACCATAGTTAAGACTAACCACAGTTTGATTGGTTTGGATGACATGACAAATTGTGGTTAAATTTAAAATGGAAATGACAGCTTCTAAACTCCCCCTTATGGCCATGCCATAACCCAAGGTTATTTAAAGTCCAACCATAGTCTGTGAGTGTGCGCTGCATGTGTATATATAAAAAGGAAGAATTCACCTTGTCTTTCAAATAAGCAAGCTTAACACATTTCTTTATGAATACTAAACTTGATTTTAGCTTTCTTGAAAATCTATCTTCGAAAATGGCAAATACATAATTAAGTGTCTAAATGGGCCCATTACTTTTAAAGTAAAGTCTGATACTTTATTCCCACCATGCCTTTGAGAATTTAATTAGAAAATGGGTCACTGGTAACATCCTGAACAAAATTCTGTGATCTCTATGAGTTTGTATGTTGTGCTTAATTTCCTGGTGATGGTGATGAGACAGCAGGAGGAGTAATAAACTAAGGGGTTACTTAATGGCCAGTGACTGCAAAGTGGCACCACCAGAAGGTAGGTTTCACTTTCTTCCTATTGTATTGTGGCTACCCCCGTGTATAGTCCAGTAGTTCGCTGTACTAATACAAGGCACTGGAGAAGGTGAGGCTGAAATCTTTGGTTACATCATACATTGCAACATGGTGTGATATTTACTGTTAATCCACCTTCCACTATCCCAGATATGATTAAACTACAGGCTTGTGACTTGTGTATGCTATATACGTTTTCAAGAATCCTTTCAAATTGATTGAAAGGAAATACAGCATGGCTTGAAATGAAAATATTAACTGTCAGCCGTAATCGTACAATGTTCTAATGAGGATGATTCATTTTAGTGTGCCTATCTATCCATCACAGTATAACAGAACTTATAATTTTGTATTGATAGACAATCTAAACATATTTTCAGATTTTCACTTTGCTTACTGATGTTGGCCAGAAATTGAGATGACTACCAAAATTAAATATTCATAAAGCCAATTACATACATCTCATGCATTTTAATGGACATTTTGTAAGGGAGGCCTTCTGTCATTATGGAAAGAAAGATAATGCAATAAAAGGCAGATTCACACAACTGGAATTGTTCAAACTAATTTTAAGTGGATGCAGAACTACTGCAACATGTAATCTAGTTTTGTAAATGCTACAGTTGCTATTATACTGCTGCAGATCTACTTGGATATTGAGTCATGTTAATCCAAAGATTTCCCTTTCTTGATAGAATGGCATCCTGATGATGTGGAATATCTCACATTATTTAGAGTCTGTGGGAAAGTGTAAATCATAAATCTTGATGAGACAGCATGGAAGAAGGGAAAATAGTGAGAGTGGGGGGAAAGGAAAAGAGTAACTCTGTATGGAAAATTAAGTTGAAAGCAAAAGGAGGCAGAGAGAATGGGAGAAAGCCGTAAATAAAAAGTGCATCATTATGCATCATGGAAGCACTGAGAAACCAGCACACATGATCCATTTTTCTTCCTAATGGCCCTAAACTATTAAAAACATTATTTGGATTACACTGCATGCTACTTATCTCTGGAGTCCACTTCTGAGATCTGGTTATACGAAAGCTCAAATGCCTTATTCTTACTTGAAAATGGAAATGGACTGACTTCAAGTTGATCCCGACCCTATGAATAGGGTTTTCATGGTAAGCAGTATTCAGAGGAGGTTTACCATTGCCTTCCTCTGAGGCTGAGAGGCAGTGACTGGCCCAAGGTCACCCAGTGAGCTTCATGGCTGTGTGGGGATTCGAACCCTGGTCTCCCAGGTTGTAGTCCAACACTCTAATCACTACACCACACTGGTCTCCTATTCTTACTTAGAGATGCTGAATTAGAAAGTGAAACATTTATGTTTTCATTAATGAAATGCTTCCTTATAACCACAGCCTTAAAAAAGTTTAATGACAGGATTTCGTATGTTCTTTATAACTTCAACCTCTGTTCTTCTGACTCATGAAATACTATGTGTGGTATGACTCAGGGTGGGGTAGGGTGGGGAGAAGACTCACCACACAAAGAAGTAAATATTTTCATAGTGAATGTTTTCAAATTATGAATATCAAACTGCAATTTAATTAACAGCATGTGAGTGAGGCTGATATTCAATTATTGTAAAACCAGGACAGTGATGTAACATATTCCTAGGATAATCATTTGTGCATTTCTTCCCCTTCCCTCCTCCCCCAGACAGGAGTGGTTTAGACATAGCTCAAATGCTTGGTATCTATTTCCATTACTTATAGACTATATATGGTCTTGGAGACAACAGCTGCAGCTTGTATTATTTCCATCTATCGCCTTGTCAGTGTTGCATGCAGTTAGTTGCTATCGCATCTCAAGAGAACTCTTAGATAAACTTTAACTCACAAATACCACAGTCACTTAGGAACAAATAAAGGTTACTTCAATTACTGTTTGTTCTTGAGCCAAAAGGAAATAGGAAGATACGGATTTGACATTTTTAATCTGCTGATGTCAGTTTCTCATGTCAGGAAAGGCATATAAAGAAACATTCGCTGAATTTAACTGTGGAATGCAATTGCATCCTATTACATATTGTTTAGTGACACTGTTTTCTGGGAACTTCCCTCTTGTCCTCCCAACAGTCCCAAGCAGAATTTCTCTGGGCTCAGGCCCTCTCCCATTTTTTTTTAAAAAAGAATGGAGGCCTGATTTAGCTGTATTTTTTATTTATTTACAGTAGTGATCTGTAGGTTAAGAACATGCATTTTCCCTCCTCACCGCCTACTGATGATAGGTGAAGGAGATCATCAGCAAAACTTTTGACGAAGTGCCCCATGATATTCTGATTAGCAAGCTAAATGTGGGCTGGATGGAACAACTATCAGGTGGATCCACAGTTGATGGCAGAATCATACTCAGAGTGTCTATCAATGGTTCCTTTTCAAACTGGGTGGAGGTAATGAGCAGAGCCCAGTGCTCTTCAATATTTTTATTATTGACTTGGATGAGGAGGTACATGGAATGCTTATAAAATTTGCAGATGATACAAAATTGGGAGGGATAACTAATACCCTGGAGAACAAAATTCAAAGTGATATTGATAGGCTGGAGCATTAGGCTGAAAAAAACAGAATGAAATTTAAACAGGAATACGTGCAAAGTTCTGCCCCAAGGAAAAAGAAACCACGTGCAGTTATAAGATGGGAGATATTTGGCTCAGCAATATTACATGCGAGAAGGATCTTCGAATTGCTGATCAAAAGCTGAAGATGAGCCAACAGTATGATGTGGCTGCAAAAAAGGCAAATACTATTTTAGGCTGCATTAACAGAAGTATAGTTTCCAAATCGCAGGAAGTACTAGTTCCTCTCTATTCAGCACTGGTTAGACCTCATCTTGAGTACTGCGTCCAGTTCTCTATGTCACACTTTTAAGAAGGATGAAAACAAACTGGAACAGGTTCTGAGGAGGGCAACAAGGACGATCAGGGGAGAGGAAACAAAGCCCTATGTAGAGAGGCTGAAAGAACATGTTTAGCCTTGAGAAGCAAAGATTGAGGGGTGATATGATAGCATTCTTCAAGTATTTGAAAGGTTGTCACACAGGGGAGGGCCAGGATCTCTTTTTGACCATCGCAGAGTGTAGGACACAGAATAATGGACTCAAGTTAGAGGAAGCCAGATTTTCACTGAACATTAGGAAAACCTTCCTATTAGAGCAGTATGACAAACTTAATACCATACATACTTAGCATTATCTGCTGAAGAAAGCCCCTTAACAAGTCATTGTCTCTAACAATGTCGTTTTGTGAACATAAATATCTGCAAATGAGAGCTGACTGTACACAACTGAGTTAGGCATTTGGCATGGATGTCCTTTAAAAATATGTGGTTTGAAATGGGAAATTGTGAGCTTGTGCATACTAATCCACCTCACTTGATTCAAGTAGGATTGAAACACAGGAAACCCAAATGTTGGAACCACAAACCAGTTAAGCTTTCCTACCTGGATTTGTGCCTGTTGTGAGTGAAGCCTTCAACTGCATAGTCCAGAATAATTTTCTGATTCAATGGTTAAAGTGTCGAACTGGGAGATCAGGGTTCAAAGTTCCACTTGGTCATGAAGCTCACTGCACTGTTTCTTAGCCTAACCTATCTCACAGGGTGGTTGCTAGGGTAAAATCAGGAGGGAAAGACCCATGTTTTATTTATTTATTTATTTGCCAATTTATAACCCGCTTTCGTTCACTGAATTCAAAGCGGCGAACAACAATATAAATTCATACAATATAGATAAACTCATAAAATGTTTGTATGCCACCTTGAGCTTCTTGGAGGAAAGGTGGGATAAAAATGTAATTGAAAACCAACAAAATGACTTCCCTTCTGTAATAAATTAAACTGTTGTAATGAAGAAAGCTTTGGCTAGCCAGGAGTGGGTTTTTATGTGCAAGGACTATGAACTCCCTGCTAGTACTCAAAATAAATTTCAGAATTCTTTCATTCTACATAAAAACAATACAGAGCTTTGTGGCATCTTAAATACACTTTGAGGCAGTGAACACATAGTTGCCTACAGCAAAGAGTTTCCATTAGCCACACCTGGAGGGGGAACAGGTTGATCCGCCATTCAGTTGCGAAATCTCTTTGAACTGATTTTTTGTAAAAAGCACTCAAGCTGATCTGACTAGGTTTTACAGTAAAAAGGGGTGGGGTTTGACTAGTGTTATGTGCCCCTGTTTTCAGAAGAGAGAGGTGGAGATGCACTGGAACCGGCAGAACAGTGAGTGTCTTTCTACCCTTATTTGGCGGAAGCTTTCATGTACTCAAACCACTCTCTTTATCAGATGCATGAAATCTTAGTTGGCAGATATATAACACGTAAGGTAGGAGTTGAAGGGCAATGAGATGGAAAACATATACGGTCATAATAGAGCTTTAGTGTATGTTCAGTGTGGCTGTACACATGTGATGTGAGTATAAGTGTGCATAGGAGAAATACTTGAATGTCTGTAGTCTGTGTGTGTGCATGAGAGAGTGGTGTGGCCACCTTTTACATTTTTCCTGATATTAGGGAATGTTCCCTGTTATTATTGGACAGCCACAGTGTGCAGAAAAATCAATATTGTTTCCGCAATCAGAATCAGCAGAACACAGCTGAATCCCACGGTAAGCATGAGGTTGCCCCCAGGGAGGGGGGGGTCAGCATTGAATGTACTCTAATTTTGTGTTATGCCACATACATCCATGGCAGACATTTTGTGTTATGTCACACTCCCACTGTAGCCATTTTGTGTAGTCTTTAAAGTGCCACAAGTGTCTTTGTGGATTTTATTGCCTCCCCCCCCCAGTACTGAGGATTCCTATTTTTGTGTGTGACAAGAGCGAGTGAAGGGATGGGGGCCAGATTTGGGGGCCTCCTCACAATGCAAGGGAGGGAATCTGGATAGAGGGTGACGGTGGTATGGAGACACTCACCCCCCTAACTCTCTCACTCTGTGCCATGGCTCCTGGCAGAAGGAAGCCAAGGAGAGTTGATAGAAGCACAGAGGAAGAGCCAGAGCCACCACCGCCCCAACAGAAGGCTACTCTAAACAGGTGCTCCTCATGGCAAGCCTTTTTTTTCTGTTTTGCAAAGGCAGCAGCAGGGCTGGGTGAGGCACTGCAATGATCACTTGATTGTCCACTCCTTACCTATCTCATTTCTCTTGATAATGTTGAAACAAAGAGAAGGAACCTGCTAAGTTCAGCACCGGCTCTGCTATGATTTGTTCCACCTCACCCACACTCATTATGTCTCTGTCTTTCTCCTCAAAACTCAATTACTGTCTCCAACATGGAGGAGGAGGGGGAGTTGCCCACCTGGTCATCCAACAACACCTGAAGGGCATCAGGTCAATGAAGGCTGTGCTGGAGGCTATTACACCTCCAGCCTCTCCATCCTAAACAATTGGCTGCCAGCAGCTTCTTCCCTGCCTCCTGACACACAAGCAGCTTTTGCACAAGCAGCCTTCCTTCCTTCCTTCCTCATATACCATCAACCTGTGCCAAGGTGGGGTGGGAATTGGTAAGTGGAGCAAGCAGGGGAGCAAAGCCCCCCCCTAGTTATTGCTAATAGATAGCATTGCACTGCTGGAAACACACCATAATTCATATGACCTTCACTGTCGGAAAATATGGGTTCGTTGCAACATTTCTATATGAATTCCACATTGGGGACACACCAGTCAGGATTCACCATAGCAAGAAGCAAGGTGAAATAGGCACTTCAGGCAGCAGATCAGAGGAGGTGCCATTTTCTCTTGTGTGTCATTAAAAAATAAACAGAGCAGGGCCGGTTCTAAAGGGCGGCCAGGTTGGGCACTGGCCTGACAGCCCCTGGAGCTACAGGGGGGCCCTCAGCTGCCCCTCTGCTCCCCTTCCATGATCTGCTGTCCCCCATGTCTCCCCACTTACCTGTCTGCTGTCTTTTACTGTTGCCCTTAACAAAGATGGCGGCCGTGGTTTCCCTAAGGTACTAAAGCCCCTGCCGCCATCTTAGTTGATGGCAGAGATGTGCACGTGTAGCACGCATGCGTGCCATCAACAAAGATGGTGGCAGAGGCTTCATCCCCTTAGGGAAACTGCGGCTGCCATCTTGGTTAATGGAAATAGTAAAAGACAGGAGTCAGGTAGGTGGGGTGGACTGCATGCGTGCGCGAGCATGAATGTGAAAGTGAACGCGCACACGCCGGGGCCCATGGCAAGCTGATGCCCAAGGGCCCCGGCATTCCTGGACCTGGCCCTGAAACAGAGGAAAGTTTATTTTTGACTTCTCAGGTGCAAAAAATACCTACATTGATATCAGGAGATAACTAGTTAAGCTGCTTGTAGCATATTCAGTTAAAACTGGCGCTATTGTCAGAATAGAACTGAAACTAAAAAATTGGAATTGTGAATGCACCAGAGTTGGAAGAACACACTGCTCTAGTGAAAATGGGGTTTAAGTAAGCAGTAAAGACAACTGAAGCCCGAGGTAATCCTAGGTAATTTCAGATTAAAAAAAATCAAAATATGTTCGTACATGTTAAAGTTGGGCTCCTGCTGGAAGGGCTGGGTATACATCAAACAATAAACAAACAAACACTTAGTTTTGGTAGTTGAAGTTGTAATAACTGTGGTCAGTAATAGTATTTTTTGGACAAATCCACCTGCTCTCTTTTGGGATAAATTGGTGCTTGATATCCTTGATCGTTTGCCTAAAATCTAATTTGCAAAAGACTTAACATTCATAAATTAAAATAATCACTTCAGTGATTTTTAGACAGATGACTGTGATCAGTCAATCACACTGTTGATGCATATTTGAGTAATTTAGTTTAAGAATTTAGTCTTTGCATATTTAGTCTAAGAATTTATAATTACAGATTAGAATTAGTAATGACCCACTTCAATAATCAACATTTGAGGCCTATTATAATTGGTCCATGTCACCATATCCAATAATCTCTAGACCACAACTCTCTTACACATATAATCAAATAACCTTCTCTAGAGGGCTTTTCCCTATCTTCAAAACCATTAGTACCATTAGTGACTGAGAGCCAAACTAGATGAGATGTTAATTGCATGGATACAATTAATGTGCATATATTTTTGTTTTGTAAATAATAACAGGGAAGCTATTTACATAACAAAAACATACACATTATATGCAAAAAATATGCACATGAGATTTGGGAATTGGAAATCTAACCTTTTCTCTCTGCCTTCTTTCTGATGAAAATTGCCTTTCTATTCTTTTCTATTCTATTCTTTTGTTATTGACATTTTGAGGGAAGGCTCCGTTGGTGCTGATGAGAAACTCCCTTGAAGTGCAGATAGGAGCTTCAGAGAGTGGTATGAGGTATTTTGGTCAGAGAGAGAAACTCCCACAGCCTTCAGTTTGCTCAGAGTTCCCTGTGGCTCCCTTGCACACAAAGAACACACATGTCTAGTTTAGTCTAATAATTGTAAACAATAGGGAAGTCAACAGGCTGCAGATGTACCCCTGTATCAAAAGGAAGAGCTTGTGACACACACATCCTCCTTTTTATCATAGCAATGTGATGTAAAATGGAAGAACAACATGAATCAAATACTTGTGGGTAGTACACTGCTGAAGTGGTTTGAAAAATAAAAGCTGGTTAAAAAGGATTTTCAAATAAGCATATAGCGGTCAAATTCAAGGTCTCAGTGTTAATGCTCATATTTTCTCTGGATACTCCAACTTGCAAACTATGTACTTTGTTGTTGCTAATGTTGCTCTGGAACATTAGAACTGCCCATGTGAGGGTTTCAGAGTGGGTGACAGTGTTCCTGGCAGAAGGAAAAAAGCTTTTATAACATTTTGTGGGAGGTGATAGGAATGCCCGCTACTTTCAGTTTAGTTTTCTCAGAGTGGCAGCTAAAAACAGATGCTGGAGGGGAGAGGAGGGCCAGAACAAACAAGGAAGGAAACAAATGGAAGGCTACAGTTCTAGGGCATGCTTATTTGGAAGCTAGTTTCACTGAATGGCAAACAGCACCCAGCACTTCTAAAGTTAAATTTACTTCTAAAATTAATTTTCCTTCTTTACTTCTATTTGCTTCTAAAGTTAAATTTAGTTCACTATATTTTTTAAATGAATTTTTAGCTGCTATGGCAAAATGGGGGCAATACAGGCAGTCTCCTGGGCCACCTAGTCCAGAATGCCCATCAGGACCCCCACCCATGGTCACCGCCTTGTCACGGTCCCACTTCAGGGTACTGCTCTCAAAACAGTTCTGTCACCGGCTCTAGCAAAGATCTCTCCAGATCCCACTGCTAGGCAGCACCATCAGACACTCCCTGTAACAATATTGCCTTGAGACTGTGCCTTAGTCTCCTCCTGGCTTATTGCTATGTTGTGTCTGGGTGCACTTACAGGCCTCAACCCCCCTGTATCTTTGTGCCTATAAAGATTACAGCCCTGGGTTGCTCTTGATATCTGATGATGTTACACTATCTCTTCACCGCTGCCACCATTGATACTGTTTCCCAACCTTGGTACATGCCCTGCCCACCCTTCTGGTCTGTAAAAGCCCAGTCAAGGATCAGGCATTTTGGTAAACCAAGAAATATTTATTTATATACACAGGGAATAACAAGATTACTTAAAGGTTTAGTCAACAAGCGTGTGGTTTCATAAGATGCGTTACTATTTATGTTTCTTAGTCATCAATATCCTGCTCACTACCCGCCTAATCCAATCCCCCCAACAACCCTCACCAAAACCAACCAACCCTCCAAAACTCTCCAAACCAACCAAAACCCTCAACTGTCACTCTCTCATTTATATCTTCAGACACTCAAATGCTCAGCCAATCATCATACAACATTCAACATTCCAACCCATGTACTCTCCCCTCACTCAGTCTACTTACCACATATATTCGAATAAACCCGCACTTACCATATTTACGGTATTATATATATACAGGGACATCACAGCCCCCTCTGAGGAAGGATCCTGGCTCTTCATAAGAACATAAGAACATAAGAAGAGCCTGTTGGATCAGGCCAGTGGCCCATCTAGTCCAGCATCCTGTTCTCACAGTGGCCAACCAGGTGCCTGGGGGAAGCCCGCAAGCAGGACCTGAGTGCAAGAACACTCTCCCCTCCTGAGGCTTCCGGCAACTGGTTTTCAGAAGCATGCTGCCTCTGACTAGGGTGGCAGAGCACAGCCATCATGGCTAGTAGCCATTGATAGCCCTGTCCTCCATGAATTTGTCTAATCTTCTTTTAAAGCCATCCAAGCTGGTGGCCATTACTGCATCTTGTGGGAGCAAATTCCATAGTTTAACTATGCGCTGAGTAAAGAAGTACTTCCTTTTGTCTGTCCTGAATCTTCCAACATTCAGCTTCTTTGAATGTCCACTAGTTCTAGTATTATGAGAGAGGGAGAAGAACTTTTCTCTATCCACTTTCTCAATGCCATGCATAATTTTATACACTTCTATCATGTCTCCTCTGACCCGCCTTTTCTCTAAACTAAAAAGCCCCAAATGCTGCAACCTTTTCTCATAAGGGAATCGCTCCATCCCCTTGATCATTGTGGTTGCCCTCTTCTGAACCTTTTCCAACTCTATAATATCCTTTTTGAGATGAGGCGACCAGAACTGTACACAGTATTCCAAATGCGGCCGCACCATAGATTTATACAACGGCATTATGATATCGGCTGTTTTATTTTCAATACCTTTCCTAATTATCGCTAGCATGGAATTTGCCTTTTTCACAGCTGCCGCACACTGGGTCGACATTTTCATTGTGCTGTCCACTACAACCCCGAGGTCCCTCTCCTGGTCGGTCACTGCCAGTTCAGACCCCATGAGCGTATATGTGAAATTCAGATTTTTTGCTCCAATATGCATAATTTTACACTTGTTTATATTGAATTGCATTTGCCATTTTTCTGCCCATTCATTCAGTTTGGAGAGGTCTTTTTGGAGCTCTTCGCAATCCCTTTTTGTTTTAACAACCCTGAACAATTTAGTGTCATCAGCAAACTTGGCCACTTCACTGCTCACTCCTAATTCTAGGTCATTAATGAACAAGTTGAAAAGTACAGGTCCCAATACCGATCCTTGAGGGACTCCACTTTCTACAGCCCTCCATTGGGAGAACTGTCCGTTTATTCCTACTCTCTGCTTTCTGCTTCTTAACCAATTTCTTGTCCACAAGAGGACCTCTCCTCTTATTCCATGACTGCTAAGCTTCCTCAGAAGCCTTTGGTGAGGTACCTTGTCAAACGCTTTTTGAAAGTCTAAGTACACTATGTCCACTGGATCACCTCTATCTATATGCTTGTTGACACTCTCAAAGAATTCTAATAGGTTACTGAGACAGGACTTTCCCTTGCAGAAGCCATGCTGGCTCTGCTTCAGCAAGGCTTGTTCTTCTATGTGCTTAGTTAATCTAGCTTTAATGATACTTTCTACCAGTTTTCCAGGGACAGAAGTTAAGCTAACTGGCCTGTAATTTCCGGGATCCCCTCTGAATCCCTTTTTGAAGATTGGCGTTACATTTGCCACTTTCCAGTCCTCAGGCGCAGAGGAGGACCCAAGGGACAAATTACATATTTTAGTTAGCAGATCAGCAATTTCACATCTGAGTTCTTTGAGAACTCTCGGGTGGATGCCATCCGGGCCTGGTGATTTGTCAGTTTTTATATTGTCCATTAAGCCTAGAACTTCCTCTCTCGTTACCACTATTTTTCTCAGTTCCTCAGAATCCCTTCCTGCAAATGTTAGTTCAGGTTCAGGGATCTGCCCTATATCTTCCACTGTGAAGACAGATGCAAAAAATTCATTTAGCTTCTCTGCAATCTCCTTATCGTTCTTTAGTACACCTTTGACTCCCTTATCATCCAAGTGTCCAATTGTCTCTCTAGATGGTCTCCTGCTTTGAATGTATTTATAGAATTTTTTGTTGTTGGTTTTTATGTTCTTAGCAATGTGCTCCTCAAATTCTTTTTTAGCATCCCTTATTGTCTTCTTGCATTTCTTTTGCCAGAGTTTGTGTTCTTTTTTATTTTCTTCATTTGGACAAGACTTCCATTTTTTGAAGGAAGACTTTTTGCCTCTAAGAGCTTCCTTGACTTTGCTCGTTAACCATGCTGGCATCTTCTTCCTCAGACTAAGGCAGAGAAAAGGAGGAGGCAGCAATACTGCCAGCACTGCTGCCATGTCTTCAGTGACAAAACAACAGTTAATGAGGAAGTGGGGGCAGTGGAGCTGAGGAGGAGCAGGGACTGCAGAAGTGGAGGAGAAGGGGCCCCAGGGCCCAAATTGGCCACTTCTGCCACCTGAGGCAATTGCTTCATTTTGCCCCATGATGGAGGTACCCTTGATGGTCAGGTTTCTTTCTAGATTCCAGTTGCAGAAAGACTTATATCTCATTAAGTACAATTTTTGGTATGAGAAAATACCAAAGTTTTGACCAGGCCTTATTTTCCAATAGGCATTATGATCCGTTTCTTTGCATGTAGCAGGAGGCTGTATGTGCTACAGGCCTTACCCCAGATTTGCTGTGCATGACTTCCTCAACCTTTCCTTTTCATGTTGATCAGGGAAAGCCTGAACAGCACCTGTCTTTGTTTGCTTGATCACAAGTAGAAGCTTCCATGCAGTTGGGAGTCCTGAGCTAACATGAGTAGAAGCCCCCTTCAGATTTTTGCTGCATAACATGGGAAGGTCTGGGACTGAGCACACAGAGATGGGGGAGGCTGAGGGTGGGACAGCTTTGCATGGCCCTGTGCCTCCCACTTGTATTGATATTTCCCTTTTAGCCATAATGCCTGAACAGAGCTCCAGAGGAGTTCTAAATAAAACACAAGAGGGACATGTCACAAAATTCAATGTGGTCTTTTCCATCCCTGTATGGATATACAGTAGCAGATAGTGGAAAAAACCCTACCCTCCTAACAAAAGGAGTCAGAGAGCACTTAAAAAGTGGGATGTGAAAATCTATCACTGGTGCCTTTGCATGCTCCTTGAGGTTTGATGGAAAAGGGTGCCTGATAGCGCTTGTGGGAAACCACAAGTCATGTTGAGTCTTACTTTGTTGAAGATGTGTGTTTCTTCTCTTTCTGTTCTGCACAGTCATGGCAGTTTCTGCTTGGGTATGTGGCCTTTCATCCCTGCACCCCTTGCATTATCTGACAAACTCCATGCTGTTTTAATCTCAAACCTCAGTCTGTCTGTCCCTTATCACTCTTTCCTGGATCATCAAAGTGCTGCTATTTGCATGCAGAATTAATCAATCAGTTATTTTCCCGCTTCTCTTCACAATTTTTTCAGTGCCCTTTTTCTGTCTGCCCTGCAGTAATAAATTCTCTTTACCAAGTTAATCAGTTCTCCATTGTTCCATTTCCCCCTTCCCTGAATTCAGTGATGTTTTTTCTGTGCCCAATAAATCTATTAGCTCTCCTGCAGCAATTCTTCAAAGCTACAGCCAGCAGTCTCAGTACACCTTCCTTGGCTAGGGAGATCCAACTTGAAAATAGTCTAATGTATTGATTCTTCTTTCTTTTGATTCTTGTGAAACACTTCAGTCACAAAGAGAATTTCCTTTCTAAAGGAAACGGGATGGTTTCATTTTTGCTCTTGGCTTTGCGGATGCAACGCTATTATAAACCAAATTAATGTCCTCAGAATTGTAATGCTGGAAGGAAGCAGAGGGACATAAAGTTTTACCCATGCCATAGGGCCAGACCTGGCATCTGTCAGCCTTTCTCTCCCAGATTGGCAGCTGCTTTGTATGTTATTGTATTGTATGTGCTAAAAGAAATTAACAGGAAGAATTTAAAACCTGTATTTGATTTGGGTACATTCCACAATGAGCTGATTAATAATTGTTTCCTGTGGTATGCAGCCACATTGTAAGTTCTGGACATTCTAGAGTAGTAGGCTTTTTGAAAGTCCAAAGTACACTATGTCAACTGGATCATATATGCTTGTTGACACTCTCAAAGAACTCTAATAGGTTAGGGAGACAAGACTTACCCTTACAGAAGTCATGCTGGTTCTGCTTCAGCAAGACTTATTCTTCTAGATCAGCCTTTCCCAACTAGTGGGCCACCAGATGTTGTTGGACCACAACTCCCATCAGCCTCAGCCAGCATTGCCAATGGTCAGGAAAGATGGGAATTGTGCTCCAACATCTGGTGGCCCACTAGTTGGGAAAGGCTGTTCTAGATGTTTGGTTATTTTATCTTTAGCAATAATTTTCTCCCAGTATTCCCAGGTCAGACATTAAGCTAACCAGCCTGTAATTTCTGGGATCCCTCCTGGATTCCTTTTTAAAAATTGGTGTTATATTGGCCACTTACCATATTTACAGTATTATAAATACAGGGGCATCACAGGGGCTTACTCAAACAGTGACAAACTTGTAACCTCAAGTGATAAGCAACTTCATTTATGCAACCCAAAATTCAGAATCATGCTACTTTAAGCTGTTTTGCAACTGTTTATACTTGTGTTTATGGTTATTGGATTTTAAAGGGATTTATTTCTTATTATGAGCTGCCTTGGTTTCCAGACTGCAACCCTACCTCACAGGGTTGTTGGAAAGATTCCCATACACACACACATACACACTGGAGATGTAAAAATACATACACGCCATATAATAGTTTATTGCCAGTTGATCATTGCAGAACATTTGTTAAAATTCAGTTTTAGTTTCCTATATAATATAAACAGTGATATCTAAGTAAGCCCTGCCTAACTGCTTTAAGAATAGGATTGCTTTAAGAATAGGATTGGAGGGGGAGAGAAAGATACATCCTGCGATTCAAGGAAAACACTTTGTACAGATGGTGATGTAATAATGCAGCCTTCTCTGACCTGGTTCCTTCCAGATGGTTGGTACTGCAGGTCCCATCAGCCCCAGCCAGCGTGGCCATCCTGGCTGGGGCTGGTGGGAGTTGTGGTCTGGGGCATCTGGAGGACACCAGGGCTGAGGAACGCTACATACTGCATCCATAATGCTTCTAATTAATTTTTGAAAGAAGAATCTACTTCAGCTCCTCATGAAACATTATTATCCCTAAGAACACTCACACAAAAAAAGAGATCTGCAGGCAATTCTATGCAGAGCTGGGCATGCTTAAACCTCTGCATAGGATCAGGCTATAGATTTTCCAGTATCCTAAATGTTTATGTGAATCTCTTTGTTATCTGAACATTATATTCTTTATGTAGCCTGTGTCTGCATAATCTGCATAATGCATGAGTGGTTGGTTGTTATGTTTGAGGTAGCGAATGATGGTAGTGGTTGCACGGACTAGATGGTGAATGGTTGTGTTTTGCTATGTTGGTTGTTGTTTATATTATACTGCTTGCATACTCTGACTTTTATATTGTGTTTATGTACATATATATTGTTCATGTATTTTGCTTTGTAAATTAATTTGACAAGGTTTTTATTGTACTTTGTGTATTATATTATAAACCGCCTTGAGATCTTTCAGATAGTGAGCGGTCTATAAATGGAAATATCATCATCTATAACACAAACACAATTATTTGCTATGTTCACTCAAAAGTCCTATCAATTTACAGCACAATCCTAACTATGTCTTCTCAAAAGGAAGTCCTGTTGAATTCAATGGGGTTTACGCTGGGTATGTGGGATTAGCATTACAGTTTTACTTCCAGAAAAGTAAGTACTGGATTAAACCTTCATATTGGGAAGGTTTTCAAAACACTGCCCTCTTCAAAATTTAAACCTCTCTGACTCCTACACACAAGAGAGAAAAAGACTGAAAACTATATATTTACTCAATTTGTAAGATTTTCAGAAAAGCAGGAAAAAGTTTTTTGACTCTATAGTTTTTTGTCTCTATAGTTACTGCCTTGTCAATCACAACCCTGACTTCACTGATTGGCTACAAACCTGAAAAGGCAGAATTAGAGCAGGAAGCTACAAGTGAGTTAACTGAAGTTGCAGGGGCGGCGGCTGATGTTTTGGTGTGTATCTCAGGAACCAGACCACCTAGAAACTTAATTTTTTTAAAATGAAAGCTGAAAGTCCAGATATTAAGGTGAGTCACCCAGAGACCCAGAAAGGACCCCCCAAAACCAGAGTCTCTGGCTGAAAGCCGGAAGTCTGGTAACCCTAGGACCAAACCAAATGTATCCTCATCCCTATTTATATCTTAGGTTTTTAGTATGAATTGCTATATATAAACTCTAATATTTGTTCAGGAGACAAAAGCTATTTTTATTTAAATGTATATAGTCAGGAACACTAACTAATCACTGGCTCCCTGGCATGTTATGGTTCTGGGCCTAGTGGCATAGTTACTGCTTCACAGACTGCATCAGTAATTTTGAAATGGGGAGACCATGTGGGATGAGTGGATGTTGTGGTGTATACTTCCCACACTCATGCTTGTGGTCCCCACAGATGTGCACCATTGGAAGAAACCACATCATCTGCCCTATGTGCAGGGGTGTAGTGATGGGGGGGACAAATGAGCGCATTGCCTCCCCAAATGAAATTTTCCTTTAGTCTCTGAATTTCTAGCGTTACAGTAACTTAAAACTTCAGTTGAGGTTTTAGAAATACAGCTTAGGCATCCAAATTGAGGGGCAGGGCAAAGTTACCAAGGGAATGCAAACCCAGTGTTGTATTCTGTTAATAAGAAGGCTGAGTTTAAGAAGGGCAGGGCCCAGTAGTTGAGGGGAAGAGAGGAAAAAAGGAGCTGGAGGGATTAGGCCAAGAATGTGATTGAATGTGATCAATAAAGTTGTCCTCAAGAATCCACAGTATCTTTGTCTTGTGGATAAAAGGGGGTAGATACCAAACACAGCAAATATAAGAGTTAAAAGTGTGAATGAAGTGAACACAAATCTTGATGGATGGGGGAGGGAGTTGGCAAACCTAAGGGTTTGCAATTGGAGGAAGACAAGGCGGGAAGGACAGTATTGTGATGCACTGAAGAGCATCTCACCCATTGTTGCCAATTTAATGATTTCCCCATTAAATCTAGTGTTTTTAGGTGCATGTCTGGTGGCGAATTTTCCTGCCTCATGGCTGGTGGGAAGTCTAGTCAGAATCTGGCAGTTTTTACAAATACTTCAATTTCATTTGTCTCTCCCCCCCCCCGCTATTAAGTATTTCATGAAACTGGCCAGCCAAATATCTAGTCTCCCCCCCACTTTCAGATATTTTCTTGTATTTTTCATTTTTTTTGTATTTCTGTTCCTATGTACAGTCTCTAAATTGCTAATTGACTATTGTTTCATTTCTGCTGTAAGCCATAGCAAGTTGGTTACACTTTTGATTGAAAGCATACCAGAGAAATTTACGCAGCACAACACAACGAGCCAGTGACAGAAAGATTTTTCAGTCAGGTCTGCAAATCCTCTGGTGTGCTTCTTTCTTAAAGGTATAAAGACAAGGAGGTTCTTGCCAATTGGCTGACTGAGAAGGAAAATGTGCAGGCAATATTTTACCCTCTCAAAGTATGATGCAGCCTAAGCACCACCAAAGGAGGCATGAAGATTAGGAACTATAAGCCTCAAATAAATGGCCAGAGCATGCACAGAGTAATTGACTTGAAGGCACATAACAACACCCATTGTGGAATCACTTTATTAAATACATACAGAGGTTCCTCACTGGTGAGGCAAGTGCACTCTGTGCAGGCTCTGGCCATTTATTTGAGGCTTATAGTTCCTAATGGGGACAGATACAATGGGTATCCTTTGTACAAACAGTACATCTTATAATTGTCACAGGAAGAGCCTGCTGGATCAGGCAAAGACCCACCTAGTCCAGCATCCTGTTCTCACAGTAGCCAACCATGCACACACACATTTTTAAACATAAAAAAGGAATGCTAAATCTCCATACTTCTCTCAGATCTAAAACACACACACACACACACACACACACACACACACACACACACACACACACACACACACAAACACTTATATCTGCAGTTCCAAACTGAAATACAACACACCAGTGGTTGCTAGTACTTTTAAATTGTATTATCCACCTTGTTAAGCAATTCCTCATAACTAGGATTGCCAGAACAGAAGCATCCCAAACCCTGAGATTTCAGAGGCGGCCCCTAGTGATGTCATGGGGGCATGCCCTAGTGATGTAATAGGGAGGGTGCTAGTGATGTCATGGGGCATGTCCTAGTAATGTTATTAAGCATGATTCATTAAGCATCAACCACAGTTGCTTGGAGCATACCACTGAAAAAAAATCTGTGATTGGAAATTAACATAGAAATTTTAACTAAATGAGGGGGTTTCCAGGTACAGCTGAAGTGACGGGATCATTCCTTCTCACCTGCATAGACAGCTTGGGTAAGGAACATTTAATCTAATCTACTTGCTTCTGGCAAGAAGGGTTTAAGTGCCCTCAGGCCAGTCACCAGAAGGCCATTGTCTGAAGAAAGCCTAGTGTTGTGGAGATGTTAGATGGGAACACTCAGGAGAAAAGATGAATGCCCTGAAGGCTGTAATTCTAAACACAGGGACTACTAAGGGACTAAGCCTCATAGAACTCAACAGGACTTACTTCTGCATAGATATTGTTAGGATTGTGCTGTTGGTAAAGCTTGACTAGGGATCCTCTGCAAAGATATCCATATCCAAGTAGGGTTGGCAACCTCCTGCCTGTAATGCTGCCTTTTAGGCTGCTCCAAACTTATTTACAGACTTGACCCTTCACTGCAGAGAGAGATTTCAGAAATGAGTAAGAGTTAAGAAGATTTTCTGTTCTTTCCTGGCTACTCTGTGGGCTGCTATAAACTCACTTTGACAGCCAACCCAATTCCAGTAAGTAATAATTGACAGAGAGAAAACATACATGCTTTGATCTACCTTCACAGGCAGTATATTGGGAACAACAGTAATTGAAGCCACACTTCCCACTATGTGAGTTCTCTTTTACCACTATTGGGCAAGAAACAAACCATCATGCAAATAACAAGATGCATCATCAGTGGGTTGAAGGGGGTTTAGGTGACCACATGGAACCACTGTTGTTGCTTCTATGAATATAAGGGAGTAAGGTCAGAGGTAAATGAAATGCAAATAGAAAAAAACAAACAAAAGACAGTGATGATTTCCTAAATGCAATACCATACCAACCGCAACAAGATTCCTATGAGTAAGGCAGAAAGCATCCCACAACCAGTCAGGGTTCCTAACCAAAGCTAAAAAAATTCCTGGCAGTCAGCCAAGATCACAGAAATCCCCATGTAGCACAACCCGGGGGCTGCAGTTAGTGCAGAATGCTGCGGCACGATTGCTGACATGAATGACCCTATCAGCACATGATACTTCTGCTCTGAAATCTGCACTGGTTGACGATTTGCTACCAGGCCAAGTTCAAGGTGTACTTTCCATGTTACAGGTGCCACATAGTACTTGTTCTGCTCTTGTAAGAAATCAATCCTTTATTGTGGCAGTACCTATGCTTTGGAACTCCCTGCCTATTGACATTAGGCAGGCGCTTCATTGTACTCTTTTTGGCACGTGCTACAAACATTTTTGTTTAGGCAAGTCTACCCAGGCATGTAGAAGCCGTTGTGTTTTTTATCTGTTTTTAACTCATTGGTTTTATTATTTTGAATGTTTTTAAATACATGTCTGTTTTTGACAATAATTTTCTTGTTTTAATTCCTTCTATAAATTGCTTTGAGGTTTTTTACAATAAAGTGGTATATAGATGTTGTAAATAAAATACATAAATAATTTCGGAGTAACTGTGGCCCTTGGGTTCTTTCCTCTTTTAGGCATAAAGGAATCTGCCTTATACCAAGTTAGGCCTTTTGGTACCTTCTAGCTCAGTACTGATGATATGGACTAGCAATCTCCAGGATTCCAGGCAATAGTCTCCTCCAGAGATTGAATATTGGACCTTTGCATGCAAAGCACTGAGCTACCACCATTGAGAGACACCACCACTGAGAGACAGTATAAATCTTTAAATGTTTAACAGTATAAATGTTGTAGGTCTATTAAAGGGATATTATTTACAAAAGGGAATAGGGTTGCTTATTTGGGGACTTTGTGTGTGCTTACTGACACGCTCTAAAGTCTCCAGAGACACTGTTGCTGACACCAGCCTCCAAGTGGCTCTCCCCCACAGGTGAATATTCCTAAACCTCCACCCCAGCCAATTACTTCCATGACCCAGTCCAGCTACTGGGCCACTTTGCCTCTGTGCCCTCAAGCACCTCTGATTGTGCTCCTGGTTGTGGGACAGTTTAGCCAGTGTTATATCCCCACTTCTGTCACTTCCCTCTGGGCAAGACCGTACTTCAGGGCAGCCTCTCAGACTTACTCAGTTGCTGGCTTCATTTTGATCTTCATCAGATGACAACTATTAATGACACCCTGGGAAATGATATATAGGCCTCAGTCCTTCCCTCAGCTATTGTCACCAACCATCTCCTCACTCTAGCTATCACCAACACCAACTGCCCTTTCTAACAGCTAACTCCTGACTGACCATTAACTCCTAACTGCCTGGAACTTCCAGCCAATCAAAAAGGATTTACCTGATCAGGCTCATCTGCTAGAATCTTAAAGTTATTATGTCTCTCTCCTCTTAGAACCTATCACCAAGCAACCACTGCCAAGCAGGCTTGCAATAATGTACCAAATCAAGGTCTCATGGTAGTCACAGAGGTCATATAACATTTTTTAAAAGCACAAACACACATATATATAGCATTTCTCCAAACAAAGTATTACATAAATTGCCATAAATGAGCCTGGATTTTATTTGAAAAAACAGTTTCATTTTAAAGGTTATGATGTATCTCAAGGTAAGAACTGCAAATAACTTGTTGCTAAGATCGGGCATGCTAGTGTATAAATCCAAGATGATGCAAGGGCAACTGTGATATAGGCAGACTGGGATATCGCATTGCCGCAGCTGTGCTGGAAATAGGCATTATTGGCAGATATAGTGTAGTAGCCCTTTGAAAAGTTGTTATATGTCATCAAATAGTGCATAAGCATATAGGACTCACTCAGGACAATACTGGATACATCTTCCCTATGCTCCATTCCAAAATATAGAGGTGGCTACATAAGTGTAACTCTCAGGAGGCAACTGATGGCCTTCCATGCATTATTCTAGGGCTGAGGTGAAATATTATTTTGCCAGAAAGGATTGTGAATATTAAGGTTCAACCACATATGCCCCAAGATATATTTGTTGTTTTGTGCAATCTGGATTATCCCCAGAAATCAACATCTAATAAGAAACTAAATTATTGACAATCTGGTCCCTTTCGTGTTATATCATTATCTGGTGCTGCTACATGAAGTAGTTTGATTAACCCTGCAGTGCTGGCCCTGATCCAACTTCCTTGATGGGTGGGTTTTCAAAAAATCCCTGTTCCAAAGAAAAGCATGGAAATGGTGCATGCAGCAGACTTTTAGTTTTTTTTCTTTGTGACCCCCTGAAGTTGGAAGAAAAAGTAAAATTTATTTCTGCATGCATAAAGGGATTTTCTAGATTAGAAGCTTGCTAACAGCCTGAGAAAAGTGAGGCCTTTGATTTAACTCACTTGTTCAGTGTCTATTAGACAGTTTACATGTAATTTGCTAACTCTTTGGGCATGAAATTATCAGAATGAAATGTAGTACATACGTTCAGGGCACAATTCTACATTTCAAGTTTGCATAGCAACTCATACCCATATCCAGCAATCTTAATCTTATCAAGCAAGACACTTCTAATGTATTTAAGCAGAATGCATATACAGGTTTAACGATTAATTATGCATTAAGTGTTGAGAGATCCTGAGTGTGCACTCTTGCTTTGTCAATTTAGAATACAGTAGTGGACCATGAAGACTCTGGTAAACACACGAAACACCTGTAGATCACACAAGATCGAAGTCAGCCCATTCTTGCTGCACTAAGCTGAAGACATTGATATAGTATTGCATTCTACACACCAAATACAAAGCACATTTGCTTAAAAGAAGCAAACCGGTACATTTCTTAAAAGAATTAATATTGGATTCATGTTGGGGTTAAGGCAATATACTATTAGCAAGTAAGACGAAGGAAGCATATAGTTCTACCAAAAGATTAAATATTCTAAATGTACTTTGAGTTAATATGGAATTTTTAAAGGCGCCATGGTATACCCGGCCTAGTGCTATGTATTTTTGTTATTAAATTAGTTTTGAAAATGCTTTGGGGCATCATAGAGCAATATCATAAATATTTCAGTTGCCATATTCTTTTCGCATCTTCAAATTTCTGAAGACATTTTCAAAAACAGTCATTTACTGATATGCCAAGTCTTCTTTCATGCTTTGCTTGCTGTCTGGACCCCTAAAGCTATGGGCAAGGGGATCAAGATATGATAGACTGATGATGCTGTGAACCCCTCCATCTTAAGCTCAGGTTGGAATGTGTATAAAGAAAAAACATATTTTCTTTAAAAAACACACCAAAAACACCAGTCTCCGCTGGCGTTCTTTCCAAGGAAACCAAACCCTGGGTAAATGCAGGAACCCCAGGAAGTCTTGCATTGCTCAGAGATTGGGATGGTGCGCCACAGTTTCTTGCACATACAGGGTCTGCCCAGACATTAACTTTTAATGAAAGTATATCTGCCAGCTAAAGCAGAAATCTGAAGGGTATGGTTTCAATGATCTATAAGGTACTCCTATCTACACACTATGGGTTGACCCTAGGGCTGAAATTGGGTTGAGAGGATACCCTGGGTACACAAATAGGCAATGCTTGCTGGAATGGGCAGTGACGGAGGCTTCCACACCACACCATATCAGCATGTGTGAAAGAGTCTCCACTAAAAGCAGTATTTCGATGAGATTGCACTCCCTTCAAACTGAGCAGAATTAACCAAGACTAGTGGGGGAGAGCGTACTACCACATGTGGTGGTTGTGCCCAGTCATGGCAGCAGCTGCTGTTATTCAACATTATTGTTGTCCAAATTATATCTCTGAACCCAAAGCTGACCTTGTTGCCCATCATTCCGAGAGAATGTAAATGTACTGCCTTCAAGTCGATTCCGACTTATGGCGACCCTATGAATAGGGTTTTCATGAGGCTGAGAGGCAGTGACTGGCCCAAGGTCACCCAGTGAGCATGGCTATGTGAGGATTCGAACCCTGGTCTCCCAGGTCGTAGTCCAACATCATAACCACTTCCTTGGCAATAGATTGCAAATAAACTGCTACAGTTCAGTGTACATGCTTTGCCTTATGAATTTACTTATGGGATGAACTGCAACACTACCTGTATTTTATTTTGCAGGTGAAGCTTTGAAGGTAACAGCAAAAAAGTTCACAGATGATCCTTGTTATTTACCTAAAAGGGAGGCAGTTGTCCAAGTAGCACGTGCTCTTCTGGCTGCTGTTACAAGACTTCTTATTCTGGCAGATATGATTGATGTTTCATACCTTTTGCAACATCTAACCACGGTGAGTAGCTACTATGGTCTGCAAATGGTCTATAAATCTCATAGTTGTCAAACTTTCTTCCTTGAAGGTTTTTGGAATTATTTTGAGCAAATTAAAATATTCATGCTAGTAAGTCATGGAACTTGTAGCTACTGATGAAGGAACAAATGGCTGGATTTGAAATCAACACAACTCAGCCTGCAAATATTATATCAAATGCACTGGGAGAACAACTCTTTATTTGAATTAACCTGGGGCACAATCTATTGGGATATTCTCCTGTGCTTGCATCATGTAAATGAATGTGAGTTTGATTACTTGTGTCCCCTGATGGTAGCATCTTTTTCTGAACCCTATGAGCAATGCCGTCGGGAGTCATGTACTCCCAGCAGGGGTCACCCATGGCGGTAAGGTCAAGGGAGAGGAACCAGACAAAGAACGATCCAAAAATGTCGTCAACAGCAGAACAGGGTGAGGGTAACAATGTGTACGTTACAAAGGCTCTGAAGGTGGATGAAGGCTGCAGCAGATAAAAGACTTCCAATCATTGTAGTATCCATGCCATTGGATTAAAGCCTTTTTCTGTCAAGATTGTGTGTTGATCGTTGTCCGCCGATCTCCCCACATAAAACAAATTCACGCACAAGCATCTTCCAACCAAATCAAACCAAAAGTCCCATGGCAATCGGCAAATGATGATGGGGGCAGGATTGTGAAATCTGGAAACCCCTAGTCATGGACCGGCACATGGATAGGGGGAGGCCAAGATGGCGAACTAGAAGGACGCTAAGTTTGGAGCTCCGCAGATTACTGACTAAGGAATTTTACTTCAAGGCCAAAACCTCGCATTCATGCCTGCCAAGAACTTTATGATAACTATACTTCGCTTGAGATGAATGCTGCCTTGAAAGGCTGCTTTCCTTGTCTTTTTTTATGATAATGTCTTACTTCTACCCCTTTTAATTATTACTAATTGCCTCATCCTTCGGAGCCTGCCTATTGCCAGCAACACAAACAAAGACTGCCTGCAAGATCTGTACTCTAAAAATTTGTCATTTAGAGCGACGCCTGGATGTAAGTTTAAACCTTAACTAACCTTCTGAACTGACGGAGACGCTGAGTCACAGGCGTGAAACCACCTTCCAACTGTAAGTAATTTCAAGGATGGGAAGTCAGCTCTAGAGTACAGTAACATCCTGCCTCAGAAGAACCCTAAGATAAATAGTAATGGTTCTTACCAGGAATGCCTATAGTAGGCTGGGAATCTCTCCTGCATTCGAGCCAGCGTCATCCTTCTCTAGGAAGTCTCATTCTAAACATAAACAAACAGAAATTACTCAATATTATAAAGAAAAAGGAAAAGAAAAAGGGAAAGGGAAAGGAAAAGAAGTAACAACACCGGATTCAAATTGCATACCTCTCCTAAGGTCAGATAACAATGTTATTGATGTTTCTTTAAGTGCCTCAGAAGTGCTGGCTCAGAAGTGGGAGGATTCACCTTGTTTAAACTTAGCTGAAGAGCTAAAACGGGCAGAGGAATGCGCTGCTTCCACCGCTCTTGCTGCTCTAGCTATAAAAGAAACTGCAGCCGACCTATCCATCTCCAGCTCTATGCCTTCTTTAGAATCCTCTCACAGAGAGGTAACACCGGAGCCACTAACTTATAGAGACACTGAAACTTCAACATCCTTTATAGCTTCCCCTTTAAGAGCGAACTCTCCGGAATATGACGATCTCAGTGTCTGTGACTTTACGGATTTCATTGAAGCTATGTATAAAGAGGGAAAATTGGACAATAAAGAGTCTCATAATTTATGCGAAAGCATGGCAAACAGGGAGACAATGGGTTAAATGAAGAATGGATCTCAGCAGTTATACAATATTTTTCGCAAATTGTCACATATGTTGCTGAGTCAAATTCCCTACTAACAACGTTAATAGAGCTCACTTCAAAAATAGATTCTCAGACTAAGCCCCTTAAAGAAAACCCAGCAAAAAGATCACAAGTCTCCCAAACTATGATAAAGGGCTTGGACTCTGGCCTAAATAATAATGCTCATATGAATTCACAAACAACACAACAGTGCAAGAAAAGCAAAAATATAAAAAACTTTAGATTTTCCCGAAAGTCACACATGAACTTTGGGAATCTATATAAGTTGTTAGATCCTCCGCGCTATTCTACAAATACAAAAAAAAAGGAAAAGGAGAGCTAAGAAAAAGAAGGAAGTCAAAAACTCTCAAGAGATCGAGCCCCCCCGGAAGGAAGACAACGCCATATTGGCGCAACACATACCTCAAGAGATTATATCCCAGAGGATAGAAAAGCGGAATTCTATCATGCCCAATTTGATTCAACCGGAATGCAGAAGTAATAATGAGGTGATAATAAATCAACAGAAAAGACAACACTGGGAGTTGATCCTTAATCAAGAAAAATTGGTATTTCTAAATTTTCCCAAACCTAAGGGTTGGCTTGCACAAATTGATCGAAGACAACATCTATGGGAGCTACTTGAGAGTATAGTTCCAGGTCTTATCAACATAAATTCAATCATAGCGGTTCAATATCTTTTCTATAATTATAGCACGGCTAGAGCAGTCGTCACATTCCAAGATATCAGTACCACGAATTTGCTGTATAAAAACAAAGCTAAATTCTCGTCCCAGCAATTATGGGTAACAAGATCCTTTGAAAATCATGCTCCGCCGCAAAGTCTTTTGAATTTTCTACCATCATATTCGAATCCACATATACAATTAAAACCAACAAAGGAGACTAAAAGGGAAGAGAGGGACAATAACCCCTCCATAGCGTTAGACGAACAATAACTAATGCCGAAAGCCACTAATGAAGGTTCGCCAAATATGTCTAATAACCTAAAGATATTGAATACATTACCTGAAGAAATGTTCCTCCTTGATTCATACTCTGATTTTAACCCTGAAGAACAGCTGGAGATTATTGACAGATTAAAAAACTTACTGCAGACCTTGGAAAACGCAAGAAAGGTGCTCAACTTACCTGCTACACACGAACTCTCAATCGTGCCTAATTCTTGGGATGACGTAGAACCACCGCACGGTACCAATATGATACAACCGCTATGTACTAGCCCCTCAAATAAGCTTCCAATAGCCACCTCCCCCATCTCTGCTATGCCCCCCTCAGGTGATAACATTCCTGAGAGCCTCCAGTGTCAGACATCTATGGAAAGCGAACGCAGGGAAATGATTCCACAACGAAGCCCAACTATACAACATTCCTTGAATTGACTAAAATCGAATTCAAACGCTGAGGAATTAAAAATATTATCATGGGATATCGCGGGATGGAACAGTAAATCTACAACTCAGGATACAAAAGATTTTTTGACTTCCTACGATATAATATCACTCCAAGAAACTTGGACTCTAAATGAACCAATTCTTGATGGCTACTTATCCTTTCACCTCCAAGCTACACTTAGTGAAAGGGGAGGACGTCCAAAAGGAGGGATTTGCACTTTTATTTCAACTTCTTTGAAGGCCAAAATCACATCTTTCAAGTATTTACAAGATTTGGCAACTGCCCTCACCTTGAATTTCACTCAATTTTCAATAATACTTGTTAACACATACTTACCTCCGGTGCGAAGCAATAAAACAATTACCAAAAGAATCTCCTTGTTAGAGGCATTCATAACGAAGCTGATGTTTGAAAATCCTGAAAAGCAACTGATTTCACTTGGTGATTTCAATGCAAGGATCGGTACGTCAGATACGGCTGTATATAGAAAAGACCATCAATTACCCTTATTACCAATGGAGATTATAAATATACCTCCTCGATGCACTAAATGTTGACCCATTAGGCCTGGTTGTTTTCCACCAAGTCTGAAAGTCTTGAAATCTGTAGCTAGGAGGAGTTATGTCTTTGCTGGCCTGAGAGCAGACAATCCAAGGCCAGCCGTTGCCATGGTAATGGGAGATAACAGCTGGGAAAGTTGTAACAGCCTGCTGTTAGTTTCTTCCTTCTTCTGTGTCTTGTCTCTGAACTGAGAGCTTCTCCTTGAAGGGGGGGGGAGAAACTCTACATGTAATCTACCTTTAAGCTTTAAGCCATAATGTCTAATAAAGACTCTTAACCTGATCTACTGCCTCTGTGAAGCTTCTTGCTCAACTTAACTCCAACGTAACGTATGCTGTTCATGCAACAACGATCACACATCAACACTAAAGACAGTGGTATAAATTATGCCGGATTACTGCTAATGAAGATGTGTACTAAAGCGAATCTCATCTTATTAAATGGACGAACTTCTGGAGACATCAATGGAGATCTTACCTATCACTCATCTAATGGGTTGTCCCTTATCGATCTAGTCTTTGTCTCAATTGAACTTTATTATTTGGTAAATAAATTCCATATCAAAAATCGCCCAGAAAGTGATCATCTGCCAGTTATTACAGAAATCAAATCCAATTTAGTAGATATTCACTTACCTCATAGGACATTTATCAACAATGAAATAGAAATATGTCCAACTAGAGTCAAATGGATCCCCAAGCTTGACACTGAGATCTCCAATGCATTGGTTTCCTCGACCATCACTGAAATCAAAGAGGAACTTTTAGAACCTACACCTGATACTAATCCGCTTTTCACTTTTCAAAAACTCATGGTAAGATTACAAGCAGTCATCACAAAAAATACACGTCCTTGTACTACTTCCTACCACCCAAAATTTAAGACGTGGTTTGATAGCGAATGCGCTGGAATTAAAAGACAACTGATGGATACCTACCAGAGAGCCAACAACACGGGGACACTGGAAGATCTACAAAAATACTGCGAAGCAAAGAAAAAATATAAGTCTCTAATTAAGGACAAAAAACAACAAGAAAGAAATACCATTTGGCAAAACCTACTTAACGCTGCAAAACTAAAAAAAATCAAATACTTTTTGGCACCTTGTTACGCACCATTGGCCAAAAGCACATTTTCAAAACTCTGCAAATGTCCCAGCTCATGTCTGGGAAAATAATTTTTTAAAACTTTTCTTGAATCGAACTGATCAAAGATCAGATTCCTATTTCCTAAATGGGAGCCTTCAGGACTGGCCCCCAGTCAATAAAGAGGAAATTATTCACCTAATTTCCAAACTGAAACCCAGCAAAGCCCCTGGGCTGGACAACATCCCCCCAGAGGTCTTTAAAGCCAACGTAAACTGGTGGGCCCCTGTGCTTGCCTCTCTCTTTACGTATATTGATTCATCATTAGAAATACCAGAGAATTGGGGAATGGCCACGATTGTTCCTATTTATAAAAAAGGTCCCACTAATGATCCGACGAATTACAGGCTGATCAGTTTAATAAATATAATCAGCAAATTATATGCAGCCCACCTATATATAAAATTAATTGATTGGCTTGATCAGAATGATATATTAGCGATCGAACAAGCGGGCTTTTGCTCAAAAAGATTGATATTTGACCATATATTAGTACTCCATCATTTAATTGATAAATATGCGGGCAGAAAAGGAGGAACTTTCTATACGGCCTTCATAGATTTAAAATCTGCGTTTGACTCAATATCTCGTCCTCGCCTCTGGTCGAAGCTTAATAATCTTGGTATGGACAGGCGTCTTATAGCTTTAATACAAGGTCTTTACAACAACACCTCACTGCAAATAAGATGTAACATCAAAGGTCACCTATCTAATCCTGTGCCTACAACAAGAGGAGTTAAGCAAGGCTGTGTATTAGCCCCAGTACTGTTCAACATTTGTATTAATGATATAGTACATAATTTAACTCCAATCTCTGCTCATCCGCCCATTTTGGCTAAAAAACTGAGAAACATCTTATTATATGCGGATGATGTAGCCTTGCTTTCAAGAACCCCAATTGATTTGAAACGTCTGCTAGCTAAACTTGCAAACTACTGTTCTACAGAACTTTTGACAATTAATTACCAGAAAACTAAAATAATAGCTTTCTCTCGGAAAAAAACTAAGCATCAATGGCAGATACATGGATATAAAATTGAGCAAGTCAATTCATTAAAATACCTGGGTTATGTATTCCAAGCCTCAGGTGGCCACCAGCTTCACAATAAACTGATGATTCTCAACGCACGGAGAACGATGAAAACGTTATTGACGTTTTACTACTCTAAAGGGGGGCAAGCTTTTCTGCCAGCTATTAAAATCTTTAATGCCAAAATTATATCGCAGTTGACTTTTGGCTCTCAAGCTAACAAGAATTTGAAATTTAGTGAGTTTGAAGCAATTCAAACCATTTTTTAAAGATATATTATGGCAATTCCTCCATGTATACCTAATAATATTCTTAGACTGGAAGCTGGAGTCCAGTCAGTAGAGGCCAAGATATGGCTGCTAAGGATTAATACCTGGCTAAAACTCACTTTCAATCCCATTGGACTTGCTCCTGACATTTTAAAAGACAACTTTCACTCTGCTTGGGTTGGTTTAGTGACAGGCAAACTTTTAAAGATAGGGCTTTCTCCTCAACTTGTCTCTCTCTTGGGCCCTGAAACAGCTTTAGTGAACATACGACAGCGTCTGAAAGATATAGATTACCAACAGCAATTAATGCCAATTAAAAAACAAAGGCACAATTCCAATTTTTTTACTCCAATGCCGTATTTACTGAACCTAGGAATCCCCAAATATCGTAAAGCCTTCACACAGATCCGATTGGATGTTTTACCTTCTGCTGTTATGGAGGGCAGATTTACTAAAACACCCTATAAAGATCGTTTCTGTCCTTGCGGTGAAGACGCAGTTGAGAACAATGCACATGTGTTGCTTCATTGCTCTCTCTATAAGACCTTAAGGCAACAGCTAATTATTCCCTTATTGGCCTCTTTCTCGCATGAACCTGAATATTTCTGGCTGGAATACCTCCTAGGTGATACATCTCCAAAAATCACTTCACAAGTAGCAAAGTTTACCATGGCTGCTCAAAATTTAAGGTGCAATACTCTAAAAAGTCCTTTTAACTTAAATAGTGCAATACAATAAATCTTAAATTGGATAAACTGATGTCATCCTAACTTTTTGAGATGAATATCACTATACAGCTGAAACTCATGCTCGAGCTATAGGAAAGTCAATTAGAAATGCACAGTTTTGATATCTCTGTATTTATCTTAAACTTATATTTTATTTAATTGTCTTAAAGTGTCATATCATATTTATTTGCCATGTACCACACGGTTTGATTTTATTATGTCTCTATGCTGACCATTTGGTCGAATAAACTGATTGATTGATTGGACCGGCACGTGGGCAGTGGATACAGACTCACTTGTCCTGGCTCAAGGACAGAGGCGGTTGAGTAGTTCGGCAGCTATATGCATGACTGAGCAGTCATATTCAGGATCCACTCTGCGCACCCTGTATGGGGAGGGGGCTAGAAAAGGTGCCCTAAACATAGTCTGCCTCATCTCTGTCCTTGACTGGATTACTGCGTCCAGTGAGGTCACCACTTAGCAGTTGCAAAAAACAGTTGAACTTTGGAACATGGAATATGCAGACATTGCTGGACAATACAGATAGTGAACATCCTGAACACAGGACTGCCATCATTGCGAGGGCATTGAGACATTTTAATATTTACATAGCAGCACTCCAAGAAACTCAAAGAGCAGGAGAAGGACAACTGAAGGGAAAAAAAGGAGATTATACCTTCTTCTGGAAAGGACTGCCTGAACGAGAATGACGAATATATGGAGTAGGCTTTGCTATTAAAAATAATCTTGTGAAGCTCTTGTCAGAAGTTCCTATTAGCATTAATGAACGACTCTCAACTCTCCGGTTAAAACTTGCCGAAAACCAGCAGGCAACTATTCTAAGTGCTTATGCACCAACATTAGATGCTGATGGAGACATCAAGGAAAACTTTTATAACCAGCTGGACACCATCTTATCAGAGATACCTAAGGAGGATAAAATTATCCTCTTGGGAGATTTCAATGCAAGACTTGGGCGTGATTTCGATTTATGGCCTGAAACCATTGGGAAAGAAGGAGTTGGCAATAGCAACCTGAATGGAATTCTACTTCTGACTAAATGTGCAGAGCATGATCTTGTTATTACACACACACTCTTTCGCCAGAAAAATAAATTTAAAACATCATGGAAGCTCCCTTGGTCAAAACACTGGCATCTCCTGGATTACGTAATTGTCTGTGCCAGAGATCGTCGTGATGTACTCCTCAGTAGAGCCATGACGAGTGCTGATGACTGCTGGACAGATCACCAATAAATTCAATCCACTTTGGCCATTAATATTGTTCCTCAATGTAGGCTCCAAGGAAGAAAACCAAGGCGTAAAATGAACATCCATGCTCTTCAAGATCCTATTAAGCGAGTCTGCTTTCAAACAACTCTCAAGAAACATCTACCAATGGAAGTCCCTGAAAATGTCGAGGAACACTGGATTAATCTGAAGACACAAACTATTGGATACCAAACTAAGAAACATCAGGATTGGTTTGATGAGAATGATAGTGAGATTGAACATATCATTGACAAGAAAAGGAAAGCCTTCCAGATATGGCAAAAAGACATTAACTGTGCTGCTAAGAAAAAAACCTATGCCTGTGCAAAGGCTGAGGTCCAAAGAAGAACTAGAGAACTGAAGAGTGCCTGGTGGATAAAGAAAGCTCAAGAAATCCAGCACTTTGCAGATGCTCACGATGCATGGGGCCTTTTTAATGCCACAAAGGCCATCTATGGACCAACAAATTATGGTAGAAATCCCTTTCGTTCAATGGATGGTAGCAAACTTCTAAAGGATAAAGAGTCTATTGCACTGCGCTGGAAAGAGCATTACCACAACCTCCTTAATCATAACTCTGTTGTGGCTGGTGAGGTCTTCTCGCAAATTCCACAACAATAAACTAGAGACAAGCTTGCAGTATCTCTTAATTTGTATGAAGTCAGTAAAGCCATCAATCAAATGAAGAACAATAAAGCTAGTGGACCTGATGGGATTGTTGCTGAAGTCTTTAAAGAAGTGACATCATGAGTGACATCAGAGCTGCAATTGATGACTGGTTAGCAGGAATCAAAAGCTGTTGTTTTTTCCCCTCCTGTGTCTTGCTTTCTGGCTAGTGGCTTCTTTTTCCTCGTAATCTCCATTTGAGATCAGTCCCCAGCTAAAGCCCATCCTGCTCTCTGATCACAACCTGCCTCCCAGAGAGATGCTCCGCCTTCAGAATAATGAACATGCAGGCCCCCCGAGGTTGGGTCCTGGAGCCTTGCAGCCGGTGGGCACTCCCACCACCACCCCTCCCTGGGAGGAAGGAGAGGCAAGAGAGATGGTGGCAAGCTGCACCAGGGGAGTGATAACCTTTTACCTGCTTGTCACCCTCCATGGTCAACGTAATTTCAGTTTTCTGACACTTTCATAGAGCAGGGAGGGCAGCTTACGGGCTTCTCTTGGTGAATTCTGACCTTTATACTGTGTTTATGTATATGTTTATGTATATGGATATTGTTTATGTATTTTGCTTTGTAAATTAAGTTGATATGGTTTTATTGTACTTTGTGTATTCTATTGTAAACCGCTTTGAGATCTTTTAGATAGTAAGCAGTCTGTAAATGGAAATAACAACAACAACAACAACAATAATAATAATAATAAGAAGGTGGGCCTGAACTTACACAGCAACTTCATAAGCTCATCGAAAAAATCTGGATGAGGGAGGAGATCCTGGAAGACTTGAGGGATGCCATAATTATCACCCTTTTAAAGAAGGGTGATAGAACAGATTGTGGGAACTATAGAGGTATCTCCCTTCTTGCTACCGCAGGTAAAATCCTTGCAAGGGTCCTCACAAACCGCCTCCTACTGATCTCAGAGGATGTCCTCCCCGAATCTCAAAATGGTTTCCACCCTTCCAGAAGGACAGTGAACATGATCTTCACTGCACGACAGTTTCAAGAAAAATGCCAGGAGCAGAATCGAACTTTATATATGGCATTTATTGATCTAAGGCCTTTGATACTGTAAATTGAACAGCTCTCTGGACCATCCTTCTGAAAACTGGATGCCCTGATAAATTTGTGAATATTTTGTGACTCCTTCATGACAACATGACAGTGACAATTTTGGATAACAATGGCTTTCAGAGCTATCCATTCAGAGTCGGAACAGGCATACAACAGGGATGTGTCATTGCTCCTACCTTATTTGCTATCTTCATTGCTATGATTCTACACCTTCGTACTGGTGTGGAAATCATATATTGAACAGATGGAAAGCTGTTCCTGCATTGAACAAGGGGTTGGACTTGATGGCGTTATAGCCCCCTTCCAACTCTACTATTCTATGATTCTATGAAAGCTTTTAAATCTCAGTAGGCTGAAAGCAAAAAGTAAGGTAATGTCAACCTCTGTCGTAGAACTTCAATATGCCGATGATAATGTAGTCTCCGCACATTCAGAGAAAGATCTTCACACTATCCTAAATGTCTTTGTAGAAGCGTATGGAAAGCTTGGGCTCTCACTTAATATTAAAAAAACCCAAAGTGCTTCATCAACAGGTGCGAACTAGTCCCTCTGTAGCACCATCAATCCAGCTTAATGGTGTAATGCTGGAGAACATTGATCACTTCCCCTATCTTGGCAGCCATCTCTCTGTAAAAGCTGACATAAAAGCTGAAATTCAACATTGTCTGAGCTCTGCGAGTGCCATATTTTCCCGAATGAAGCGTAGAGTGTTCAAGGATCGGGATATTTGCAGGGAGACCAAAATGCTTATTTACAAAGCCATTGTACTACCGACCTTACTGTATGCCTGTGAAACATGGACCATTTATAAACGCCATTCCCAGCTTCTTGAAATATTCCACCAACACTGCCTCCAGAAAATTCTGCAAATTACTTGGGAAGACAGACGGACTAATGTTAGCATTTTGGAAGAAGCAAAGACTACCAGTGTTGAAGCAATGATCCTTCAATATCAACTTCGCTGGACTGGCCATGTTGTTCAAATGCCTGATCACCAACTTTCAAAGCAGCTATTTTACTCCCAACTTAAGGATGGAAAACGGAATATCGGTGGACAGCAAAAGAGGTTTAAAGATGTTCTTAAAGATAATCTAAACAAATGTAACATGGGTATCGAGAACTGGGAAGTCTTCACCCATGAACGTCCCAAATGGAGGTAGGCTATTATCAAAGGTGCTATGGACTTCGAAGAAGCATGAATACAGGGCAAACGGGACAAACGAGTTAAGTGAAAGGCACATCAAACAAATCCTCATCGCGACCATCTTCCATCTGGAAACCTATGTCCTCACTGTGGGAGGCTGTGTGGATCCAGAATTGGCCTCCACGGTAATTTACGGACCCACTGTTAAAGACCTTATCTTGGAAGACAATCTTACTCGGCCACGAGTGATCGAGCATCTTTTTAATGCACCAGACAGTCCACTTTTAACTTTCAGCCTGTATTGATTTTAATTCCTGTTTTTAATTTTTATAGCACATTACTTTTTTTTTATCCCAGTCTTTATGGCTTTGGCTGTGGATGATTTTAGTTGCTTCCACTCTGGTGTGAATTTATGCTGTTGATTTTAGTTATAATTTGTAGTTATTGTATTATATTGATTGCCATTTTCTTTCTTATAGAGCACTTTGTGTAATTTGCTTTCAATAGGCTCTATAGAATTACTTGGAATGAATGAATGAATAAATCTTTAGGAATGGGAGTTTAAAAAAACAAAAAACCATGGTTCCATCATACTTAAATTCCATTGGAATCTATGGGGCTTAAATTAGCAATGTGGCTCATCTCATTGATTCTAGTGGAACTTATACATAACAGTAGCTAGATTGGGAGCAATGTCTCCTTTTTACGAACTAAAACAATGCCATATGTCATCTCTCTTTTTTCTTATTTTATATAACAACAGTTCTGCACTACATTCATCCTCACAACAATCATGATACCATTCCCATTTTAGACATTAGGAAAATGTAGAAGAGAAAGAACTTGGCATTACTAAGAACCATGCTAATTAGTTGGGCTTTGCATCAAGGTAATCCAGAACCAGCTTTGCCACCTTAGCCTCTGGATCAGACCGGCTTTCATTATGTGCACATACATTTTCTTTTATGTGACATTCATGTAGGTCTTGTAATTCTGTTTTGTGGTATCTGTAGTGTACTGAATGGTTTGGGATTATTGTGGAAGGTAACACACAAATGTCTCATATGAATGAAGTGTTACTGAACTGAACATATACATATGCTTTGGTGTATGTCATTATTAGTGTCCTGTCCAAACCGGTCAAAGACAGATGCAGACATATGGGTGTGCTTTTCTTTAATGGATTTAATAGAAAGTTTCACTTCAGACTGCTTCATGAATCAGCTTACAGATTACACAGGATTCAGCATCATTACTAGGAATAGCTAGGCACAACAACACTGCACTAAGACGTTGCAACAATTAGACACGCCTCTTTACCAACCTTAAGTAAGGATGAGTGGGCTCCCTACTTGTGCAAGGAAAGTGTAACTGTGCTCTGTCAGACCCCTACTTTGGGTTGGGTCTCGTAATGGATCTCTCACACTGGCCCCAGCACAGGTCTCTTACAATCCCACTACTAGGCACCACCACCTGTCACTCTGTAATGTAATACTACCCTGAGACTGAGCGTTAGTCTCCTCCACAGATTGCTATGTAGTGTCTGGGTGCACTTACAGGCTACAATCCCCTTGTATCTTTCTGCCTTTAAAGATTACAGTCCTGGGTTGCTTTGGATACCTGCTGCTGTTACACTATCCCTTCACCACTGCCACCATTGATACTGTTCCCAGCTTTGGTATTTGCTCTGCCCACCCTTCTGGTCTGTAATATCCCAGCCAAGGATCAGGTGTTGTTGTTAAACCAAAACTATTTATTTATTAACACAAGGAATAAATAAGATTACTTTAAGTTCAGTCAACATGCATGTGGTTACATATAATAGTTTTTCTCTTTATATATCTTAGTTCTAGAACCTGCCTCACTACCTGTCTAAACACAAATCCACCCCTCCAAAACCCAGAACCAACAACAGCCAACCAACCAACCAACCAACCTCCAACTTTCATTCTCTCATTTATACCTTCAATCACCCAGACACTCAGCAAATCACAACTCAGCATTCCTTAACATTCCACCCATGTACTCCCCCTGTCACTCACTGTACTTACCACATTTACCCTACAAAACTGACACCATAATTACTGTACAACATTTACAGTGGCATCACATACTCCTCCGCAGAGGGACAGTGGGAACTCTTTGGGCCTGTTAGCCCCATAGCCTACGTATCTGAGGTGAGGGCAGTTCGACTACCTCAGCAAGGTCCTCCTCAGGAGGAGGGCTGTGCAGTGGTGATGATGGGGTGAACAAGGAAGGAGTGGAAGGGAAGGTGGAGAGACAACTTCCTGACCAGTCAGTGTCTCCTCAGTGGTAACTGGATCTACAGGGGCAGAGCTGTCACTATCAGGGCCGTGGGAGCCTTCAAGCTCAACCACATCTGGAGACATCGGTAGTGCCTTCCTCCAAATTCAAGTCTGGCTCCTCCTCTTCATCCTCATCGCTTCATGCCCATTCCACAGGGCTCATGACATCATCCCCCCATGCTGATCCTACCCCCACCCTGGAGCTTGGATTTATCAGGATAGTATCCATGGAATTCTCTCACCAAATCTGGAGCATGAACTGTCGTGGCTTCCCAGGATCGTTTCTCCAGTCCGAAACCCTCCAGTGGATTAGGTACTGCAGCTTCCCTCAGCACCTATGGGAGCTGAGAATCTGCTCCACCTCATATTCTTCCTGGCCATCGACAAGTATGGGAGCGGGCAGTGGCTGGGTGCCCAATAATGATCAACCAGTTCCTCAAGAGTTAGCAGCAAGTGGTGAAATACCAGGTGTATTTTCATGGAGATAGGTAAATGTAGTTGGTACACTACTGGGTTGATCTGCACCTCCACTTCAAAGGGCCCCACCTGCTGTGCTTCTAGCTTGTAGCATGGGGTAGCAATTGGTAGGTAATGCATGGAAAGACATACCCTGTCTCTCACCCATATTGTGGGACCAAGCTGTCAATGTTGGTTGGTCACCCGTTTGTAGGCAGCCTTGGCCCTTTCTAATAGTTCTTGCAACATCTTTTGCATCACCTGTAGTACCTGAACATACTAGGTAGGGACAGCCAGTGTGGTGGTAGGGTTGTGAAAGGAGCATGGGTGGTAGCTGTAATTGGTAAAGAAAGGGGTCTGCTGAGTGGATGAATGCACAGAATTGCTATAGGCCAACTCTGCCAGAGGCAGCAGGGACACCCAGTTGTCCTGTTGATAGCTGACATAATAATGAAGATACTGTTCCAGGGTGGCATTCATCTCTATTTGCCTGTCCGTTTGTGGATGGTATGCAGAAGATAGGCACAGCCCAATTTACAACAACTGTAACAGTGCATGCTAAAATCAAGCACTAAATTGGGGGCCTGATCTGAGACCAGACTGTTTTGGAGGTTGTGTGCCCAGATAATGTGTTTGATGAACACATGAGCGGTCTGTCTGGCAGTGGGGAGGCCTGGGCATGGAATGAATTGGGCCATTTTACTGAAGGTGTCGACCACAACCAGAATGGCAATATTCCCCATGATAGTCCAGAGTCACCATTCTCCATGGCCCTTCAGGAGTGGGTAAGGGTTCCAATACATCCATGGGTCATCCCACGGCATGCTTAGCTCTCATGCAGGGCAAGATTGTACATACTTCTCCACATCATGTATTATTCTTGGCCACCAAAATTCTGATGTGACTGATTGCAGAGTCCTAAACATCCCAAGATGCCCTGTGGTGGGGGTATCATGACACTGCTGCCGAATCTTGGCCCAGAGTTCTCCTGGAGGCACATACAGAGCCTCGTAGCAGAGCAGTCCTCCTCTGCTAGTAAATCCTGAGGCCCTATCCTGAGAGGGCTCCTGTAGTTCTTGGACCCATTTTTGAATGAAAAATTCTTGCTCCTGGGTGGCTGGCAGTTCTTTGGTCAGCACAGGTGGCCGCCACAATCAAGGTATGATGTGGTGAAGAGGAGGTTCTGTCCGAGGCTCATTATATTTTGGCTTGTGAGAGATGCATCAACTCTGCAGTTTTTGACATGCAGGAAGTAGGTAACCTGGCAAAGAACTGAGACCAGCATACTTGGTGCTGATTCAGTTTGTGACCTGTTTGGAGGTTCTTGAAGTTCTGATGATCTGTGTGAACTTCTACAATGTGTTGTGCCCCCTCTAGGAGATGCTGCCACATCTCAAAGGCTTCACAGATGGCTAATAGTTCCTTCTCCCCTACTGTGTAGTTTTGCTCAGAGTCAGAAGCATGAACAGGAATGTAAATCCCTTCCCTTTCTGGAGGGCTGTAGCAACACTGCTCCAATGGCTACATCTGAGGCATCTGTTTCCACCACAAAAAGCCAATGGGGGTTGGTATGTTGTAGTATTGGTACAGAGGAAAACAATGTTTTAAGATGGTCAAAAGCCTGTTGGGCTGCCTCGCTTCACTGAAAAGGTCCCAGTCCTTTAAGGCAGTCTGTTAGAGAGGCAGCCATGTTGGAAAATGCAGCTATGAACCATCTGTAGTTGTTGGTGAACCCCGGGAAAGATTGCAGGCCATTTTTGGTTTGGGGGGGGCACCAGAAGAGCGTACAACACAACTTTCCTGGGTCCATTTCCACCCCTGTTGAGGTAATACGATAGCCTCAGAAGTCCAGCATGGTTAAGTCAAATCCACACTTCTCTAACTTGGCATACAGGAGATGCTCTCTCAGTCTCTGTAGCACTACCCTCATGTGACCCTCAAGACCATCTTGACTGTAAGCCCTGCAAGATCCTCTCCCTGCTTGCAAGCCTCTTTCCACCTGGCCTGGAAGGATGGGGCCTTGACTGACTGCAGCTATAAAAGGTATCACTACCTGAAGATGCCAGAGACCAGTTTGACTGTGGGGTGTTGTTTAGGGGCTTCTGTTTGGGTAAAAGTTTAATTTCTGCCGGTCAGTTTTTTGTTTTGCTGTTATTGGGATTATGCTTCTGTATTTTATTGTTGGATCTTATTAGGAATTATAAGGGTTTATCAATTTATTGTGTTTCTTAAGATGTTTTTGTTAACTTATTGACAATTTGAATTTATTTTGTAACAGTGAATTGTGTACCTTTTTTATGTTATGAGCTGCCTTGAGCATAGATCGTATGGAAAAGCAGCATACAAATAAATAGTGATGATGATGATGATGTGATCCTCATGCTGCTCTGGGGAGTCAGAGTAGATAAGGATGTCATATAAATAAACAATCATAAAGCAATACAAATAGTCCCAAAATATGTCATTCATAAAATGTTGGAACACTGAAGATGCATTCGATAACCCAAAGGGCATGGCCAGGTACTTGAAGTGGCTGTACCAAGTCTTTAAAGGAGTTTTCCATTCATCCCCTTCTCGGATCCTGACGAGGTTGTAAGCCCTGCACAAGTCCAGTTTTGTGTAGATTTTTGCTGTTCTGAGGCACTCTCTCATTGATGAGGGGGAGTGGGTAGCTGGTACGGATGGTTATCTTATTCAGCTCCCTGTAGTCATTGCAGGGACAGAATTCTCTGCTCTTTTTCTTAATGAAAAGCAAGGGGGCCCAGGCTGGGGATTTGGAAGCGTGGATAACCCCTAGCTTCATTGACATCAAGTCCATAAAATTGCTAGACATCCCCAAGTCCATCATGGCTTGTACTTGGATGCTCTGACCCAAAGATAAGTCCAAATGAAGCAGCAGATGCAGGGCTGGCTTGGGCGGGGTGTGAATGTTGAGAGGGCTTTTGCTCACAGTCAATCCCAACTCATGGACCTCTACAAGAGCTGGGATTTCGAGTTTTCCTGCACTGGGGCTTTCTCAGAGTTGGAGGGACAGGCTTTCACAAGGTGTCTTGCCTTTCTACAGTATAGGCACAGCCCTTCTCAGCGACACTTCTCTTTCTCCTTCTCCATCATTCATGACCATGCCCCTTCAACTTGCATGGGCTCTATCCCTGAATAAGTGGTGGTTCCTATGCTGGAAGAAAAACGTCTATGGGGAGAGGTATGAGAAGTAACAGTTGAGCTGAAGAAGCTTTGTGCTCCAAGCAGTGACTTCCAAGCCTGCTGTCAACTTGTAGGCACAGCTGGATGAGCTCTGATAAGGTGTTGGGAGTCAATTTGACCAGTATCTCATTGCTGAGGCCATTCTGGTATTGGTATATCTGGGCTGAATCATTCCAATCCACTTCCTGTGCCAAAATTCAAAAATCATTGGTATAAGTTCTGATTGAGTCCTTGCCCTGGTGCAGCTTTCCTAGTTGGTGGCTACCGTGACCTTTCTTTGAGGATATTGAAAAATGTTTGCCATGGCTGCAAAAAAAAATGTTATATTGTCCCAACATAGGATCATCCCATAGCAGCATAGACCACTGAGCTACCTTCCCTTCCAATAGGCTGATCACAAAGGCCAGTTTTAGCGAGTCATTGGGAAAGTCTCATTGCTGCACTTTGATGTACAACTTGCACTGCATGATGAACATTGCAAACTGCTCCCACTTCCTGCTGCATCTGAGGGCAAGTTCCATGGGGGTCTCAATGTGAGGTTCTGGCACCTGCTGTGCTAGAGCAGACCCCTGTTGCAGAGCTGTCATATTGTTTCTGAGCTGGGTCAACTTCACTTGCAGGTTTTGATTCTTCAGTTAAAGAGTCTGGGCCTTAGCTCAAAGATTCTGGGCCTCGGCTCAAAGACTCTGGGCCTCGGCTCAGAGTTCCTGGAGTTTGGCTAACATGCTTTCCAAGGAGCGCTGCATGTCATCTGCCCCGCCACTCACTTCCATCTCACTCATGGGGTCATCGGGTAGAGGAGGTAGTGGCTGCAGCAAACTGTCCTGCCCAAACTGGTCAAAGACAGACACAGACATGTGGGTATGCTTTTCTTTAATGCATTTTATAGAAAATTTCAGTTCAGAGCGGTTCATGAATCAACTTACAGATGACAGAGTTTGCATCCAAATCAAAGTTTGTTTAGTTCATAAGTCAGTAAATGCACCAACCTAATTTTAAAAAGCTGAAATGTGCACAATAAAAACAATCATATATAAAAAAATTCATAGTATTATTGAAACTAGACATCAAGGCAGTGCTAGTTCCCCAATATCTTTTCTGTACAGAAACATATTGCATGTATTCTGGATCCTTTTAAGACTGAGTTTTGGAGACCTCCTATGTGCACCTTCACCATTTTAACCTCCTAAGCAGATGGAGCCTGGAGGAGGTGCTTCCTCTTGAGCTTACTGGTCAGATGTCAGGCAATAGAAAACATTCCTTAAGATTTCACAGGACCAAACCATGTTGATCTGTATAGATAATTAATTTACCATGACCTAGAGTAGTGCCTAGATGTTAACAGGCAGTGAAACTGTGAGATACCACTGATCATGAGCTGCATATAGATGTATCTGGAACAGACTGGAAGGACTGGTTTCCTCAGAGCCTGATTTTGGGGGATGACGAGAGATACATGCAGCCAAAATGCAGCTTGGGGTTAAAATTATATGCTGTTTTATGGATTCTGTGATTCCTGTTGAGAGACGGGTAGCAGCAGTTCCCAAACTGTCATCGAGGTAGCTTCATGTAGAGCACACTGCAGGAGTCGATCTGTAAGATTCCAGCCAGCATTGGATGTAGCCCAGAAGGACCAGTGCCCTATTTTAATATATATAGCATACATTAGTTATACAGGCACTATGTGAGTGAAGTAATTCAGATTTTACAACTACATATTTTGATTAATAATCAATCATATCCCACAGGTTGAGTGCGGAGCAGTGCTTTATTTAAACAAAATAGAATATTGTTTTTCTATAGAGTCTTATTAATTTTTGTATCTTGTCTACTACATTTTTATGATTAAGATTTCTATTAGAGTTCTGAAATAGGACTGCTTCATATATCAATAATAACTAACCTTAAGTAATGATTTTGTGTGTATTTTCAATATTTCTGAAACATTTTCAGTTACTTTATTAGTTAAATTTTTAGAAATTGCTAAAATGATTGAAATCCACACAAGTATCCTCCTGAATATTTCAGAAATATGGAACATATACCAAAAAATACTATAATCTTCTCTTTTCCATTTTCTAAAAATGTAGTATTCATGAAAAACAAACCATCAATAAAGAATACATTTCTCTCCTTCCAGAGCATGTTAGACAGCTGCATAATCTTTCCTTACAGTGCGCAGCATATTCTGTGGGAGAAGTGCTTTGCAGTGATTGCTCATTCTTTTTGCAGCTGCCAAAAGCATTTTTTAAAAAATGTTGTCACATTAATTAGAAAATAGACTGAGATGAGCAGGTAACTTTAACATATGATGCTGAATAGCTGTCAAGCGTTAATAGCATTTTGGTCACTGCCATCCAGGGCAAAATTCTAATACAATTGAAATTTCTAATGAGTTCTGACTTTGCTTTTTTCCTCTCCAAAGTCTTTTAATTTACAGTACTATATTTTAGAGCTCCCTTAGGTAATTGAAATACTCTTAACTATGGTCCTGATCCAAGAAAAGGCATTTGATTTGCAGCAAAACTTCTGAAATCTTTGTGTCGCACTGAGAGGAACCCCTCTCCTTTGTTGCATCATTTGGAGAATGTTTGCCAGTGCATGTCAATTAAAAAGGCATTTTTTATATATATGTATGCCTGTAAAGCTTCCCCAGGAGTGTGTTCTTATACAATGGCAATGCAGACATATTGTACCATTCCTTCCTGAGGATTTTGGCTGTTAAGCCTTGTCCATTAATCATTTGAGGGCAGATGAGGAAGTTCTTTGCTTTCCAGTTCCATGGCTCTGAGGTTTTGTAATTTTCATAGAATAAAATAGGAGTTTGATCACTGAACTGAAATTAATTTTAAAGGTTATATCATTCACTACGAAATGAAATTGCTGACCAAGGAAGATATTTTTTAAATGTATAAAAATGGAGGGAGAAAATGTCATGCCCACAAATGGGTATTGGCACAGCATTTCATCTTTTTAGTGTCAGTGACATACTGTCTGGGCTGGGACGTGCAGTGCATGGAATGATATTGTATAGACTATCTATACTGCATGGAGGATTATTCAAGTTCCCACCACATATTTTCTTAAAATTATCAGAATTAGATTAGGAACTGGTTTTTAAAGCACTGTGATACATGTGTCTCCCTGCTAAGTTGAATTCCTCTCTCCTGGTCAGAGTGGTGGTAGTGGCTAAATTTTAATTATATTTGACATCAGGCAATACAAAACCAAATGTGATTAACACCAATCTAAATAGTAGGAGTTCTCTGACACAGTTCCTGATATTAGGCTGTGAGCACACTAGCTGCCTACAGCAAAGCATTTCCGTGGGCCACACTTAGAGGGGCAACAGGTTGATTTGCTAAAAAGTTGCAAAATCTATGTTAAGCTGAATGATAAAAAAAATGCACTGATCCCATCAGGTTTTACATTAAAAAGGGGTGGGGTTTGACAGTGTTGTGTGCCCCCATTTTCAGAAAAGAGACACTCACTGGAACTGGGAGAACAGTAAGTATGTCTCTACCCTTAATCTACAATAAACTCTGTAAAAATGTGTGCAGAGCAAAATTATGTCTCAGTTGCAGCAAACCTGTTTGCTTATCAGATGTGTGCAAGTCTAATCAAGCCATACGAACTTCACCGTAGTACAGTGTCTGCATGTTTATTGAGAGTGGTGTCAGTATCTGGCTGTCCTGTTCCACATCATAGTCTACAAAGAACCTTTTGTATCTTCACTTCTGTTGGATCTGCATCTCCCAAGAGAGCATGTCACCTTAAAATAAAGAACACAGTAGCACAGAACTGTCGAGCACTGACATTGCTCCTAGCAATTGTATTAGTTAATATGCAGGTAGTGTGGCTTGACTTGAGCAAGAAAGAGTTGCCAGTATACAGCTAAGGCTATAACTCCATGCGGATTATGGTAGTTTGGTTGTTGCACATTTTAGCACAGGGTTTATGAACACACTGTTGCACGCCACACTAATCTCTGAGCGGTGAGAGATCTCTAGGGGTCCCTGCGCTTACCCAGGGTTTGGGTTTCTTGGAAAGAAGGTTGACAGAGACTATGGTGTTTTTATGATATGTGGTTTATTTACACACATTCATAGCCTGAGCATAAGATGGAGGGGTTCAAAGCATTAGCCGTCCAATAGGTCTTGCTTTTCCATCAGGCTTATAGGAGGCATCCTGAAGACATTGTGCAGGGAGCAGGCTTCTCTGTGTGTCTCTAGCTTCCAGCCTTTCCTCTCACTAAACTAAAACACATGTTTTGGCCCCAGAAGGGGGGGGGCTCTCCTGAAGAGTTTCAATAACAATAAGATCTCCCTGGCCCATTTGCCTGTCAAGAATGCCTGGTCTGTAAGGTTGTTAACTAAAATGGTTCTGTGGCAAGGAATTGTGGAGGGAACATCTTGCCTGAATTAGGGCCTCTGGGAGGCCATGAGACTGTTGGTTCTCACAGTTAATTAAACAGTGAGCAAGAATACCTGCTTATCAGCCTGAGACTGGTACCTCAAGGCCACAGCCCCAGGAAGGTTGGAGAAGTGCATGATCATGACGTGCGAAAGCTCTAGAAGATTTCATCATCAGAAAGCCCCTTGATTGGCTAATTCATGGCTGTTGCTGGGCTTTCTCTAATAAAAATAGAACTAAGATTGTGGGTCTGTCCCCAATGTTAGTCGGTGCTACCTGATGTTGGGGTTCCATCTTTCATCTGCTATCCAGGCTATACATCTCTGGGGAGATGAGGAACCATTATTCTGCTGGTTTTCCTATATTGTGTGAGTATAGAGTAGGCTAGACGGATTTGTTATTTTTGCTTGTGACTTGAACTCTCTGCCTTTTGTATTTTACCTAACTCTTGGGAAGTGTGGACTAAGGAATTGATTTGCTGCTATATTTTTTGCACTTTTATTTTAATAAAGCTACCTCATTTTCCAGTGTGTGCTCATTTCAGGGGGAAATTGGCACTGAATCCAGCACCTTGGCCAATTAGCCACAGACTACCGTATAGCTGGCTATTTTGCCTTAAGACTCCAAGACAAGGAGTGCATCTTTGCCTTTTGGAATATTTGGCAGGTCTATTTCTGGCACTGAGTTTCCCCTTGGCCTAGAGTGGGTGACCAGTTTTAAGGGGTGGCAGGGTTGTTGTTGGTCTAACTCAATCCTGGTAAGGGAGGCATGGGTTGTGTTTGGCTGGGATCAATTGCCCTGGGCTTGGGAGTTGATCCCCCAGTGTGAATGTTGAACATTCTTGACATTGCCAGTTAATGGGCACTTGATAGACCCATTAGCCCACCTGGCCACTCCATTAGACTAACAAAAGGGACTAATCTGACCAGTGGAGCAGGTTTCTCAGCTGCAGAGCCCACCTCCAGGTGCAGGGTTCCAAACCAGAGGCCGGAAAGGGGACTCATAGAAATCATCTATCTCAACCCCAAACCCATACCAACACCGTACATTAAAAGCACCTCAAAAGCATGCATCCCCCAACCAAAATTTCTGGAGACTAGTTTTTAAGAGTGCTGGGAATAATAGCTGTCAGGAATAAATTACAGTTCCCAGGATACTTTGGGGGAGGGGGAATGTGCTTTTGATGTACTTTAAATATCTAATGTGTACGCAGCCAGGTTTTAGAACATCCACATCTCAGCACATAAACTTGTATTAAAATAAACTTGCTCATTTGACCTTGTGCAGCTTGATAATTGTGCAGTAGAAGTGGGAAAAAATTGACCTAACATGCAATATTTACAATACAAGTGAAAGGACTTGTCCACACTAGGGTATTAATATGAACGTAGTTCACTGTTCTACAACAAAGGCTCTTACCATATATATACAGAGAAATGCCAGATGTCCAAGCTGGATTAAGAAAGGGAAGAGGCACCAGAGATCATATTGCAAACATACGTTGGGTAATGGAACAGCTCAAGGAATTTCAGAAGGAAATCACTCTGTGCTTTATAGATTACAGTAAAGCCTTTGACTGTGTAGATCTTGAAGAACTATGGAATGCTTTAAAATAAATGGGGGTGCCACAGCATCTGATTGTCCTGATGTGCAACCTATACTGTGGACAAGAGGCTACTGTAAGGACAGAATATGGAGAAACCGATGGGTTCCCCATCGGTAAGGGTGTGAGACGGGTGTATTTTATCACCCTACTTGTTTAATCTGTATGCAGAACATAACACACAGAAAGCGGGATTGGACCAAGATGAAGGAGGTGTGAAAATTGGAGGGAGAAATATCAATGATTTAAGATATGCAGACAAAACCATACTACTAGCAGAAACCAGCAATGATTGAAATTAATGCTAATTAAAGTTAAAGATGAAAACACAAAAGCAGGACTACAGCTGAACGTCAAGAAGACTAAAGTAATGACAACAGAAGATTTATGTAACTTTAAAGCTGACAACGAGGACATTGAAATGGTCAAGGATTATCAATATCTTGGCAAAGTCATTAACCAAAATGGAGACAATAGTCAAGAAATGAGAAGAAGGCTAGGACTGGGGAGGGGAGCTATGAGAGAACTAGAAAAGGTCCTCAAATGCAAAGATGTATCACTGAACACTAAAGTCAGGATCATTTAGACCATGGTATTCCTGATCTCTATGTATGGATGTGAAAGTTGGACAGTGAAAGAAATGGATAAGAAAAAAATAAACTCATTTGAAATGTGGTGTTGGAAGAGAGCTTTGTGCATACTATGGGCTGCAAAAAAGATGAATAATTGGGTGTTAGATCAAATTAAACCAGAACTATCACTAGAAGCTAAAATGATGAAACTGCGGTTATCAGACTTTGAACACATCATGAGAAGCACAGGGTATCTTTAATCATGTTTTTTCCTTCTTGTCTGGTGACAGGTTCAAAGGACATTTGTGACTCTTCAAAATGTAGCAAGTAAAACTGAACTACAGAAAACATATAAAAGCCTTCAGAAAGAGTTGAAAAAGCTGGACCATTTGGCTTACAAACGACAACAGGTGAGAACCTTTGGTAGCCTGATCATATGTGTGAATACACTTGGGTTGCTGATTTTCAGCTGAGCTTCTTTCCAAGTAAGTGTGCATAAGATGGTAGCCTAAGGAGAAATTAGTAAAGAAAAATAATTAAGGCCCAATCCAGCAAACGCTATCATTTGGAGCTTCTGTTGATTTCAATATAGTGTGTGCACTTAATCTTACCCACAAAGTCTTATTTAAGTGTAAGTTGAAGTGATTTGGAAAGTCTTAAAACCTTAGCATTATCACTGGCTTAAATTAGGGACTTTTTCATATTTCAAGTAATGATTTTTGTTTTGAATTTACTTCGCTTCCCTCAGCTGCAATAGTTTCTAAGTTTTGTTCTCTTAACTCTAGGACAAAAACAGAGGGTGTAGCCCTGTGTCCATTTATACATAGGATGTATGTATGCAGAACAGAGACCAATGTACACTGAAAAGAAGCATGATGTGATTGTTAAATAATGTTATGGAAAGCTGGCACAATTTTGATGGGGAAAAAAGCATGAAAAGGTGGTTGAAGACAGTCTTATGAGAGGGATGGAGAAAATGAGGGAAATAGTTCATGTAATAGCATTATAATAATCCTCCACATAGTGTTCTCATTTCAGGAAAAATATTGCTGATCTAGAGCGGGTAGTGAAAAGGTTGTAGCAATTTCATAGGGAAGTAATGTAAACTGCCTCATGTGATGAACATGGAAAGAATGGAATTGTTTTCTTTAGAAGGGAGATAGTCCCTTTCAGGTACCTTTTATATTCTTCAGGGGCCACCAGATCAAGGATTCGGCAAACTAATACCTGTTATTAACAGAAAAGTAGAGGTAATTTGAACTTTTCTTTATTTCCTTATGCTGTGACCTTCTACATTAAATAGTTCAGTGAGTAAATTATCAGTATGAAAGTATGGAGTGATTGCTGCCTAGGGATGAAGGAAGAATCCACAGAACTTGGATCCATAGCAGACTGATATGATCCAAGCTGGGTCAGTCATGATCCAGATTGAGTAATGGAGTTCACTTTAGAACAGGGATGTGCTAGAATTCTGCCCAATTTGGATTTGATACCAAATTTTCCATTAATTTGCTTATTTGCTATAATTGTGGATTGGATTTTTATGTAGTGATTTTCTGTGGCTATTTTTGGAAACAGATTTTTAAAATAAAATCCACATCTAAAAAATCACATCTAAAATAATATTGATATTCATATTGATATTTCATTCAATTTTATTGATATTTCCTTTCAAACTACCAATATTAATAATATTTTTTCTGAGGGGGGAAACAAATTGGTAAAAGCAGCAGTTTGTAGACAAAGAATGGACTTGAATTGATACTTGTTAGGCCCATGGAATGCATTTGAACTGGCACTGGCCAATGGTTCCCATCCCTCCTTTAGAACCCACAGTTCTGTGAATCCCCCTGTCCTCCTGAGGAGTCCAGAGTGGCATCTCCTTTTTTCTTTTAAAACACTTTGGTAGCAGTTTTCCAGCTGCTCACCATGTGCTTACAATAGAAACAGTAAGTTCCTCTGGGAGCAATGGGACTTGGTGAGGTTTTGTTGCCCTCAGAGGAGGATGTATGGGTAAAAAACATGGCTGCCCCCATACACAGTTCATGTATCCAGGATTTTAGTGTACTTGTGACTGATTAGTAGTGTGCCTATGCAAAAAACAAAAGGTAGTAGCAAAGACAGGAGTTCTTTCTAACTCATACCTTATTTATCCAAAAAATGTGTGTTACTAAACATTTTAGAAATAGCTCTGCCAACGCCAATATAGATAAAGTCCATCATTATTACCTTACAGTGGATGGGGCTGTGGCTTAGAGAGCATGGATTTATGACAGCTCTGCAAAGTAACCCCTTGTTATTCCCCGTTTTGCTAATGGAAGGTAAGTTAGAGTAGTGTATGACAATCCTGAAATGTAGTCCAATGTTGTTGTTCTTATTTTTTTAAAGGAAATGTAGTGCAAGGGCAAGTTGATTGTAGCAGGAATGAAATTAATTAAAGACTGGAGGAAGAGAAGGGAACTAGGGGAAACATTGAGGATTTCAGTGGTAAATGAAAAGTTGTCTGGATGCCAGGTCTACTATAGAAGTTCAGCAGGTCTACCTATTAAGAAAAAACAGAGGGATAGACCTGGAACACAAGTTTTTCAGAGGCCAGACCTACCAGACCTCACCACTGCTCAGTCAGCAGGTCTACTTGAAATGATTGACCTGTTCTCTGATGCTACTGATGTATGTATATTTATTTACTTGGCATACTTACTTTGCCCCAGCCTTGAAAAAGTCTTGTGGACACCTATCTCTATCCCTAAATGAAAAAGGGGGCAAGCCTTCAGTTAAGGCAGCTCTTACCTAAATTCTGAAACATCTGAATGACAGAATTTGGAAAAAGATAAAGTGAAAGGCACTTTTTCTATAATATACAAGTTCTTAATGGGAAAAGGTAAAATAGCTTAATTATATTTCTCAGTGAGAGAAGGAACTAAATGTTATGTTGGACAGCAATTGTTGGAATTTGTTTAAAGAGAGGAGACTTCCCCCCCCCCAGTGTAACTATGAGGCATATTTTCATAGCTGTTTATCTTCTTTTGAAGAAGATAGGGGTCATAGCTGTCATGGAGAAAGTTATATGTTTTGTTCAGATGACAAATGGAAGAAACCATGTAGATACTGTACATTTACTAGAGTATGACAACACTGTCTTGGAAGAATGATGGTTACAAATACTTATTTTGTAAATGTAGTGTAGATGTGGAAAGAGCATCTGGTATTAACTGATGTATTTCAGACATCGTATAAACTAAAGTCTGAATGATGGGTGGACTTTATCACTCTTGTCGGAAACATTAGTATTTATGTAAAATCTTGATAGATAATTATAATTAATAAGAATACAGATGAAGGAAACGGAATCTGTTACAAGCACACAGTAAATGAATAATTTATGGAAGGTGGAACAAGAGTTACTTTGTACTAGTAGAACAAAGAATAATTTAATGACAAAAGGATACAAAGTGATTAAAACAGCCTTTTCCTATATAGGGTTGTGTTTAATGTAGAACTAAGGCAATAGTTCCACCAGGCTAAGGATTTCTCCTTGTGTGACAGAACAATCTCTCACTCTCCTCCCTCTGTGGGCCACATTTGTCTGTTCCGGGTTTCCCCCCCAACCCTCCAGAACAGATTTGGGGGTGGTGGGGTGTGCAGGGAAGAGGAGAGGAGGGGAAACACTGTTGCACTAATGCTCGCTCTAGCATTAGCACAAAACGTTAGTTGAATACTTGTTGGGAAAATTATTATATACAAACAATAAGCAAAAATATTATTTTATAAAGCTATAAAGGTTTATAACATGTTAATAGTTTAGTTTAACATTCAATAATTTTAGTAGCCAACCAGAACCCTTTTTCTTCAAGTAGCTGACTTCCCTGACTGTGCTGGTTTGTTTGGAACTACTTGTACTCAAAACAATTGACTACACTGTGCTGAACATCTTGGTATCTCTAAGACGTAGAAACAATTGCAGTAGCTAAAATACTTACCTAAATTGCTTAGCTCACTAGCTGAAGTACTCAGCTCATGGCAAAAATGTACTTTTATGTGAAGTACTGAACATTTCCAAATTCACTAGGACATGATGTCTGTGCCATACCTGTGCAATGCCTTTTGCAATACTGTAATGCCTGTGTCATACTGATGTGTTAAATCCTGATTGGTAGATGCTAAAGTCTTTGTCCTGAAATGTATAAAAACCCCAGGCAACCAGCACCATGTGGCAGTTCTCCACTCACTAAGAGGGAGACTGACCAAGCATATGCTTGTTATCCAATAAAGGCCTACCTTTTTGCTGCAAGCCTGTGTTCTTTGATTTTACTCAAGAATCACCAGTCCAACAAACTACAAAATTCCCCATCATACTACGCATAATGTGTAGAATTTGGAACTATTGCTAGATGACACAAAGGGCAATGCTGAAGAAGAATTGGGCTTTTATTCATAAGGAAGAAATGTAGGTTAAAGCTAGTGGTTTAAAAAGAAGCTGTTGAAAGGATATTATTTTATACTTAGAGCCTCAACTAGCCTCCAAAAGTTCAAAGGTTTAGAAGGGAGGTGGGGAAAGAATTTAGGTAGGTATATCACCCCTGGATGTAATGGGACTCAGAAAAGCCTGTGAATTGTCGTTGCTTCTTATGACTGAGTTCAAAATAGATCAGCAACCCTTTATTTATGCTCCCGATTTTCTACAGGAGTATCCAAAGTAGCTTGGAAATGAATTAAGAACAGTGAATTGTGTCCAGTGATGTAGTTTAGTGGATGGTAGGGCTTCTGTCAGCCCAGTGGGAAGGGAAACAATTTTCAGCAATTCTCTCTTCTCCTGCAGCCCTCCAAACCCCTCTTACATCTGCTTTGGATGGTCCCTCAAGCCTCTGGGACTGCAGGGGGGAGAGGGAATAACAAAAAATTGCTTCCTTCTTGTCCTGCTGACAGAAGGCTTACCATCAGCTGAGCAACACCATTGGCTACAACCCAATATAAAACAAAACCACATTAAAACAATAAATAAACACACATAATTGATTAAAGCAGACAGTGGTAAGAACATAAAAGGCAACAGCAACACATCTGAAACCTAGATCATACCCTAAAGGCAGCCTGAAACAGATTCTTCATTAATCATCTGGAAACAAATAAGGAGTGAATGTGATGGATCTCCACCAGCAATAACTCCCATAGTCTTGGTGCCACCACAGTCAAGACCCTGTCTCTCACACCCACCAATCTAACCTTGTAGATGGTTTGAACTGAGGGCAGGGCCTCGGCTGCTGATTTTAACGGTTAGGCAGAATCACGGGAATTGGTAGTTTCTGGAGGTAATGTGGTTGTGATCCATTTTGGGCTTTAAAAACAGGAAGGATCCAGAGCCTTGCTGCATCAGAGTAAATTGTGGCTCCCTACAGCAAGTTTTTGCAGCAGACCTATCCTGAAAAAAATACATGTATGAGCTTTATAACGTTCATTTCAGCATACATGCTATGTGGCTCTGCAGTGTGTACCTGTTAAAGCTAAGATGTGTGAAGTGACCCAGAGCCTTTAAAGAACTGGAGTCATGATGTGCTCCTACATCAGGGTTGTAAGAACTGGACTAGTTAAGTCCATTACTCAGTTTCAGTATAAAGAAGGTTCCTTTCTTGAATTCCTGAGGACAACTTGGATCTAATGGCGAAATTAGATAAGACAGCAGCAAACCTGTTTGTTTAAACATGGAACTGATCCAATCATGTAGAAAGGGCTGGAGTAAACTTTTAATAGCAGAAGAGGCAGAAGGGTCCACAGTGGTAGAAAACATGCTTTACATGCAGAACGTTCAAGGTTCTATCTGTAGCATTTTCTTCTCGGTTGAACTCTGATACAGAACGAGAAGCTGGCTGGGAGAAAAGTGTTCGAGAGGAGAAGCTACAGGGAGGTAAGTTGCAGGTATAAGGTGGGTTCAACTCTCCTCTGTAGCCATTTTGCTTAGACATCACTCCCCATCTCATTTTAAATATGATTTGAGAAGATCTAGGTATAAACACATGCCATCTTTTTTTTAAAAGTTTGGGCCTGTCTTTCTCCTTATGATGTAGGATTTATGTATTAAATGTACACCCATTATTATTCCATCAACTAGAATAATCTTGTTTCATTCTCTTCCTCCTATATGAAGTAGGATGGAATGTGTCTATTCAGGTTATATAGTTTTACTTCATCTGCATTTACTTTGAACTAATATGGCTGGTTCCAGATGGGGTCTTAATATTGCAAACAAGTTGTTAAGATATCACAAATGGGTCATTGGCAACTTTTTTAAAAAACAACAACAACCCAGGAAGCTTAAATCTAGATTAAATGGGGGGGACGATGACAAGGAGAACACAGGATGAGATTCTTTTGCCAAGTCATGTGGATGCTGTGAAAAATTTGCATGCATTAGAAGCATGGATCCCACATTAAACACACATGTCTGGAAGCATTTTATGTGTTGGTATATTGTATGATTTTCTTTTTAATCCTGGGTTTTTAAAACTGCCAGTAGGTGACAGTGTTTTCAAACATATTTCCATTTATTTCAACTGCTTATATTTCCTCTGGTTGATGATTTAGCATCAGATATTGTAGGCTGCAAGCTTTAATAGGTTTACTTGGTAAGGGCAGATTTTAACTATTGAAGCCAAGCATTAAGGGCACATTTGTTTATTTTTAGGGAGTATTTTGGAATGTGTTTTAGTAAAAAGGAATTAAAAATAAAATATAAAAGTTGGTCTTTCCTCCTAACCATGAATGGTATAGCTCATTTATTAACTGTATGTTATTACTTTTTTGAATAATTAATAATAATTAATTGAGCTGTTAGGATTATCATTGAGTAGTTGGTAATATGAATATTTATTTAAACTTAATCTCATTGCTTTTAATTAACTAATGAGAAATATTTAATAATCTGACATCCTAAATTCAATTGTTACAATTTTAGGAGGGGTATAAGCAATTTGTCTCTTAAAAAACAGAACATAATTAAAAGGATATGATGTCTGGGGCAGGTTATAGCAACAAAGACAGCTTACCTGGGGAGCAAGCAGGCCAGCTACGCAATGGCGGGCAAGGCTCAGGCATGAGAGGCTGGTGGGAGTGGGAGAGGCCTGGCATGGCCAGACGCAAAAGGCTGGCAGTGGTGGCGGAAGAGGCCTGGCATGGTTGGGTGTGAAAGGCTGCTTGTGGCAGTGGCAGTGTATCCGGGTGTGAGAGGCTGGTGGTGGCAAAGGAAGAGGCCTGGCATGGCCAGATGAGGCTGGTAGCAGTGGTGGGAGAGACCCAGCAAGGAGAAGAAGGGGGAGGACCCTGGAGACGCATGGGGAGAGGGACTGGGTGACCTGTGTGGGGAGGGAAGGGTGAGGGATCTGATGACTCATGAGGGATGGAGGAAGGGGGGTTCTTGTGACCCATAGCAGGAAGGGGGAAAGGCCCTGCTGACTTGTGGGGGGAAGGAGGAGGGCCCTGGTGATCCATGGGGGAACAGGGAGGACCTTGGTGACCCATGGAGAGATGGGGGAGGGCACTGGCAATCCATGGGAGAATGGGGGAAAGGAGGAGGGCCCTGGTGATCCATGGGGGGAAGGGGAAGGGCCCTGGTGAACTGTGGGGGAAAGAGGAAGGGGGCAGGCTTTGGTGAACCATTGGGGAAAGGGGGCAGTCTTTGCTGGTGGTAGGTGGGTTGAAACAAGCAGGGATAGGAGCTCCTAGTGTGTGTGTGTGAGGGGGGTGTGCCATGTGCACATACATACAATTACATGTGAAAATGCCTGCAGGCACTGTAATGGCTATTTGAAGCTCTCTTTTGCCCCCAAACTATCCCATGGGAAATACCATTTCATGAAGGAGAGTGGCTGGCAGCTGTAAACCACCAGGACTGGGATTAGGGAAAGCAATGGATATTTGATTGACTGCTTCCTGAGGCATCACTTCATTGTACTGCTACTGAAATATGTTCCCCCTTAATTAAGAACTGTCACCTTCATTTTTTAAAATCACAAGATTGTGGGATTCTGTTCCAGTTTACTGCCCCTTTTAGCTACAATAGTGGAAGGCAATATTATCTTAACTTTTTTGGCTAATTAGTCAGTTAGGAAAACTGTGGGGTTGTAAGTTCATCATATATGTAATAATATTATGATCTGTTTCAGTAGTACATTTGTCAACCTAGGAGTTTTAACCAGTGTTCTTAATGTTGGTAGTGCCTTTAGCCTGCCTGTGGCACTGCTGGCTCAAATTCAAAGGAAGTTTTGTTTCTGCTTAGATATTTCTGATGATACAGTAGCATAATAGCTGACAACAGAGCTTTAAAACATGTAAAAATGTCACTCCTCTCTGATGTAGATGTTAAGGTAGTTGTTTGATTTTGATTGTATACCCCAAGGCTAATAATACGTGATAAAAGAGCTTTTAATTTGTCTGTAGTGTAAGATTTTTAATTGATCATGAATAATTTAAATAGTGCTATTTTAAGGCAAACAAGAATATGTTGTGACCACTTCTCTGTGCAGATTAAAAAACTGTCAGACTAAAACATATCAGTTCAATAGAAATTCTCAAGTATATCTGGCTGTGCAAAGTCATGTTTCCAGGAGATGGAGCAAGACTATCAATCTGACTTCCATATTCTTTTTGGTATGAAAAATGTGCATCCATTGTACAATATGCACTTGATCCAATTCACCAAGGGAACAATGGGCATTTACAAAATACAGAGAGTTTGAGAAACTGTGGCCCTTCGCATATTGTTGGACTACAGCTCCCATCACCCATGACCATTAGCCATGCTGGCTGGGACTGATGGGAGTTGGAGTCCAACAACATCTGGACAGCATACGTCCCCTGCCACTGTCATATGTTATAGTAGAGCCCTGTTCAACCCTATCATCAGGGCCAGTGCTATCATTAGGCCAACTAGGCAGCTGCCTAGGGCGCAGACCTCAAAGGGGCGCAATACTGACCTTTGAGGGGCACAGTTTTATACAGATTAGTTTTTTTAAAATGGAGCATCAACCCTACAAGAAACAGGTTCAAAAGACTGGAAGAACATTGGAGCAATTCTCTCTTCACATGAGAGGAATACTGACTGTTTTGAAAACTATCAGACCTGGAGAGAACTTGAATTGTGCTTATCTAAAGGAAAAACAATTGATGATATTAACCAGCAGAAAATTAGGCAAGAAGAACAATATTAGTGACAAATCTTGGAACTCTTGATTGCTTTAGTCAGAGTTCTTGGCATGCAAAACTTGGCATTCCATGGTACAACTGAAAGTTGTACAGGGCTAGCAATGGAAATTTTTTGAAGTTTGTAGAATATCTAGCCCTTTTTGATCCTATCATGAACGAACATTTGCGCAGAGTTAAATATCAAGAAACAATGGGTGCTATAAAGCAGAAAATTTTAGCACATGCAAACTCAGCCAAATACTACTCAATTATTCTGGACTGCACACCTGATGTTAGTCATATTGAACAAATGACAATGATTGTACGTTATGTTGATGTAATCAAACCATCAGATAATGAGATGTCTGAGCCTGAGGTTATCATAAGAGAACATTTCTTGGGATTTGTTCCACTAAAGGAGACTACAGGTGCCTTTATGACAGAAACTCTTCTTGGACAGCTTGAGCAAATGGGATTACCAATTGAGAATCTGCATGGTCAGGGTTATGATAATGGGAGTAACATGAAAGGCAAAGAAAATGGTGTACAAAAGAGAGTCCTGGACATAAACCCATGTGCCTTTTTTGTGCCCTGCAATGCACACTCTTTAAACTTGGTAGTTAATGATGCCACTAAGTATTGTCTTAAAGCAACTAGTTTCTTCAGTTTGGTTCAACAGATCTATAATTTCTCTGCATCAACTCAGGGTTGGCAAATTCTAACTAGCAATGTATCAGACTTAGGTATAACTGTTAAGCCATTGAGCGAAACAAGATGGGAGAGTTGGATCGATGCTTTGAAACCACTGAGATATCATCTTTGTAGTATATATGATGCTTTAATAGAGATCTTTGATGACACAAGTCTAAAAGTTTTATCTAGAAATACTTCCCAAATTGAAGCTAAGGCCCTTGCTGATGCAATTTGTAAGTTCAAGTTTGTGGTATCCCTTGTTACGTGGTACAATATCATTTTTGAAGTCAATCTTACAAGCAAGCTACTACAAAATAAGGATGCTGATTTAAGTTCAGCTACAAGCCAGTTGCAAGTGACCAAGAATTACCTTGTGGGCTGCAGGTGTGATGAGGGTTTTCAACAAGTTTTGATAGATGCTACTGAGATTGCAAAGGAGCCAGAAATACTACCAAACTTTGAGACAGAACAGGTTAGAAAAAGGAGAAAGAAACGGCAGTTTGAGTTTGAGGCCCAAGAAGAGGCACTGCAAGATCCAAAGCAGAAAATCAAAGTAGGTTTCTACTATGCTGTCTTAGACATGGCCATACAAACTGTTGAAGAGAGATTCCAACAACTACAACAATATAATTCCCTGCTTGGCTTCCCGTATGATATATACAGTATCAACAAAAAATCTACTGAAGATGTACTTAAGGCCTGCAAGAATTTGGAAAAATCATTGATGCACATGGAAACAAAGATATTGATGCTGAAGATCTGTGCTGTGAACTTATAGCAATAGCTTGAAGACTTCCAAAGTCTATGCCGCCACAAGGAGTACTTCTCTTCATACTACAACAAAAACTCCTGGATAACGTGCCTAATGTTTCTGTTGCTCTAAGGATCCTTCTAACATTTCCAGTGTCAGTGGCAAATAGTGAACACAGTTTCTCAAAGCTCAAACTTATAAAAACTTACATACGCTCAACAATGTTGCAAAAGACACTAGTTAGCTTGGCAACTATATCAATTGAACATGCCCAAGCATCAGCACTTGACCTGAAGGAATTGGTGACAAAATTTGCAAAGGAAAAGGCCTGCAAAGTGAGATTTTGATGTGCCTGAAATTGAAACTTTTAAGAGACTTAAATTTTAACATTACAATTCACAAGATTATTCAAAATGATTTGTGTGCTAAAACATTTTCTTTTGTATTTGAGAAAGATAATCAAATATTGCTATATTACTTATTATTGCAATTTAAAATATAGCAGTTTCAAGTTTTGTGCTTTTCATTTTTTCTACAAGACATCTGTTTTTGAAAATTGAAGTTAGCAATTTTTTTGGGGGGGTGCAAGTAGTCAGCCTTGCCTAGGGCGCAAAATAGCCTGGCACCGGCACTGCCTATCATCATGGGGCATGGGCACTCAACATCCCAAGAAGTTGGAGGTAATAGGAGGCCATGTCCCTTTGATATATAGATGAGAATATTTTCTTGTTCCAGTTCTTTATTGTTTTTCTGGTTCACTCTCTCCTGCATTCCACTCTACCTGAATTCTAGTTTAACTAGAAGAATTTCTAAAAACTAAGACACAAATGAATTAATGGAATTGCACAGCTCTTCTCACAAAATTTAGAAATAAATAGTGGAACTATAAAGAAATCTTAATCTATCACTTCCACTTTGGAAATGACCAGATAATCAGAATTTCATAATCTGGGGATTAATTATGACATGGAGAATTTCAGAGGCATCTCTATACCCCTATCCCTGTCCTGCCCTTCCCCCTCTGCTCAGCCACAGAATGTGAGTTCACATGCCTTGAACCATGCAGAGTGGGAGTGGTGGACAGGGATGCGGGAGATATATGCAGAACTGTCATTCCCCACAGCAGTCTGGAATAGTGCTTGATTTTGTAGTTAATCAAATGTCCCATCAGGGAGGAAATGCGGAAAGGGCTCCGTACCAATGGGGACTCCTCAGTGTGTGGTTGCTACATCCATAAAGCAGTCTTGTTTCATTTGTTTGGCAGGTTTGATTGATAGTTTATAGATGTTAGTGAAATTATTTTCATTGATTTGGAGGATGCACACTTTTTACAGTGGCCACAATTCAGCCCATGAGATGTGAATGCATAGCTGTGTGTCCTTCAAGTTCTGCACAGTTTCTGTTCACAATGAGTGACACTTCTACTCTTAAAGTGGCCTAGCCTGTTTGGGGAGCCATTTATCTCAGGGTATGTGGAGACTGGGATTCCTCTGCCTCTGAGCTAGAGAATCTGAGGAGAGCAGTGTGAGCTGGTATAATGACCTCTTCTGATGTTGGAACTCCCAAGAAGGCAGGGACATATGGAGAAGGGGTAAAAAGGAAACTCCACCAATATATACAGTGGGAGAATCACCTCAGTTTTAAAAAGGGGAGATTTAGCCATCCTTAAAAACACACATACCCAACAAGCTCTGTTTTCCTAGTTAACAAAGGTCAGGGTGTTCTAGGTGGGGAAAAAAAACTCACCAGGAAGTTTCAGCCTCTTGTTTAGATTAAACGCTAGGCCAGATTACAAGGCATCACTTAAAACTACAGGGGACCTTGAATTGATAAAAGGATGTCAGCAATTAAAATAAAAATAAAGTAAAAGCTAGTTAGCTTTTCTTAGTATCATTAATAAAGGTTTTTAAACAAGCCTCTCTCTCAGGAAGGAAGGCTGAGTTAACCCAAGGAGTTAATCCACGGTTGACAGTTGAGCCATCAACCTCAATCCACTACCTTTGTGCACTTTGTTGACTCCCCAACCCCAGGGGGCTAATTTGAGTTAGAGCAGGGGTTTAAGTCACACACACCCGAACTCATTGGTTGGCAGCAGTAGCTGGGAGGAACCAGTCACACATATAAATTTAGAACACCTAGCGAGAGAGCCTGCTCCATGAGCTAGAGGGAGCCCCCAGCTGATGAAGCATCAAGGCCCCAGCTAACAAAGCATCACGGCGAGTTAAGGAGCAGAGTGAGTTTGGCAGCAGAGCAAGGAGATCAGGGCACCCCACTCTTCCCATCTGTCCCTTGACCGGAACAAAACCTTAGTTTTCAATGAATTAACTCAATAAACTACAAAAACAATTATGCAGGTAGGAAGCCAATAGGGATATGGGAGCTTTCCAGTGTTTTCATTATGTGTAACATGTATGGCTATCTACCTGTTGGACAGAAGTCATAGGTGTGCCTTTGGTGCAATGAGCTCCTGGCTCTCCAGGAACAAGTTTGCTTCCTTGAGGCCAAGGCGGTTGACCTGGAGAAGCTGAGAGAGGCAAAAGCTTTGTGGATGAGACCCTCAGGGACGTTATAGCTGTGTCCTACTCCAAGAATGATAGCTGTCCTGATGTCATGGAGAATGAGGGCCTCAGGGAAAGGACAACATCTATCTGAGGATGAGGAAAATGATCCCTTAGAAGGGACCCATTCCTCTGTTATTTTCTCATGCTGAGGATAATTCTCCAGGGGTGTGTATGTGTGTGTAGGGATCCTCGTAGTGGGTGATCGATCATAAGGAACATAGATAGTGGGATGTGTGATGGGCATGCAGACCTCAGGGTGATTTGCCTACCTGGCATGAAGGTTGCGGATGTTGTCGGTCATTTCGATAGCATGGTAGATAGTGCTGGGGAGGAGTCATTGGCTGTGGTGCACTTTGGCATCAGTGGCATGGGGAAATGCAGTCATGAGGTCCTGGAAGCAAAATTTAGGTTACTTGGTAGGATGCTGAAAGCCAGGACCTCCAAGGTGGCTTTTGTTGAAGAGCTCCCGGTTCTACATGTAGGGCCAGCTAGCCAGACACAGCTTTGTAATTTTAATGCATGGATGAGACACTGGTGTTGGGAGAAGGGGTTTGGATTTGTTAGGCACTGGGGAACATTTTGGAACAAGCTGGGCCTATACAAAAGGGATTGGCTCCACTTGAGCCAGAATGGAATCAGACTGCTGGCACCTACAATAAAAAAAGGTGGCAGAGCAGCTTTTAAAGTGATGGGGGGAAGGAAGCCGACAAGAGCTGAGGAGGTCTGGTTTGGAATAAAAACAAAAATGATGAAAATGTAAATGGGGCAGGCCTAGAACTAGGCATTGTGAGTGCAGGATAGCAATTCAGAAAGGCAACTACAGGCCAAACTAAAAGTGCCAAAGACACTGGAAGAGAGACACTGTAAAATGCTAGAACACTAATGCTAGAAGCCCCCGAACCAAGATGGGAGAACTGGAGTGCTTGGTCTTAGAGGACAGCATTGATATAGTGAGCCTAACGGAAACCTGGCAGAACGTAGAAAACCTATGGGACATGGTTATCCCTGGGTATAAACTATACATGTAAATGGCCAATTGCCAAGAAAATCCAGCACAGCCACATTTCACTTCAAAAGAGGAAACTTCCCAAAAATGAGGAGATTGGTAAAAAGAAGGTTGAAAGAAAATGTCCAGAGAGTTATATCACTCCAAAATGCTTGGGAGTTGTTTAAAAACACAATAGAAGCTCAACTGATACCACCAAGGCCAAAAGGATGCCAGTGTGGCTAACGAGCAGAGTCAAAGAAGTTATTAGAGGCAAGAAGGCTTTCTTCGAAAAATGGAAGTCTTGTCTGAATGAAGAAAATAAAAAGAAACACAAACTCTGGCAAGAGAAATGAAAGAAGTAGTGGTTTGCTAAAAAAGGATTTGAGGAGCACATTGCTAAGAACATAAAAATCAACAACAAAAAATTCTTTACATACATTCAAAGCAGGAGGCCATCTAGAGAGGCAATTGGAATCTTGGATGATAAGATGTGCTAAAACAGGATAAGGAGACTGCAGAGAAGGTAAATGAATGTTTTGCATCTGTCTTCACAGTAGAGGATATAGGGCAGGTCCCTGAACCTGAACTAACATTTGCAGGAACAGAGTCTGAGGAGCTGATTCAAATAGCGGTGATGAAAGAAGTTCTAGGCTTAATGACAACATAAAAACTGACAAATTGCAGGATCTGGGTGGCATCTACCTGAGAGTTCTCACATAACTTAAATGAGAAATTTCTGACCTTCTAACAAAAATATGTAACTTGTCTCTCAGATCTGCTTCCACACCTGAGGCCTGGAAAGTGGCCAATGTAATGCCAATCTTTAGAAAGGGGTCCAGGGGCAATCCTGGAAATTACAGGCCTGCTAGTGTAACATCTGTTCCAGACTGGTACAAACTATTATTAAAAACAAAATAACAAAGCATCTAGTAGAACAGGCCTTGCTGAGGCAGAGCCAGCATGGCTTTTGCAAGGGAAAGTCCTGTCTCACTAACCTATTAGAATTCTTTGAGAGTGTCAACAAGGATATAGAGGCAATATAGTGTACATAGTGTACCTGGACTTTCCAAAAAGCTTTCAACAAGGCACCTTATCAAAGTCTCCTAAGTAATCGTAACAGTCATGGAAGAAGAGGAGAGGTCCTCTTGTGGATCAGGAATTGGTTAAGTAGCAGGAAGCAGACAGTAGGAGTAAATGAACAGTTTTCCCAATGGAGGGCTGTAGAAAGTGGAATCCCCCAAGGAACAGCATTGGGATCTGTGCTTTTTAATTTGTTCACAAACAGTGTAGAGTTAATGGTGAGCAGTGAGATGGCCAAGTTTGCTGATGATACTAAATTGTTCAAAGTTATTAAAACAAAAAGGGATTGCAAACAGCTCTAAAAGGACCTCTCCAAACTGAGTGAATGGGCAGTAAAATGGCAAATGAAATTCAATGTAAACAAGTGTAAAGTTATGCATATTGAAGCAAAAAATCTTAATTTGACATACGCTCATGGGGACTGAACTGGCAGTGACTGACTAGGAACGAGACCTTGGGGTCATATTGGATAGCTTGATGAAGACGTCGACCCAGTCTGCAGCAGCTGTGAAAAAGCAAATTACATGCTAGGGATCATTATGAAAGGTATTGAAAATTAAACTGCTGATATCATAATGCCTTTGTTTAAATCTATGGTGCAGCTGCATTTGGAATACTATGTACAGTTTTGCTCGCCTCACCTTGTAGAGTTGGAAAAGGTTCAGAAAAGGGTGACCAGAATGAGCAAGGGGATGGAGTGACTCCCCTATGAGGAAAGGTTGCAAAATTGGGGCCTTTTTAGTTTAGAGAAAAGGTGGGCCATAGGTTACATGATAGAAGTTTATAAAATTATGCATGGCATGGAGAGAGTGCATAGAGAGAAGCTTTTCTTCCTCTCTCATAACACTAGAACATGTGGTCATCCAATGAAGCTGAATGCTGGAAGATTCAGGACAGATAAAAGAAAGTTCTTCTTCATGCAACATATCCCATCCCGGGTCCCAGACCTACAATCCTTCCTGCTTCTTCATGCCTGAAACAGGTGACCCCAAAGACACCTGCCTCAACTTTGGCTAGTTACCTACTGCACCACAAGCCTCAGCAATCCTACCTTCTCCTTGGAAGTGGTTAATGGGTTGAATTTGGTAAACACCTCTGGGTTTATATGTAGTTATTAGCGTTTAGAACCCTATTTGGTAGCATAGTAAAGACCAAGCACGTGGAATTTTAAATAAATAAATGTTGATTATAATTACAGTATAAATTATAGATGTTGTATTTGATATAGTCTTAAATGTAATCCGCTAACCTATCCACACTAAACCCAACCCATACTAAGACCCAAACCCCACACTATCTATTACGTAAACTTAGCCCTGTCTAACTCCCACAACTACCGTTACTACTTTCTTTTTGCAAACACTCCAGCCAATCACAGTCCACATTCCATTAGCCCTAACTTACCTGAACATACGTTAATAGAAATAAACACTGTGCTATTGTCACAGTAACACCCTCCCCCCCCATTTTAAACCAGAGGATAGAACTTGAATGCACCATATTCTGTTTGGAGCATTTTCAAGGTAAGGTGGTAAACAAGTTAAAAATCCAATGGCTTTCTCAAGTTGATTTTTTCTTGCTTTTGCTGCAAGTTCTCTCATTTCCTTGTCCACACCCCCAGTATTACATGGAAATTGTGCCTTTTGCAACCAAAGTGTACCTGTTTCTCCCTTTCCATTGCTTGCCAGTGAAGTCCTATCTGGTAGTAACGCCAGCTTCTGACATTCTTCTTCCGTCTCATCCACTTTTGTAGGAAAGCCTGAACAACTTTGCTTACCTGGTTTGCTTACCTGGGACCATATCATCATCATCATCACTGTTTACCATCGCCTTCCCATAACAATTTATGCACAAGGCGGCTCACAACATGAATAGATTAAAAAGTTACACAGTTCACTGTAAGAAATAAATTCAAATGGTCAATAAGTTAACAAAAACATCTTAAAAACATACAATAAATTAATATATCCTTATAATTTCTAATAAAATCAACAATAAAATACAGAAGCATAATCCCAATAACAGCAAAACAAAAAACTGACTGGCAGAAATTAAACTTTTACCCAAACAGAAGCCCCTAAACAACACCCCACAATCAAGGTGGTCTCTGGCATCTTCAGGTAGTGATACCTTTTATAGCTACAGTCAGTCAAGGCCCCACCCTTCCAGGCCAGGTGGACAGAGGCCAGCAAGCAGGGAGAGGGTCTTGCAGGTCTTACAGCTAAGATGGTCTCTGGCATCTTCAGGTAGTGATATCTTTTGTATCTGAGGTCAGTCAAGGCCCCACCCTTCCAGGCCAGGTGGACAGAGGCCAGCAAGCAGGGAGAGTGTCTTACAGGTCTTACAGCCTTACTGGCTTATATCACACATTACATTGCAGCCATGTGACATGCTAGCATGATAGCCTCTGCTCCATTGCAAGGAACCTGGGGAGGACTGACAGGGAAAACAAGCTGCCTTATGCCACGTTAGACCATTGGTCCATCTAGCTCAGTATTGTCCAAACAACCTGTAGAAAGGAAACCCCCCAAAATGAAACAACAGCTGATAGAAACCATTTTTCAAAGGAAATACAACAAACCCCACCCTCCTTCATAGTACTAGTGAGGCAGTATAGGTCCATTTGCTCAGTTCTGGGGAGAAAACTCAGTCTTGAATCATTGGCTACCACTGACTTGATGGTGAACTGGTGACCTCTCTCCTGGGCACTGTGTTTTACCCTTTGGCCTATCCAATAGTCCAGCATCTTTCTAAAGGCTTGTTAACACCGTGCTCAGAGGCATGTCTGATTTTGCACTGGCATACATTGATGACATTGCTATTTACAGTAAATCACCGCCAGGGTACCATCTGAGGCAAGTCCTGACAGCTATTGAGAAGGCTGGTCTTACTATCAAAGCCTCCAAATGCCAATTTGGGAGGAAAGAAGTTATATATCTTGAGCACAAGATGGGGAGTGGATCTATAGCCCCCTTTGAGGATAAGTTGTCAGCCATTAAGAAAACAAGTTAGAGCATTCCTAGGACTTGCTGCTTACTATAGGAAGTTCATAGTCAAGTTTGGAGATATGCCTGCTCTTCTGAATGAACTGACACAAAAGCATATATTGTTGTGGTCTCTAACACAGGGTTATAGGCCTCATTATCTGGAATCTTCGCAGGTATTTTCTTGACAATTTCTTTTGTGACCTGGTGATTATAAATACTTGTTTTTCATGTGACATATCTTTTCCCAGAACAAATGGTTCAGACTGCTCAGTATTAATTCCTATCTCAAATTCTTCCTCAGTGTCTCTCCATAATACCTTAACTCTGGCTATTGGGATCTGAGCAGGCTCTCCCCTTATTCCCTTAAGTGTTACTGTTTTCTGAAGTAAAATGTCCTCCGGCTCAACCAAATCTGAACGTATTAATGAAATTTCAGTGCCAGTCTCTAACACAGCAAAATGATCTGTTCCATTTATGGAGACTTTCTCCCTTAGGTTATCATCTAAATCAGTGACTTGGATCCACTTCAACATATAACATTTTGGTATCCTATATTGTTCTGGTTCTGTGGTCTCCTGAACTTGGGCACGCCTGACTGAAGAAGATTTTTTCTTCTTATCTCCTAGTCTTGGGTATTCGGCAAACTTTCCCCATGAAGATGGGGAGCTGAAGACCTGGGTCATGACAAGAGGGTTGTATCCAATGGTGTCTTCAATTTAGCAGAAAGAGTTTCCACTTATTGGGTCATTTTGATTATTGCTTTACCTGTTGCAGCTTGCCATATTCCTTTCTCTTCCAGAAGGTCACCCAATCCTGAGGATTTTGGGGATGGGACCAAGAGGCTTAAATGAACAAAGGGAACTGATGACTTACCCTTACTTGCAGTAGTGGAAGTGTTTGCTGCTGAAGGAACACCACCATTGTATACAACCCAGGGACTGAAGCTGAAGAAGAGAAAGACACATAGGGAAAAGCTGCAATATGGCAGAAAAGAAGAGAATGAAGATAGCTATGGAAGTGTGTGCTGAAAGATACCACTTTTAGACAAAACATATGAAGATCAGATCAGAGCCATATAGTATTCATGTGGTGTTCTGCATTGCACAGTTTTAAGTATTAAGAGGTAATACAAGACAGTGACATGCTGCTTCTAAGTAACTTTGCTAGGATTTATTATACATGGCTAATCCTACTTTCATTAGCTACTTTTAACACTGCGAGCAAAATATATTTGTTCTTAACATCTCTCTTAGAGAATGCATTTGCAGGAAGGATAAAAGGATGTTTGAATTAATGTTTGATAAAGCATTGCTTTGTCTAAAAATCACTAATGTTCACATTGAAAATCATTAAATGTTTACCATCAGATTACTAATTCCTAAACCACAATCAGTGTTGTATCATCAAAGAATAATGCAAGTTACAAATGCCACTTGCTTTATTCCAATAGGGTGAGAACTACAGGGGTCTGGACAATGCTCTGATAGGACTGGGATTAAGGAAGAAGGTGTCTATTGTTAGGGAATGGTGGCAATAACAAATAGTTGGTTGCTATTAATAATGTCAGTAGGGACCAGGTGTTTGGGTAGTATGATGCAAAACTACTATCTACATTTAGATTTAGAAGCATGATCAGCAGGATCAGGTCCAAGGCAGCAGACAAGTTGTTCTGACAAAATGCAGATGTTGTTGACTGCCAAGACTGACTAGGACAGAGTCTGCTCCCTGAAGCCCAAGATTTTGTGTTTTCTCTCTTTACTTCTACATTAATGTATATTTTGGTGGCAAAACTCATAGAACATATTGTAATAGTAATTTAAAAATAAAATAAAATCCAGCATGGAAATTGTATTAACTGTGAATAGACAGGCCGCTCCCAAAATGAAATAATAAATCTCTAGTTTAAGCAATGAATATGTCTTCATCAAATTTGTATCCCACCCTTTCATTATATTTTTATTTATTTATTAGATTTATATCCCACCCTTTCTCCCAGTAGGAGCCCAGGGTGGCAAACAAAAGCACTAAAACCATCATAAAACATAAAAAGACATTTTATAGTATATTAAAACAAAACAACCATTAAAACATATTAAAACAAAAATCTTTAAAAACATTTTTTTAAAAAAGCTTTCAGATCATCTTAAAATAAAAGTTAAAAACTTTTTTTAAAAGGTTTAAAAAACATATTAAAAAGCAATTCCAACACGGACACAGACTGAGATAAGGTCTCAACTTACAAGGCTTGTTGAAAGAGAAAGGTCTTCAATAGGCACCGAAAAGATAACAGAGATGGCGCCTGTCTAATATTTAAGGGGAGGAAATTCCAAAGGGTAGGTGCCACAACACTAAAGGTCTGTTTCCTATGTTGTGCAGAACGGACCTCCTGATAAGATGGTATGTGCAGGAGGCCCTCACCTCCAGAGTGCAGTGATCAACTGCGTATATAAGGGATAAGATGGTCTTTCAGGTCTCCTGGTCCCAAGCTGTATAGGGCTTTTTACACCAAAACTAGAACCTTGAGCTTGGCCCGGGAGCTAATAGGTAGCCAGTGTAATTCTTTCAGCAGCAGGGTGACATGTTGGTGATATCCTGCCCCAGTGAGCAGTCATGGTGCCTCATTTTGTACCAGTTGCAGCTTCTGGACCAACCTCAAGGGTAGTGCCATGTAGAGCGCATTACAGTAATCCAACCTGGAGGTTACCAGTGCGTGGACAACAGTGGTCAGGCTGTCCTGGTCCAGAAATGGCCACAGCTGTCTTACCATCCGAAGTGGGTAAAAGGCATTCTTAGCCACTGAGATCACTTAGGCCTCTAGAGACAAAGATAGATCAAAGAGCACCCCTAGACTGCAGACCTACTCTTTCAGTGGGAATACGACCCCATCCAAAGCAGGCAACTGACCAGTTATCTGAACTCAGGAACCACCAACCCACTGTGTCTCCATCTTGCTAGGATTCAGATTCAGTTTAGTGGCCCTCATCCAGCCCACCACTGAATCCAGGCAGTGATCCAGGGCTTGCATAGCCTCTCCTGATTCAGATGTTACATAGAAATAGAGCAGGGTGTCATTAGTGTACTGCTGACACCTTGCCCTAAATCTCCTGATGACTGCTCCCAAGGGCTTCATGTAGATGTTAAACAGCATGGGGGACAAGATGGTACCCTGCGACACCCCACAGCACAACTGCCAGGGGGCTGAAAGATGATCACCCAATGCTATCCTCTGAAAATGAGCCTGGAGATAGGATTGGAACCACTGTAAAACAGTGCCTCCAATACCCATCTCACCAAGTTGGCCCAGAAGGATACCATGGTCAATGGTATCAAAAGCCACCGAGAGAATAACAGGGTCACACTCCCCCTGTCCTTATCCTAATAAAGGTCATCCATCAGGGTGACCAAGGCCAATTCAGTCGCATAACCAGGCCTAAACCCAGACTGGAATGGGTCAAAATAATCTGTTTCATCCAAGAGTACTTACAATTCCGGCGTTACAACCTTCTCAATCACCTTCCCGAAGAAGGGGGTATTTGCAACTGAGTGGTATTTGTTACAAACCAATGGGTCCGGAGTGGGCTTTTTCAGGAGCAGTCGGATCACTTCCTCTTTCAGGGCAGCTGGAACTACTCCATGCTGCAATGATGCATTGACCACACCCTGGATCCACTCGGTCAAATCCCCTCAGCAAGCTTTATATAAGTCAAGAAGGGCAAGGGTCGAAAGGATACGTTGCTGGCTGCATCATTGCAAGCACCTTGTGCATGTCATCAGGCACCATCAAGTGAAACCACCAGAGTTTGGAAAAGTAACTTTTCCAAGCTCTGGAAACCACTCCCAAGAAGTTGGACATTGCACTGGACACCTCACTGGGGACTACAGTAGATGTAGATGAAGCATTAAGATTGCTACAGAAGGCAAGCAACTTTAACCTCAAAGTGCCTTCCAAACAATTCACGGTTTGCCTCCAAAGGGTCTAAAACACCATTTCCTGAAATTGATATCAACAGACCCTTGACAATACGGAAAAGCTCCACTGGATGGTTACTTGAGGATGCGTTATGGCAGAGAAGTGGGCTTTGCTGCCCTCACCACCACACAGTAGGCACAGGTATAATGTTTTACTCATGCCCGATCAGCCTCACAGCATGTCTTTCGCAACTTGCGCTCTAGCCGTCCTCCAGCCTGTTTCATTGCCCTTAGCTCACTGGTGTACCAGGGTGCAAACTGGGCTCCACAACACCAGAGAGTACGCTCAGGGGCAACAGTGTCAAGAGCCTGGCATGCCTCGCTTTTCCACAGCACGACAAGGGCTTCAACAGGGTCACCTGCTCTATCTACTGGGAACTCCCCCAGGGCATCCAGAAATCCTGTGGATTCCATTAGTCTCCAAGTGCAGACCATCTTAATCTGTCCATCACTCCTGCAGGGGAGAATTGGAGCCATAAATCTATACTTCACCAGGAAGTGGTCTGACCATGACAGTGGGGTGACATCCACCCACCCAATCTCCATCTGGAGCAAAAACCAAGTTGAGGGTATGCCCTGCCCGATGCGTCGGGCTGGTGACAACTTGAGACAGCCCCATGGTCATCATGGAAGCCATGAAGTCCCGAGCTGGAACACTAGAGGCAGTCTGAGCATGGACACTGAAATCACCCAGGACTATTGTTCCGGGCTCCTCCAATACCACAGCCGAGACAGCCTCCACCAGCTCTGTCAGAGAAACTGCCGGGCAGCAGGGTAGACAGTACACTAGCAGCAACCCTAGTTTACTGTCTCCTCGGCCTGACACCAGGTACAGGCCCTCACAGCCAGCTCCAAGACAGACTGGTTTCCTGGTGACAGGGATGGAAGTTCTGTAGACCACAGCAAATCCTCCCTCCTGTCCCTGAAGCCTGTGCTGATGTTGCACCAAGTATATAGGTATGCAAAGCTGGGTCAGATCAGCTCCCCCCAGCTCATCCATCCAGGTCTTGGTAATGCACACCAAATTAGCACCATGGATGTCTGTTGTCTTATTGTGTACCAATCTGGTGTTAAACAACAGCACACATAGGCCAGTGGGCACAGCAGATAAGCAATGAGTAACCCATCCATGAGAGGAGTGGGAGTGAGGAACTGCCCTTGTCTTCTATGGTAGTTCACCACCTCCCCATGGCTATACCTTCCTCTACCCATGAGCACTGAAATTGGGGTGGCATCATCCATGTTCCTCCTTACTTAGTCTGTTCCTAAACATCTGATATGGACCCAACAAGAGCCCACCAACAAAACCAACCTGAACCAATTATCCTAGTAGGCCTCTGAGAGAATTGGGAAGTCAGACCCACTCAATATCTTTCACACAGGGCAAGTCTACTCCCCCCTGTCTCACACCCAGAGAGGGCCAGCCTTCTGCCAGTTACAGACTCTCTCTCTGAAGGCATCTGGTGACTTTCTCCTATCGTTCAGTTCACTGCACAGGCTCTCACCCTGTGCATGAACCACACATGTGCACCATTCTCCTCTAGATTGTTTTTTTTAAATAGAAGGGGGTAGCACCCTTGCCCTTGGGACTCCCAAAGGGGTTCCCAAGGGGCAATCTCCTTTGGTGTTGCCCCTTCGGTGGTGACCCCACCGGCAGCAGACCCACCTGCCAAGGGCAGCCAGGCTTTTATGCTCCCTGACCCAGGCAGGAGCTGATGCAAGAGGCTGCAAGATTTTCTGCAGCCTTTCTCTGGAGTCAGAGTCAGGCAGGGGGTCCCAGTTCTCGCAGCAGTTACCAGGGACTTCAGCTGTCTCAAGAGACAGCAATCCAGGGGAGTGAGAAAGCAATCCCCCAGATGATCAGGTACTCATTCCCAGGGCAGGTCTTCTCCAGTCCTTCATTGCTGCAGCTGTTCCCCTATAATGTTAATTATAGCATTGAATATGAAGGTATCCCATTTTAAATTCATAACAACCCAATGAGATAGGCTAGCCTGAAAGATATTAAGGCCACCCAGCAAGTTGTGGCTGAGAATGAATTGGAACTGAGGTCTTACCCAGGCAGGTCCGGCTGTTGCATTTTTTCCCCCTTTGGAGTACTTTCTACAAATATTGCTGAGACCATATGAATTACAAGATAGAAAAACAAAAGGCAGCCATTTTAAACATGAATATGCATTTTCTTCAATCTAGCTTCTTAAGCAGAAAAAGATGTGAGTGTCAATCGGGGCAGTGTTCTTAGATAACAAAAGTTTTGTTTCTAATGATTATGATGCCTAAACAACTTGTCACATTCATCAAACACCAATCAGCTTTCTGAGACGTTTGGTGGTTGGTATTGTTTCAGTGGACTTAATAGAATAATTTCCAACATATTTTTCTCTTGTTATCTGTGGTGAACCTTAAGTGATGGGTCTTTCATTCCTCTAGTATGATTGCCTTCTCCTCAGTGCTGAAGGATGCCTGGGGCTAGCTACAGGTGAAGCTGTCCAAAGTAGCATCACTACCTTTTGATGCCTGGCTTTACAATATTTAGCACTCGGATACGAAAGTCAGAGGAAATATATTGTCTAAAAAAGGACTGTCAAAAATATTAGGCAAAAGATGATAAAACTCTAAACATGAAAACTGAAAAGAGGAAAGGTTTAAAGGATAAATGCCAGTCCCTAGAGTTGGATTTCAGGTTAGACTTCTAAGTTCTTTGTGAAAGGATCTGAACAAATAGCTTCTATTTTTATAGTATTGTTGATCTGCTAGTCTCAACCTTTGGAGAGTATTTGAAGGCTCAGTATAAAAGGAAGTCTTCTTGAGCCCTTATATTTGATGGCAGAAATCAAGGAAGTAGAGGCAGCCCTGTAGCCAGGCTTCCTTGTTAGGTGAGACAGCCACATTTGTAGGGGAGCATTTTGGAGTAGAGTGAGAGGTGCACAGTGCCAGCCAATCTCCCCCCCCCCACAACACCGATGGGGAAGATGTGAGGACCAGGCCTGGGGAGAGAAAGCCAGTAACCATTCCTCTCACTCCTACATCCAGAGTGAGAGCTAAATTAAATGAATGAAATTTAATCTGTTGAATTGTCTCACCCTTTTTGAGAGATCACCAGGAATACCAGACTCAAAAGATTGACTTTGGCTGTAGCTACAGTCCTTTTTCTCCTGCGGTTTGCCTCTGTGTTCTGATTTTTCATGAACTGAACTACTTTGGTAATGACAGTGAGCTCCTGAGCTTGGCTTTGAAGCTTTATTAGGTATCTCAGTTTTAGATTTCACCTGAGAAACAAACTTGTCAGTACTATAAATTTAGTGAAGGGCAGAGAGAAAATAAATACTTTAGAGTCCCTCCTTCTAGTCTTATTCCTGACCTTTTGATTTTCCTTCCTGTTGGGCAATTAAGGGAAAACCTTTTAACTGGTTGCTATATGAAGGACTAACTGATTGGAAACAAATTGTGAAAAGCAATCTGATTTTTTCTTTACTGGTTGCTGGGTTGATTTTTCTGTCCAGAAACCCTGAAAAGGCCTCATGCTGAGCTGCACGTATTGGGAAAATCAGAAATTAGGCCTGATTTACAGCCTAGGTGTCCAGTCAGCTTGTTAACTGTAGTGTGCACAGCGATGTTTCTATTCCTCTAGGGCTGTTTTCATACTTTGCCATCAAGTATTAAAGAAAAAAGAAAAAATAGCCACTGTGATAGTGAGTACAGTGAGAGCTTTAAAAGACATGGCCAGGCATCAAACAAGATGGCTGTGTAAAGCCTCAGCTCCGATGTAAGTTCTTCAAAAAACCCTCATTAGAGGCATTTTATGATTGTAAACACAAAATTCTGACCCAGCTGTGAGAACAGGGTATGTCTGTGAGTCCGCAGAAGCTAAAAACAGCAGACCTCACCACTTTTTTTAGACCTATAAATGGAAGAGAGTACAGCCCCTCTGGACGGTAAAATGGTGTCCTCTCCACCCATAACGACAGAGACTCTGATGAAGATGCACACTGACCTTATGGGGGATCTAAAAGCTGAATTTGTGGCACAGTTGGAAGCTCTAAAAGCAATGCGCACAGAGACATGGAAAGAACTGATGGTCCCACTCTATAATAAGGTCTCTGAAATAGGGAAGAAAATAGAGGCAGTAGCAGACACAGCCTCTGCAATTTTAGACCTAGGAACAGCAAATGCTAAAATAATACAAAGGGTACATAAGGAACATATGCTAATGAAGATCGCCTGGAAGAATTGGAAAACAGATCAAGCACAAATGCCCCTCCTTGGACTGTTCATAGGTTCGGGCTCAGATTTGAATAACAAATTGCTCTTGAACCATCTTTTCTCTGCAGCTAGGTCAGTGATTGCCGGGAACTGGAAAGAGTTTAAAATAGCCACCCTAGATTCTTGGTACCAGAGGATCTGGCGGGTGGCCTTACTAGAGAAACTTACACAGAAGATAAAAGAAACAAGAGACAAGAAGAAAAAAGACACTTTCCTTGCAATTTGGAACAAATTTATTGATTATGCTAATGCAGCAGAGACAGATTGTTCCCCTCCTGCACCATATGCCTGTTTGTGGCTATCATAGAGTGCTTGGGGTAGCAGAGACTTCTGCCTATAAAAAAAGAGAAAGGGGAACATCTGAAATATTATTTTTAGAATATGGATAGTATGCCTTAAATAGTTATACTTACCTGGGTTTGTCCTATCACCATCCTTTCTTGAAGTCGAAGATGCAATTCCAATAGGCTGTTTATAAAAACTGACTGTTTTGATGAAGATTTTAAATGTAAATGAATTACTGTGAATGTCAATCCATGGGGAGGGGGCGAGGGGAGGGAGGGGGTTAAGTAAAGTAGTTTCCTTTATGTATCATATGAAAAGTTTAATAAAAAGTTAAAAGAGGGGAAAAAAGAGTAAAGGGTAACTTAGGGTAGATATTTTTTCAGATCACTTTAAGTTATCTCTTTACTTTATCCTTTAGCAATAAGCACTCAATCCTGCTAATTATAATAACTGCAGAATAAACAAACTCTTACTTCTTACTGCAGGCAAACAAACATGCTTCTTTACTGCTAGCTGGGTAGAGAATCTAACTGAAACTGAAGAACAGAGCAAATGAAAGTCCAAGGGGTGGAGTCTAACTCTAGTCCACAATACAAAGATCTAATATTTAAAGTTCTCTTCAAGGGTCACTTATTCACTGAATTTTTCAGAGAGTGCAATTCTTAAATTGCTCTTGTTCTTCAAATGATCTATCATTCTTTAAATGGAGGCAGTCATTGTCTGTAATTTCACAACTTAAAAAAGAAGACAGTTTCCCAAAAAATCCTAGGCTACAGGGCTAAGAAGAGGTAACGTCCTTCCTCACTACTACTGAAAAGTCTTTAGAAATTTTTTTTAGGTGTGTCCTTCTCATCTGTTCCCTTCATCAAAATTTGGGTGTGAAATTTACTTTAAAAAGTAATTATATGACTGGGAAATAAAAAAGTAATGTTGCACTGTGTTATAAAAATCTGAATAACCATATTATGTTAGATATTTTCATGATCCCTGTTTTGAATTTGAGAACTATAATGTGGCCTTTCTATTGTAGGAATTCACGGAATAATATATTAGGAAAATGTGAGAAATAAAGATATGGGGGAAAAAACCCACAAGAATATATACTTGGGGCACTCTGGATATATTGTATAATGATATACTGAGAACTCATTCTTGTGGCTCAGATGCTAATTTGTTATTATAAAAGTTCTTATTCTGTAAAATAATAATTTAATTTTGTGTTTTTCATTGAATTTTCAGTGTATTCTAATTTTAAAAATGCACATTTATTTTGTTATTAGATTTCTTACCAGCTCTTCACCATGTGGTCCCAGAGTGGGTTACTACAATTTTTTTTAAAAAAAATACTAAAATCAGTTAAAATAAATTATAGTCAAGAGTATAAGTTTCCCAAGTGTCAAGGCCAGCATATGAGGAAAACTACATAATGGAAATGTCAGATGCAGTTCTCTGGGGACATGATTCCACAGTTTGGGGGCTGCCACAGAGAATGCCCTCTCCTGGGCTTCCAACCCCCAAACATCTGAGGTTGGTGGAGCTACCAAGAGGGCCCCCTCTGTCGATTGTAATACTCAAGAGAATCCATAGGAGGAGGTTTTTCAGACATTTGGGGTCTAAGTTGTTTAGGGGTTTAAACAACAATGTTTATTATTTATTTATTTATTTAATTTGTATCCCGCCCTTCCTCCCAACAGGAGCCCAGGGCGGCAAACAAAGCACTAAAACACTTTAAAACATCATAAAAACAGATCTTAAAATGCATTAAAACAAAACAGCATTAAAAACTTCTTTTTTTAAAAAAAAAGAAAAAACAACTTTAAAAAAGGGTTAAAACATTATTAAAACATATTAAACAGTTCTGACACAGATGCAGACTGGGATAGGTCTCAACTTAAAAGGCTTGTTGAAAGAAGAAAGTCTTCAAAAGGCGCCGAAAAGATAGCAGAGATGGCGCCTGCCTAATATTCAAAGGGAATATTAAGAAAAAAAGGCATCATAATTAGGAATACAACTGGACACTCTTACATTTTTCTTGAATTTGTGGTAGATAGTAACAGCACATTTTTGGTAATGTGGAAATGATACCTGGCTGGAAAGATCTGAAGCAAAAAAAGATACTATTAAAATGATTAAATAAATGCTATTTTATCTTTTGTATTTAGATATGTATATTATTTATTTATTCATTATTTGATTTATATCCTGCCCTTCCTCCCAGTAGGAGCCCAGGGCAGCAATATTAATCTAGCTAAAATTGTGCATTATTGGCTGGTCATCCTTTATCTGTAATTACTAGGGTTCTGTGTATCATCCCCCCCCAATTCAGATTGCATAACTTGGACTTCTCCCATTTTCTTTGTATTCCAGACATGTTGTAAGATAACTATCTAACATTTCTCTTATGATTTATTTATTTATCAGTTAAAAACAAATCCTGGTCTTCCTCTTTGAAGGGTGCCCAGAGCAGCTAACAATGTAAAATCCAAAAAAGACATCCAGGATACAATAATTAAAATGACAGTTATTAAAAACACAGTGCCTAAATGTATCTTTTCCCTTCCAAAGGCTGGACAAATGGAAATGCATTCAAATTCCATCCGAAAAATGGCCAGAGAAGGGGACTCCCTGATCTCCCCACAAGGTTGTTCTAGAGATGGAGTGTCACCACAGAAAAAGTAACATGTAGCAACCTAGCTTCAGGACTGCTTAGCCCTGTCTCCGTCTGTCTTTTACCTAAGAAGAGATGACCTCTTGAGCACCTTACTACATGCCCCAGTCTAAGGGCCTTCTCTATATTTACACTGCCCCATGCATGAAATTTGTGACAAATACAATAGTCAAAACATCTCTTCAGCTCAAATTTAGCCAGATATGCAATACATCCAATAGGATAAGAAGGAACAACCCATAGAAGAAAAAAACAAGCCTTCCAATAGCCAATGAAGGCAGGGCCGGATTAAGCTGAGGAGGGCCCCTAGGCTGATTGGTGTTTGGGCCCCCCTGTCCCCATGCTTCACCTACCTTTCCATTGTTTTTTGTGGTGCGCACAGGTTTGCCATCAATCAAGATGGCGGCCGAGGTTTCCCTAAGGAGCTGAAGCCTCTGCTGTCATCTTTGTTGATGGCAGCATCGTGCGTGTGTAGCACACATGCGTGCCATCAGCCAAGATGGAGGCAGAGACTTCAGCCCCTTAAGGAAACCTCGGCCGCCATCTTTACTGATGGCAAATCTGCGTGCTGCAAAAAACAATGGAAAGGTAGGTAAAGCGGGGGGATAGCGGGGGGATGGCAGTCCGCAGATGCTTCCGTGGATTGCAGAAGGAGAGTGGAGGGCCCCCTGTAGCTCCAGGGGCCCTCGGGCCAGTGCCCCATGGGCCCCCAAGAGCTCCGGGCCCCTAGGCTTCAGCCTACTAAGCCTAATGGATAATCCGGCCCTGAATGAAGGCAGACATAAAAAATTCCTGGTCTCTATGAAGGTGACCAGTCAAAGTTCTTGTCACTCCCAACATCCCTCAGTTCTGTGAGAGGATTATATTAGTCTGTTTCCTACCTCATGCCTGACATTTTGTGATGCCTTCTAAGCCAACCTGGCTATGATGAGATTTCAGGCCAGCCTAGGCGTTAAGCCTCATAAGTAAGACCCAATTGATATATTTTCTCCTTCTGTCCCCTGACAGTTATCTCCTGTCCCTCAGTTCATGCTGTAAAGGAGAGAGACTATCTTTAGTGAGGGTACTTGGCATTTTCTTGCTACTACATTAGCAATAGATCATATAATTTCTCAGGGATAGCATCTTTCACATAATTAAGAAGAAAAATTGTTGAGTCTGAGGGGTAATTGAATATTCTCTGTTAATGCATTGGCTACAATCTTCCAATCTTTTGTTCACTCCTTGTGACAGACCCAACATCAAACTGAATCTAGTTCCAGATCTTTGAAATTCTGTGAGGAGAGAGATACCTTTGTGTTTAAAGATATTTTTCTCTAGTAGGCCAAGATCCTTTCATAAAACAAGAAAACCTGTATTTCTGGAGAACTTTCACAATTCAGAGTTTTCTGTCTTTTAAAAAATATAAACTTTAGGACCTTTACATTCTGATTTTAACAAGACATGATGCATAGTCTTTTAAAACACATTACTTCTGCTTCTGTCTCTAAATAGTTTGTGAAAGAATATTGTGTATCTATTTTGATTAAAAACCTGTTAAGGTTTTAGTTGCAAGCTGCCAGAAAGTTAAATCAATTTTTAAGATTAAATACATGGATGATTTACCTTCACACAACAGAGTTCCAGGAAACACTGAATTCTTGTTCAGATATTCTAAAACTATGACATCATTGCATAGGGAGGGACTCTTGCCTGCTGCCCCTGCCCTCCACACATTGCCAATCAATGTGCACATGGGACCAATCAACCTACTGAGTCTGAGGGCTGAGGAAGAAGGCATAATCCATATCCCTCTCTATGTGTCTGATTTACACAGTTTTAGAATGTCTGAACAGGGCTTGAGATAAGTATCCTCAGCAACGAGGGATGACATTGGGGTATAATTCCCAGCACTTAATTTCCTTTGAAATTTATACAATTAGATGGCTTTCACGGTCAGACCCAGTTGCAGGGGAACTTCTTTTCCATGATGCAACTCCACATGGCTTGGGGTGGCTTATAAATGAACAGATCACATGGATCTTTCCCATACAATCAGCACCCTTCCTCCCACTCTTGAGGAAGGCATGTTTGTTTTAAAACCATCACAACAATATTTGTGGAAATGTTTTATGTAGAATTGATGCATAGAGAACTTGATCCTGTCTTAAGATGTTGCAGTGCAAGCAAAGTCCTGGAAGATTACCACCACAGTTACTATCATATCATTGTTGAGGCAAGCAATACAGCACTGGATAGCTCTGCCCCACTTGTTTCTAAATGCAAGGGTGAATCCAGTTGCTCTAGCTCCCAGCTGCTGTGAGCCTGCACTGCCTTTGGGAGCTGTGGTTCGGTTCTACAAGCCCTAGGTTGAGAGCTATTGGTGGTACAGTTGTTAGGTTGTTGGGCTTAGGACTGTGGAGACCCAGACTCAAATCCCCACTCAGCCATGAAGCTCACTTCACAAGGTTCTTGTGAGGATAAAATGGGGAGGGTCATCCATATATGCCACCTTGAGCTCCTTGGAAAAAAGGCAGGATATAAATGTAATAAATAGGTCAGAACACAAGTGGCTGAGCCTGGTCCTGTACATTGACTTTATGGAGTTTTCAATGATCAATGGGCAGAATCTCAGTACCTGACAGTTCTCTCTCCCCCACAGTGGCCACCCGCTGTCTTCCCTCTACACTGGTTTTGCCACCTATTTCCACATTCATATTTTTCACTCTACCATCATGGAACCTCCCCAAACATCCCAGTGGATCGCTACACTCTGCAGGTGAGAGCCTCCTGCAGATCCCATCTTATCAGGAGGTCCATTGTACACAGCATAGGAAGTGGACCTTTAATGTAGTGGCACCTACCCTTTGGAATTTGCTCCCCTTCAATATTAGACAGGTGCCATCTCTGTTATCTTTTCGGTGCCTACTCTTTTAACAAGCCTTTTAAGTGGAGACCTTATCCCAGTCTGCATCTGTGTTGGAATTGCTTTTTAATATGCTTTTAAAGCTTTTTTTAAAAAAAGATGCTTTTAAAGATGTTTTGTTTTAACATGTTTTTAAATATGTTTTGTTATAATATATTTTAAAGCCTGTTTTTATGTTATTGGTGTTATTGGTGCTTTTGTTTGTTGCCCTGGACTCCTACTGGGAGGAAGGGTGGGATATGAATTTAATAAATAAATAAATAATCAGTCAATCCTGCATTTATACAAATACCAGATGTGCAACTAAAATTTATTCTTAAAATTAAATATGCTAATGACCCAGTTAGTATATTTTCCCTCCTCACCAGTTAATTTAGGGCAGCTAATTGTAGTATTTAGAGAAATTTTCACTTGTAGGATATGAGAAGTCCAAGGTGGTGCTTGTGGTTTTTAAACACAGCATGTCCTGGATCACATTCACACCATGCATTTATTCCACTATTATTCCACTTTAAGCAGTCATAGCTTCCCCCAAAGAATCCTAGGAAGTGTACTTTGTGAAGGGTTCTGAGAGTCATCAGGAAGCTCAAATGTAGGAGAATTCTTTCTCCATTGGGATCTTTTGCTGGGGGTCCTTAATTAAATTTGAAGACACAGGCTTGAAGCAAAAAGGTAGGCCTTTATTCTTTACAAGCACATGCAGGGTCAGCCTCCTAGAAACATCCAAGAGAGACTGCACTGAGGCACTGTGCAAGTTTCTTTTATAGAGTTCAATTACTACATGTGACAGTGATTTCACCAATCTCATGTGTCTTTGCCCACATAACATCATTCCAAACCAATCAGAAAGCATTAGCTAACTCCAGTGGTGATTCTGTCCATATCATAAATGTTACCATTGTCCTACTGTCTCTTCAAGACTAATGAATTTTGGTACTAGTTGGAACAGTTACTACTGTGAATGTTTTAAAGCATACCCAGTACATTCTGTATGCCTTTGTTTCCTGATGGGTCAGGCTGACTCAGGTACACCGGGAAAATTTGGACAAGTTCCCTTGAGTTAAGTTTTGAGAACTTAACTCAGGGTGTTTGTGAATGTATGAGCACCCCCAGTTCTATTCCTTTGCCATAGGGTTCTTATGTCTTTATACTTTCTCAGAAATCCCATTTCCTTACTTATAAAATACATAGCTCATGAAAGAGGATTTTATTTAAACCCCTGAGCTACATTGTGAAACCACACAGACTAAGGAACAAACTGAGTAACTGGTTAACTAGTATCTCCTCAAAATATAGAGGAAGGCAGGCAGGCAGGCCACCCCAGATGTACCTTTTTCCTAATGAAAACACACTTATAAAGTTGTAAATTTAATACACTAATACATTTGATTATGCTATAAAACCTTTCTCCTTTAGATGGCATTCAAGAATCAAACATTGGCAATCCCTACTTCTTCTCATCAATCACAGCTTCTCTCACAGTCTTAACGCTTCTTGATTCTGAACAATAAATAATTAATCATTCATCAGCCGGGTCTTGGCAAAGAACCAGGGGGTCGCTATGACCTGTTTCCATTGCATCAGGTTTTTGCTTTTAGCTTGAATAAAATGCTGATTCTGTTTTCTCTATAAGCATGAATCTCAGGGCCCCACTAGGCCTGCAATTCAATACTTAATTCTTTATAATTATAAAAGAAATGTGCCTTCTTAATATCTATGATTATATGTGTGTGGATATATAGAATTGCCCATTATCTATTCCCCTCCCCCTGGGAGTTCTCTGGGGCAAGGGACTATTAAACCACTCTGGCAGTCGTAGCTCTGTGAGGGAAATAGGAGTCTCCTAACAGCTCTCAGCACTTTTCACAAACTACACTTTCCGAGATACTTTGAGGGAAACCATGGCTGTTTAAAGTGGAATAATAGTGGAATAAATGGATGGTGTGAATGTGGCCCTGATATGTGTACCGTGTGGATCTTGTCAAGTCACCCATTGTTGTTGTTTCATATTTCCAATCCTGGATGCATGTTTGATGATGAAAAATAAATGTAGCAAGTAGTTTCAGACTGTATTAATGATGGAGGACAGTAGAATAGGAGTAATATCAGTCAAGGGTATTATAGAGTTGGAAAAGGTTCAGAAGAGGGCAACCACAATGATCAAGGGGATGGAGCGATTCCCTTATGAGAAAAGGTTGCAGCATTTGGGGCTTTTTAGTTTAGAGAAAAGGAGGGTCAGAGGAGACATGATAGAAGTGTATAAAATTATGCATGGCATTGAGAAAGTGGATAGAGAAAAGTTCTTCTCTCATAATACTAGAACTCGTGGACATTCAAAGAAGCTGAATTTTGGAAGATTCAGGACAGACAAAAGGAAGTACTATGGAATTTGCTCCCACAAGATGCAGTAATGGCCACCAGCTTGGATGGCTTTAAAAGAAGATTAGACAAATTCATGGAGGACAGGGCTATCAATGGCTACTAGCCATGATGGCTGTGCTGTGCCACCCTAGTCAGAGGCAGCATGCTTCTGAAAACCAGTTGCCGGAAGCCTCAGGAGGGGAGAGTGTTCTTGCACTCGGGTCCTGCTTGCGGGCTTCCCCCAGGCACCTGGTTGGCCACTGTGAAAACAGGATGCTGGACTATATGGGCCACTGGCCTGATCCAGCAGGCTCTTCTTATGTTCTTATGTTCTTAAGGGGACAGATTGACATCAATCTGGGAAGACAATGAAGACAATGAGATGGGAGGTATCTTTAAAACTATGAATATACATGAATTCCTTTTAATAAAGTTATCTGATTGGTTGGAAATATTGCAATAGGGAAGAACTGTTACATTACATGGGGAAGAACTTAGGGGATTGGTTAATTACTGTCACATGCTGTAATTGTACGGTATAAAAGATCTGTGCAGACTGTACCTCACTGCAGTCCTCTCCAGATTTTCTGGGGGACTGACCCAGCATATGCTTGTAAGAATAAAGGCCTACCTTTTTGTTTTAAGCCTGTGTCATTGATTACTTAAGGGACCCCCAGCAAACATCCCACAGGAGAAAATAAAAATTCTCCATCATTAACGAACAGCTCTTGCGTGAACTCAGAATGTGAATCATTTCCTATTCACAGCATTTTGCTTATGGATAGATATTGCTGGTTTCCCTGGAGGAAAGTTTTATGTGCACAACAGAAATGTTCTAAGGTGTTAACCAATGGGGGCTTACATTTAATTGCAGTATGAGTCTAAAACTGCTCACACATCTTAAATTTTAGTGATGGTTTTGTTCAACCCTAACAGATCTATGATATGCTGTGGATAATAGAAAAGATAATGCCAGGATTTTCCATTTGATGTCATTAGGTATCATGGAGCATGCAAAGGATGTGCTCCACCATGGCCTTTCTAATGCCTTTTGTTTTAAAAGTGGCAAGGTTCTTCGGTATGTGTGTGATTGACTTTACATGTAATTACATTTTGTTTTGTGAATGGCTGGCTGCACTGGGAAAAAAATGGAAAACAGTCTGTTTTTAAGGGGAAGTCATAAGAAACAGATGGTTAAAAAGGGCTTCGAGGCAACTCCCCTTCTCCTGGAACCCCCCAGCACCAATAAAAATTCTTTAAAACATGCAGCCAAGGAAAGTAATAAAGATGATATATCAAGCAATTCTTCATATTTATGCTGTTTTTCTTCTGCAGAAATAATCTATATCACCCCAAACTTTGTGTAGTAATTTTCATTAATTGTAGTTGGCTCTATAGCTGAGGGGGAAACAGACTTCCCTTGGGCAACATTTAACCAATAGGGTGCCATGGGTACCTGGCATCCCCATGCTTTGCAGATCAATAGGAAACTTTATGGAGTGTGGCCTATTCGCTAGATGAAATTGATTGCATCCTTGAGACCAGAATAATATAGCTATGTGCTTGATGTGAATTTGGGAATAAAAATGTCGTAGAGATCAGCACCAAATATTGTGTGCATGCTACTTAATATTTCTTATAGTTATTTTGTATTGGCAAACATTCAGAGAAATTGATTCGCAGGAACTTGGGCTGTGCACAATCATGGCAAGCAGTTGTATTTATGTCATAGTGCACTGTTGTTCTGGTCATATGATAAGCCTGGAGAAGATGCACACAGTTGGTAAGCCAGTTCTCAGTTTTTAAAACCATTAATCAAGTATATCCTTTATCCTTTTTGGATGATGATGATGATACCCTGCCCTTCCTCTCTAAGGGAGCTCAGGGTGGCAAATCATTACTAAAAACATTTTTTAAAAAATCCCAAAAAACATCTTAAAAACAAAACATCTTAAAAACATCTTTAAAAACAATTCCAATACAGACACAGACTGCGATAAGGTGTCTACTTAAAAGGCTTGTTGAAAATGGAAGTTCTGCAGTAGGCACCAAAAAGATAATAGAGAGGTGCTTGTCTAATATTTAAGGGGAGGGAATTCCAAAGGGTAGGTGCCACAACACTAAAGGTCTGTTTCCTATGTTGTGTGGAACAGACTTCCTGATAAGGTGGTATCTGCAGGAGGCCCTCACCTTAAGAGCGCAGTGATCTGCTGGATATTTAAGGGGTGAGATGATAGCTGCATAAGGCTTTATACTCCAAAAACCAGCACCTTGAATTTAGCCTGGTACCTAACTGGCAGTTTTTTCAGCAATGGAGTAACACGTTGGTGATACCCTGCCACAGTGAGCAGTTATGCTGTCATGTTTTCAGATCATTATCTGATCATGAAACTAGTGTATTCAAACCTTATTACCCTGGAGATGTTTTTCCTTCCCTGTTCATCTTCTTTTCCCTTAATGATCAATAGTCGCCCTCAAAAGTGGTTATAGATTCTTAATCTTTTCAGTTCTGTGACTAATTGGTGTCCAGATTCCAATAACCCTCAGTCCAGAAAACACTGGGATAATTCACCAATGGACCTTTTCAGGAAAGGCAAAGTGTATTCTTTTATTTACTATATTGTAAATTGCTTAGAGGTCTTTTTGTTCTAGTAAGCAGTATATATACATTTTCTTAAATAAATAAATAAATAGAAATACTACAATAAATATATTTTTAAATGCTACTATATGCTGTTCTGCAGGCTGTACAAAGTTAAATCACCGAAACATGGCTCAAGCAGGGAAGCATCAGCTCACCTTTAAAGCAACAATGGTGTTGCCTCTCTTTCTTTCAATCTGCTCTTGCCAGAGGCATAATTTCAGGTTGCTTTCAGGGTGATGATAGTAGTGGGTGGGATGGACAAGAATGAAAAGTGTTTATAGGCGATTCTTGGATCCTGGCTAACATTCAAGGTTAAATTGTGAAAAAACAATTTTAAGAGCATCTGTTGTAATTATTTTCCAAGTTTTAAAACACCAAACAACAACTATAGTAATATTATCAATCCAGGAGAAAAAAAGTACTCTTTCAACAAATAATTCTGTGTCTTTGGATATCTAGCATGCAGACCTATTTATATAGCTGTTCCTGAGATACAATAATAAGAGGTCTGAAACGCAACCACTTGGTGCTCCTCGGAACTTGCTTTTTAGGGGCTTTGAGGTATTGAACCTGAGACCCAAAGTGTGTGTGGGGGGAATGGCTGCATGGTGGGAATAATGTAACATAACATGGCTGCTGTGAGGGCATGGCATAACACAAAATTAGAGAGAGTACAGTCATTGCTGCTTCTCTCCATCTAATGCCCGGACAAACTCATGGGAAGGCAGCAACGTCTGCTGGTCCTAATTGTAGAGATAACTTGATTTCTCATACATACAGTGCCTTGCAAAAGTAATCAGACCAGAGCTTGGAAGTAACTAGTTACAAGTAACTATTACAAGTAATTTATTACTTTTTTTGAGTAACGAGTGGGTAACTTCATTACATTTTGCTGGTAATAGAACGAGTAGTAACTTCATTACTTTTGAGGAGTAATTGTAATGTTTCCAGCATTACTTTTGTGCATTACTTGGGGAGGGGGAGCAGGGGAAGTCTTCTGCTCCTCTGATTTGTGAATAAAAATCATGTGCTTCAAATTGGGATTCTGTGCAGCATTGTTCTTCCTTCATGCTCCATGGATGCTTAGGAGGCAACGAGGGAGGAGGTGGAGAGCGAGACGGCATGGAGAAAACAATTGTTTAACAATTGACAGGAGTGGAAGGAGAAAAGAGCTGAAGGCAATATATATATACAAAAAATATGTATGTTGGGGTATCATCATTGCTGGGGGTGGGGTGAGGGGACGTGAGATTCTGTTATGCCATTCTGTTAATCTTATGGATACTACCCTCTGTGTGTGTGTGCTTATTTTTAATGTTGTTTTAGGCTACTTAGATGTGGAGCAGCCAAGGCCAGCACCTTATAGGCAATTTTTTAAAAAAATGTAACTAAAATGTAATTGTAGCAATTACTTTTGAGTAAAAGTAAAGTAATCAGTTACTTTCAGAGCAATTGTAATTGTAATGGTAATTACTATTTTGGGGGGGGCATGTAACTGTAACTGTAATTTATTACTTTTTAAAAGTAATCTTCCAAGCTCTGAATCAGACCCCTTGACCAATGCTCTCATATTACTGAATTACAAATGGTACATTGTAATTTCGTCCTGTATGATATTTTATTTTGAAACACTGAAACTCAAAATCAATTATTGTAAGGTGGCATTGGTTTTATGTTGGGAAATGTTTGTAAGAAACAAAAAACAAACATGTTGCTTGCATAAGTATTCAACCCCCCCACATTAATATTTGGTAGAACCACCTTTCACTGCAATAACAGCTTTTTTGGGGTAGATATGCACCAGCTTTACACACAGTGTTGGAGGGATTTTGGCCCATTCTTCTTGGCAGATTCACTCTAGGTCATTCAGGTTGGTTGGTTGTCGCTTGTGGATCACAATTTTCAAAGAGTGCCACAGATTCTCAATGGGATTGAGATCAGGACTTGGACAGCGCCACTGTAGGATATTCACCTTTTTGTTCTGGGCCTGAGAATGATTCTGTATCTTTAAGAGAAGAGAAAATTCATCCAAGTGCAGGTTTTCTTGCAACACTGTAATGGTAAAAACCACAAGGTGAAATTCTCCCTTCCCCCTGCACAACTTTTAAAGATACATCATAAATTGGGAACTTCTTCTGTGAACAGTTGATACACTCTCATGACTTTCCATCTCTCTGTGATATTGCAATATTTGTCCTCTTAGCTCTAACATATATACTCTTTTTTAGAGAGTTGCAATTAGAGCTATTCATAAGAATAGTTTTGAGCAGATGCATCTTACAAAAACAACTGTTTAAAAAATGTTTTTAATGTTTTGTTAAACAGACCTTAACAAAAACAGACCTTAGTCTGTTTTTATGATGTTTTAAAGTGTTTTTAGTGCTTCTGTTTGCTGCCCTGGGTTCCTGCTGGGAGGTAGGGTGGAACATAAATCAACTAACAAACAAACAAAGAAACAAACCAAACAGCTCTTTCGTGTATTTAAATTTCATTTGCCAGTCTTTGTTACCTGCTCTAGTTTCAAAGCTATGATGGCAAATTAGCAAAGCATCTCTTGCTCCTCTATTGGAATGCATAGAAATTCACTTTTGAGGAAAAAATCCCCACAACAAGCAAGACTACAGTGTATCTTACTGACTTAGATGGGGTTAAAAGGGTGAGAAATTCATGGAGAACAGGTCTATCAGTGGATATTACCTAAATGGAAGCTTTGTGTTCAGTTTACCTCTGAATGCCACCTACTGGAGGGGCTATTTCCTTCATGTTCTGCTTGTGACCTTTTCTGGAAGCATTTAACTGGCCACGCTGATGGAAATATAATGCTGGACTAGATGGACCTGTGTTGGTCTGATTCATCAGGGCAGCTCTTACATTCCTCTTCTTCCTGCTATGTATTGGTTCTTATCTGCAGGATTGCAACCTAGAGCTTCAGTTGATCAATGTGGGTGAAATTTTAATTGGTTGCTCTGAGAGTTAAAGGCATATTCCTTTGTTTTTGTTAGGCTATTTTGGTTTTCATGTGCTCCTGTAAATGGGAATGATGTATGGTAGCTTCTGAAAAGTTGATTTGTTTCTTAGTTGCTGACAGAGCATGGGGAAAGTCTAGGGGATGGGGAAAGGCCTACTTTGATTACTAGGTGTATGCATTTTGGAAAGTAATGTTGATTTTACTTACATTATAGTAGATCCTATATGCATGTAACCCTGCAATAAATACTACTACTACTAATCATCCTATGGATGTTTGTTAAGAAATAAGTCCCACTGAGTTAGGTAAATGTGCCTTGGATTCCAGCCTTCCAGATACAAAATTCCATGTACAAAAAGGTAACATTTGTATGCTAAACTGTGTATTATCTCAAAGCTCCTTCCATATTAGGGTTGCTAGGCTCAGGGCCTGAGAATGATTCTGTATCTTTAAGAGAAGAGAAAATTCATCCAAGTGCAGGTTTTCTTGCAACACTGTAATGGGAAAAACCACAAGGTGAAATTCTCCCTTCCTCCTGCACAACTTTGCCAGGCCCAGCCTCCAAGAGGTCTTCTGTGTCTTTAAAAGTTGTGCAGGGGGAAGCGAGAATTTCACCTTGTGGTTTTTCCCATTACAGTGTTGCAAGAAAACCTGCACTTGGCTGAATTTTCTCTTCTCTTAAAGATACAGAATCATTCTCAGGCCCTGAGCCTGGCAACCCTATTCCATATCCACAAAAAGGCATCCATATCGAGGGCTTGGTAGTATGAAAATGTATGTGGTTTTAACTGGTTGGTTAAAAGTCAGATGATTTATCAACTCTATCTAATCAATTTAATCACCATTTAACTGCCCTACAGAAATACTGATGTTATGTAAATGTTTATTTCTGTAACAAAGGGAGCACACTGTGCTTCCTTGTGTAATGCATGCCATTAGCAGGTGCCATTAGCAGGTGCCATAACTATATTTTCCATAAAAATATATTGCAGAATCTGAAACTGATATGTTCAAAAGTATATTATCATTTCTCCACACCTTTGAATATCCACATGTTCACAATTACAAGGTTAATGTCCAAGATGCCTGAGAGCAAGAGAGAGAGAGAGATTCAACACTGGTAGTACTAAGCACATGACACTGATGGCATATTTATTTATTTTATTTTATTTAAAATATTTCTGTCTCACCCTTCTACCCTATAATAAGGCACTCAGGGTGGCTTACAAAAATAAAATCAAACACATACATAATAAAATTGTAAACAATAAAATCACAAAAAATTAAAATAAATTAAAATACATAAAATACAATTAAAATACATAAAATACAATACACACACACACACATATATATACATATATATAGGGAGTGGTACTAAAGGGGACTACAAGGGTAAAATTTAACGTAGAAGGCATAAAATCAGTGTAAACCTTTTCTATTAGGAAAAGCTGAAGTCACAAGAACCCTTTATTAGAATGAGAGGTCTGATTTTACATGGTTTACTGAGCTTTGGAACTAGATGGATATTCAAAGCTGATGTCTTATGCTGTGTATATCACACCACACCTAGGTAGTACCTGGCTGACAATGAATCATATTGTTTTAGTACTCACACTTCCTACATAGTATGTCAATCTGCCTCTTTCTTAGCACTTTTCACTTTGCAGAGCTTCTCAGAAGTGGGGCTGCAGCTTCTGACAAACATAATGTCCATTTGATTGCTGAGGAGCAACCGAAATCCATTGCATGATCAAAGTGCTGTGTTGGTCTGAATACGTAAAGCAATATATATTGTTAAGATGAACCAATAAATAATATTCCAGCTTTGAGTTCGACAGAACTCTTCATCAGGTTGGATGTTGAACATTAGTTGTGATTAGATGTTTCTGAGCAAGGGCATTCTTAACACACCCACAAGTCTCCACTCAGTACTGAAAACCATTTTGGAAAAAATCACAATGTGTTATTTAACAGTGATTCTGATATATGTCACTGTGGGTTTTTTAGAACAAAAGTTCAAGCTCTTCAAATTAACATAACTTTATGGTTGTCTTGTTATATGCTCCTATTGTGTGTGTGTGTGTGTGTGTGTGTACATGCATGCATGTGAACAATACCAAATTAAGATCCATCCTTCTAGAGCTCTTTCAGTGGATCACATTTCCACCCTCCTGTAGCTCTCTTGGCAGATCAGATCAGAGACGATTCTGCTGTCACTATAAAACAATCCTGACAGGCAGGGCCAGTGCCAGAGGGTGGCCAGGTCAGGCCCTGGCCGAGGACCCTTGGGTTTCAAGGGGCCCCTGAAGGGCCCATCTTTAGGGTGGGTAGGTAGCATTGGCTCCTGACACTGCCACAGATCATGAGAGGGAGCTCCTAGGCACCTCCCTACTGCTGCACAGGCCCACAATGCCTGCCTGCATGCCCCATCCAGCCTGCAATCAACCAAGATGGGGGTCGAGGTTTCCCTAAGAGGCTAATGCCCCCACTGCCATCTTGGTTGATGGCAGGGATGAATGCATGTAGCACACACAGATGTGATCAACCAAGATGGCAATGGAGGCATCAGCCCCTTAGGGAAATCTCGGCCACCATCTTGGTTGATTGCAGGCATGCATGCACAGCACAAGCAGCATTTACCAAGGGAAAGGTAGGTACATGGGGCGTGAGTGTGGGGGGCGGGCCCCAGGGCAAGCTGGTGCCCAAGGGCTCCAACATGTCTGGCGCCGGCCCTGCTGACAGGATGACAGTTCTGAAAACCTAATTTCCATTGCTCAGAATAAACTTGTGCACTGATACATTTTCAGTGCATGAATCCTTACCCTCTGTGATCATTGTACAGCTGGTTGCCGCATTCATAGGTGCAGCATGTCAAGCCACACTTTCAAATCTGGTGAAGACGCTGCAAAGTTCTCAGTGAATGGTAGAAGATGTTCCCAAGTAGCATGCAATGCTTGTGAATGCATTTTGTAAGGTAGCGGTTATAACTGTGATCACACCAATAACTACTTCTCTATTTTGCAACACTGTTTTGAACACTCCAAAAGTAGTAGCAGTAGTTAATTTATATCTCCAAGTGTTATCTATTTGAAACTTATTTTTTTACCAGCTGTTGCAATTGCAGTTATGTTTGTGCCCTGGGACTAGCTGATTGAAAAAGTTCAAATGTAATCTGCATGTCAATAAATGGCATACTGAACTTTGATTGCTTGTTGCTTGCTTGCGTGCATATTTATTAATGGTGTCATAGTGATATGGGACAGTATGTATTCAGGGTCAAGGGGGTGAAGTCCCTGTTGAAGCAAGACACCTCCTTTCTCATAGTTGTGTGACTAGCAACAAACCCTGTTAGTCTTGTATATACTGCAGAGATGTGCTCATGCCCAGTGGGTGTTAAGAAGCAGTTGAGTCTGCTGACAGGTGATTCTTGTTACTCTATCAATTAACACAGCTGGATAGCTACAAACTGCAGAGTATCCAGTAGGAAACCTAGAGGCTCCCTAGATAAAATCAGAGAGCCTGTTGAAAGGATTTTTACCAAGAAAATAAAGCTGTTCTGTCGTTTTCAATATAGCTTGTAAAAAGGAGCAACTGTTCCTCATGACCTTAGGTAAAATGTTTTTTCCTGCTGGAGAGTCTAGTGGAATGTTATTTATTGAAGCAAGACTTTTTGCTCTCTTTGTATAAATCCTGGTACATTGTTTATTATGAAGGCCTCTGTTTTACAAGTGGTCTCTAGTAATTTTTAACTTGACTTCCTTTTTTTAAACACCTTACTTTCAAATGAGAGAATAATGCTTCTTAATTCATACAGCATGTTTTTAGATCATGGTGGCATGATTCCTCCACCTTTCCATTTAAGAAGACAGATACTTTGGTATCTTGAAAGTATTGTGAATCTTTAAAAGATTAATCAGATACATAAAATATATACTTTGGTAAAAATGTCATACAAAAGGCATTGTTAGTCAAAACTGCATGCAAAAATAAATACATTAGGATACATTTGCACTAAAATGCTAAAATGAATTTTCATGAGGATTTTTAAAAAGTTGCAAATTGCTGAAGATTTGTCCAGCCCTAGCTTCAATGAAAACAGGAGATGTACAGTGGAGCTCTTTGCTGGTGACAAATGTTAGGGTTTTCCTGCCATGGAATCATGAGGCTCAACTTTATGCTCCATGATTCCTGGGACGAAATGATGCTCTGCAGCCAAGGACGTAGCTTCTCATTCTGCACTAACTGAAGTTGTGTCAGCTTCATCTAAAGTCCTCCTCATTCTTCACCTAGCAAACTTCCCTGCAGTGATGATTCTGGTTCACCAATGGCTGATAATCTTCTCTTTCCTGGGGATTGCCCAAGAGAATAGATAGCAGGATGGCTAGACTGGGAGAAGACCTGTGAAATCTTGGCTTGAGATCTCTCATCTGGCAGCATTGTTAGATCACTTTCTCCTTTCACATAACTTTTAGAAAGACACTGGCTAAAGAAACTACCACATACTGTGATGAAAATGAAGCTTGATTCTTACTCATTCCTGCTATATGTTAAACTTGTTAAGCAAACGGAGCTTGAGAACAGCAGACTGATCTGCAAACTCAAATGTCACTCTTCTCTATCAAAACAACCCAAATACTGGAATACTGGGCTTTTTTTTTTTAGCCCTAGAATTTCCTTGTTTTTTGAAAAAAAATTAACTGCATTGCATGAACCCTTGTGTATATATCTGTGTGCACAGGTAAAAATTAACTTCACCATGGCTCTAAAATTCCTAGAGTGGTATGCAACAAAACAAATGCACTAATGTAAGGATTAGTGCTAGCGCAACAGGATTCCCCCCCTTCTCCCCTCTCCTCCCCAAATCTGCTCCAGAGGATCAGGGGAAAACCCAGTTCAGATTTAGGGGGCATGTGGAGGGAGGAGAGGGGGAGAATGTTCCTTTGTGCAAGGAGATGAAGCTGACATAATAATTTACAGCAATCCTGGAATGTAGTCTACTGTTGTCCTTCCAGATTGCAAACCAGGTGATGTTTGTTTGTTTATGTTGTTAAACTTATATATTCACCCTTCCTCGAAAGGAGTCCAGGTCAGCAAAACCACAAGTGATAATACATCTAAAAACAATTCCAATACTGCTGCAGACTGGGAAGGATCTCTACTTTAAAAGGCTTGTTGAAAAAAGACGGTCTTCAGTAGGTGCTGAAAAGATAACAGAGAAGGCACCTGTCTAATATTTAATGGGAGAGAATTCCAAAGGGAGGTGTCACAACTCTAAAGGCCTGATTCCTATATTGTGCGATAGTATCTGTTGGAGGCTCTCTGACTTATTGGGTATATATAATGGGTGAGACAATATTTTAGGTAACCTGGTTCCAAGCTGTATAGGACTTCATACACCAGAACCAGCACCTTGAACTTAGCCCGGTAACTAATTTGCAGCCAGTGCAATTTAGCAGAAGAGATGTGGAGCAGAGCATGAGAAGAAGTGGACAGAGTCAGAGACTGTAAATCATGTAAGTTCATGGCAGCTTCTCTGT